>NC_053433.1:56382529-56714257 GCF_007990345.1 Gossypium hirsutum | reverse complement strand
GAAAATTTAGAAATGTGCTAGGCAAATGCAAGTGGCCTAATAGTGCATGTCATTAAAGGGGTGGACTTGCATGTCAATTTCCCCCATTTAAGTACCAGTGGCCGGCCATGACAAGGGATGATGGGCAAAACATGTCATGAAACATGTTGTGTTAATGGAAAAATAAAATAAGAAGCATGGGCAAAACATGTCATGAAACATGTTGTGTTAATAGAAGAATAAAATAAGAAGCATGGGCAATAAACTAATAAGAAATTGAAGGAAGAAAACAAAGAGAAAAAAATGTGTTCATCATTCTCATGCATGACCAAAAAAAAAAGAAGAGAAAAGCTCTCATGTTGTTCTTGGCCGAATAGGAGAAAGAAAAAGAAGGAAAAAGAGCTTTGAGGAAATCAGCTATGGTGGTTTGATAGACTAAGGTATGTTTGATGATGTTCCATGAGATGCATGCATGTTTTAGTAGTTAGCTTGAGTTCTAAATAGCCCATGGTTCAAATCTTTACTATGTCATGGAGATGATATTCGGCCAAGGTGGATTGGTGTTGATATCATTTGCATGCTAAAAGTGAAGCTTTGTAATGGTGCATGTAATGGTGGATTGATGATTCTTGAATTTTCTTTTTAGCATTTTTGAGTGAGACATTAAGTTCTTTGTTTAACCATGACCAAAAATTGAAATGGTATGGTGTTGTGATGCAATCGGCCCCAACATAGACATGTATGTTCGGCCACATGAATAAGTACATAAGTTATGTGTATGTTCGGCCATAGGTAGCCTATTGATGGCTTTAGCTTGACTTAGAAAATTCGGCTAAGGGGAAATATTAGCTAGTATGTTGAATTCGATTCGTGATTTCGTACATATGTGACTCTAGTGTCTAATGTATATATGGGCTAAGTACCTTGAGCTTCTCTTTTGATGTTCGAATGAATTGTATTAAATTGCTTGATGTGATTAAAAATGCGTATGACCATTGTGTATTTGAGCTAAAAGGTGGCCATATGACCTATCAAACTCCTTGTCATATTCGGCCATAAGCTAGCAAAATGAGACTTTAATGAGTTAAATTTGTTTGAATTAAGCTCAAGAGCAAAGGGGAACTAAATCCGATAAAGGGAAGGAAAAAGTGGTCGAATAGCCGTCGAAACCGTTCGACAACATCCGAGGTATGTTCTTGAGTAATAGAGCTTAAATTATGATTTGATTAGATCATGTTTTAAGCAAATCAAAATCGTGCTCATTGTGTGTGGCTATTGAGCCGAAATGGCAAGAGTGATAAGTGTCTTGTGTTTGAGTTTTGCTAATGAAAATGAAATACGAATGTGTCATGATTTATTGTTAAATGTGCATGGTTATTCGAATGATGTCCGGGCTAAGTCCCGAAGGTTTTGTGCTAAGTGACCATATCCGGACTAAGATCCGAAGGCATTTGTGCGAGATACTAATTCCGGGCTAAGCCCGAAGGCATTGGTGCGAGTTACTAAATCCGGGTTAAGTCCCGAAGGCATTGGTGCGAGTTACTAAATCCGGGTTAAGTCCCGAAGGCATTCGTGCGAGTTACTAAATCCGGGTTAAGTCCCGAAGGCATTTGTGTGAGTTACTATAACCGGGCTATGTCCCGAAGGCATTTGAACGAGTAGCTATATCCGGTTAAATTCCGAAGGTACGTGATTTGGGAATGAATGATCTTGCTGTAAAAATTTCAGTTAATACGCTTGTAACATCCCAACATTGAGGTATGTTTCGTATGTGCTTTGAATTAGTTGAGCCCTTACAAATAAGTATTCGCTCAGTTGATAAATGAGCTACCGGCCTTTGGCTAAGTTGATCTTTGTGTATGAATAAAAGGGTTGGTAATGTGAAGTAAGTATGATATTGAAAATTTGTGCATATTAAATTATCCGTTTAGCTACATGAATGCTATACTTTGGTTGTGTCTAAATTCTTTGCTCAAAACTTACTAAGCATTTAATGCTTACTCCGTTTCTTTGATTCTCTGTTTTATAGATTTTGGTTCTTCAGCTATCGGACTCGGGATTTGAAGTCGAAGTCGCCCACACTATCAAAGCCCCCTTTTGGTACAATTTTGGTTGAACTTCGAAATGGCATGTATAGGACTACCCTTTTTGTTGTGGGTCATGGACGCTTTGGATTTGTATAATTTTGGATAGCCATGCGAAAATGGCTTATATATGTTTGAGCATAATGTTATACTCATTTTGTATGGATATGCTTAACAAGGATTGGCCATGGGAATGGTTAATCACTATCATAATTTGTGCTAATTATGCTAAAAGGGCTAGTTGAATCATGGAAACTATGAAATAGGTAAAGTCTACCTTAAAGGCAGATGCTGACAGCAGCAGTGATGTAGATTTGGAAAATCACTAAAAATAGTAGGAATGGAATTAAATAGTGAATAAATTATGCAAACGAACCTTGATGAATCTATTTTCATAGGAAAGTAACGAAACGTTCATATGAACAGTATATTATGAGATGCTAAAGTTTTCGTGAGACAGGGTCAGAACGGTTTCTGGATCCCCTGATTTGACTTTGGAAATTCATTATAAATTAACCAGAGATAATTAGGAGTCATTCCATATATGTATAGATTCCTCTCTGAGTCTAGTTTCTATAAAAACAAATGGCATTAGTATTGAAGCCCTGTACAGGGAGATATCCAGGTCGTAATGCGCAAAGGTCAGTGTAGTCGATCCTTGTAACATGGGAGACTTTGACTAATAAAATGTACTAATTGGCCTGACCAAAAATTCTAGAAAAAAATTGTAGATGCATATATGAGTCTAGTTTCAAGGAAAAATCACGAAGCTGATTTTCGAGTTGTGAAACTCAAGATATGATTTTTAAGGTGACTGTGACGCAGTTAGCCAGCTTGCCTGGAAAATTTAAAATGGATTGTGCAAAGAAGTGATTTAAGTCTGCAAACCCCTCGTGTCCGACTCCGACGACGGACTCGAGTACGGGGTGTTACAATTTTTTTGGTATCAGAGCTACGGTTTAGTCGATTCTAGGACTACCGTAATGCGTTGGGTCTAGCTATACATGCCATTTTATGTGATTATTTGATAGTGTGGTGATTTCTGACATTTGCAAATGTGTTTATTTATAGTAATGGATCCCGATCCCGACCGAGCGGTAGCTGATGATCTTGAGAGTGTAGCGCCTGCTCCCGCACAAGGGACAGTACCGGTGGACTCTCAACCTAATGCTAGTAACCCGAATGATGAAGCTAGACAAGCTTTCTATAGCGTGATGAATGATTGGTTCAACCAATACATTCGAACTAATACGGCTGTTCCACAACCTCCATTCCCGACAAATACCACCCCCGCACCTATCATACCTCCGGTAACTGACCAAATAAGGTCAAATAAGCCCCCAGTTGACAGAATCCGAAAACACGGGGCTACTGAATTTAAAGCCACGGACAACGATGATGCCGAGCAAGTGAAATTTTTGTTGGACAACACTATCCGGGTACTAGATGAACTATCTTGCACACCCGATGAGTGCCTAAAGTGTACTATCTCCTTGCTACGTGATTCTGCCTACTATTGGTGGAATACGTTGACTTCTGTTGTGCCTAGAGAGCAAGTAACTTGGGAGTTTTTCCAAACCGAGTTTCGAAAGAAGTATATCAGTCAGAGATTCAATGACCAAAAATAGAAGGAATTTCTTGAACTCAAACAAGGTTCCATGTCGGTTACCGACTATGAACAAAAATTTGTGAGGCTTAGCCAGTACGCACGAGAATGCATTTCCTCAGAAACCGTGATGTGTAAACGTTTCGAGGATGGGCTGAATGACGATATAAAGCTGTATGTAGGCATTATGGAAATCCGAGAATTTGTGGCACTTGTCGAGCGAGCTTGCAAGGCCGAGGAGCTCAGTATGGAGAAAAGAAAAGCTAAGGTGGGAGCAAAGGAGTTTCGTAAGAGGTCTTCGGGGAAGCCCTTCCCACAGTCATCGAAGAAATTTAGAGATGGCTTAGGCCGATCTAGAGACACTTCAGGCTTTTCTAGACGAGATCGCGATCGACCCCCTGTGGGTGCACGAGTCACTTCGGTCGCTAGTGTTGGAAATGATCGTCGGGACAGAGCGGAGTGCCAGTATTGTGGTAAATGGCATTCGGGGAGTTGTAGATTCCATGATCGCTCCTGTTACTAGTGCGGATCAGCTGACCACTTCATTAAGGATTGCCCGAGGTTGTCTGAACAGAATATAAATCAAAGCGAGAAACCGGGTGCTACCACTGTTCGAGGTAGACCATCTAGAAATACGGGCAATGCTAGGGGTGGTCAGAGAGGATCTAGAGATGCTACGACCAGATCCGAGGCTCGCGCTCCTGCTAGGGCTTATGCTATACGCGCACGCGAGGATGCTTCCTCGCCAGATGTTATTACCGGTACTTTTACTCTCTTTGATACTAATGTGATTGCTTTGATTGACCCTGGTTCTACTCATTCTTATATATGCGAAACCTTAGCATCCAGTAAGACTTTACCTATTGAGTCTACTAAGTTCGTAATTCGGGTGTCAAATCCCTTGGGTCGTTACGTGCTTGTCGACAAAGTGTGTAAGAAATGCCCCCTAGTAATTCGAGATTCCTGTTTTCCGGCGGACTTGATGCTTTTGCCGTTTGATGAATTTGATGTTATTCTTGGTTTGGATTGGTTGACCGCGCATGATGCGGTTGTGAATTGCAAAAGCAAGACTATTGATTTGAGGTGCACAAATAACGAGATAATCCGAGTTGAGTCTACGGACTTAAGGGGGTTGCCAGCTGTAATATCAGCAATGTTGGCCCAGAAATATGTAAGAAAAGGGTGCGAAGCATACCTTGCGTATGTACTTGATGACAAAGAATTTGAAAAGAAACCCGAATCTGTGCCGGTGGTTTGTGAATACCCAGATGTTTTTCCTGAAGAATTACCGGGTTTGCCACCTGTTCGGGAGGTAGAGTTTGGTATTGAGCTTGTACCTGGAACTACGCCAATTTCGATAGCTCCGTATCGTATGGCACCAACCGAGTTAAAAGAATTGAAAGCTCAGTTGTAAGAGTTGACGGATAGAGGTTTCGCTCGACCAAGTTTCTCACCTTGGGGTGAACCAGTATTGTTCGTGAAAAAGAAGGACAGAACCATGAGGTTGTGCATTGACTATCGTCAACTGAATAAAGTGACGATAAAGAATAAATATCCATTACCGCGTATTGATGATTTGTTTGATCAACTAAAGGGAGCCTCAGTGTTTTCAAAGATAGATTTGAGATCGGGTTATTATCAGTTGCAGATTCAAGATTCGGACGTACCCAAAACTGCTTTCAGAACGAGGTAGGGTCACTACGAGTTCTTAGTGATGCCGTTCGGGCTCACTAATGCCCCTGCGGTATTTATGGATTTGATGAATCGGATCTTCAGACAGTATTTGGACCGGTTCGTAGTTGTGTTCATTGATGACATCTTGGTCTATTCAGGAGATGAGACCGAACATGCTGAGCACCTGAGATTAGTGTTGCAAATTTTGCGGGATAAGCAGTTATATGGTAAGTTCAGTAAGTGTGAGTTCTGGTTAAGAGAGGTTAGCTTCTTGGGTCATGTGGTATCCGCATCGGGTATTTGAGTTGACCCGAGCAAAATTTCAGCCATACTTAACTGGAAGCCTCCAAGAAATATTACCAAAGTTCGGAGCTTCCTGGGGCTCGCCGGTTATTACCGACGATTTGTAAAAGGTTTCTCGATGATAGCCACACCAATGACGAAGCTACTTCAAAAGGATGTTAAGTTCGAATGGACGGAGAAATGTCAGAGAAGTTTCGATCAATTGAAAACTTATTTGACTGAAGCTCCAATTTTAGTGCAACCCGAATCAGGCAAAGAGTTTGTCATTTATAGTGACGCATCCCTACTTGAGTTGGGTTGCGTATTGATGCAAGAAGGTCGAGTTGTGGCCTATGCGTCGAGACAATTGAAGCCACACGACAGAAATTATCCGACCCATGATCTCGAACTAGCTGCCATCGTATTTGCTTTGAAAATATGGCGACATTATTTGTTTGGTGAGAAGTGCCATGTATTTTTGGATCACAAAAGTCTCAAATATTTGATGACCCAGCGAGACTTGAATCTGGAACAAAGGCGTTGGCTTAAGTTGTTAAAATATTATGAGCTTGTCATTGATTACCACTCGGGAAAGGCTAATGTGGTTACGGACGCCTTAAGCCGGAAATCACTGGTTGCTTTACGATCGATGAATGTACACTTGTCTGTTCTACCCGACAATGTATTAGTAGCTGAATTAAAAGCCAAACCATTATTGATTCATCAAATTCGTCAAGCTCGGAAAGTCGATGATGAATTGGTTGCAAAACGGGCTGAGTGTGTTCCGAACAAGGAATCGAAGTTTCAAATTGATGATGATGATTGTTTGAGGTTCAGAAGTCGTTTGTGTGTTCCAAGGAATTCGGAACTTATTCCGATGATTCTGAACGAAGCCCATTGTAGCCGAATGTCAATTCACCCGGGGAGTACGAAAATGTACAACGATTTGAAACGTCGGTTTTGGTGGCATGGTATGAAACGAGACATCTCCGACTTTGTTTCGAGATGTTTAATATGTCAACAAGTGAAAGCAGAACATCAAGTGCCTTCAGGATTACTTCAGCCGATCATGGTACCTGAATGGAAATGGGATTGAGTCACGATGGATTTCGTATCTGGGTTGCCAGTATCGGCAAGTAAGAAAGATGCGATTTGGGTTGTTGTGGATAGACTGACTAAGTCAGCTCACTTTATCCCCGTACGTACGGATTTTTCATTGGATAAACTAGCTGAATTGTATGTTTCTCAGATTGTGAGATTACACGGGGTACCGATTTCTGTTGTGTCGGATAGAGATCATAGATTCACCTCGCGATTTTGGAAGAAATTGCAAGAAGCTTTGGGTACCAAGTTGCACTTTAGCACTGCTTTTCACCCCCAAACCGATGGTCAATCTGAGCGGATAATTCAGATACTTGAGGATATGTTGAGATGTTGCATCCTCGAGTTCAGCGGTTCATGGGAACGGTATTTACCTTTGATTGAATTCGCTTACAACAACAGTTTTCAATCAAGTATTAAGATGGCACCTTACGAGGCTTTGTACGGTCGTAAATGCCGTACACCATTGTTTTGGACCGAGCTCGGTGAAAGTAAAATTTTCGGAGTTGATTTGATTAAAGATGCTGAACAGAAAGTAAAGGTAATCCATGAAAGTCTGAAGGCAGCCACAGATCGTCAGAAATCGTATCCGGATTTGAAACGAAAAGACATTGAATATCAGGTGGGAGATAAAGTGTTTCTTAAAGTTTCGCCTTGGAAAAAGATACTCAGATTTGGCCGTAAGGGCAAGTTGAGCCCGAGATTCATTGGGCCGTACGAAATCTCCGAACGAGTTGGTCCGGTTGCGTATAGATTGATTTTGCCCCCTGAACTTGAAAAGATTCACGACGTCTTTCATGTTTCGATGCTTCAACGTTATAGATCTGATCCGTCACATGTGATTAATCCCTCAGAAGTTGAAATTCAATCTGACTTGAGTTATGAAGAAGAACCGATTCGTATCCTAGCTCGTGAAGTGAAAGAGTTGCGAAACAAAAGGGTTCCGTTAGTTAAGGTGTTATGGCTCAAACACGGGATCGAGGAAGCTACTTGGGAAACCGAGAGCTCGATGAAAGAACGATACCCAAACCTATTTACCGGTAAGATTTTCGGGGACGAAAATTTCTTAAGTAGGGGAGAGTTGTGACAGCCCTAAAGTGACCCTAGTCGGAAAGCGGTCTCGGGACCGCTAGACCGAGTCACCAAATTATTTGAATGTGATAATTATTGCCTAAAATATGTGAATATAAATGTGTGAAAGTTTTAAGCTTCGATTTAGTTAATTGCATGTGAATTTAGTTGATAGGACTTATGTGAGAAAATTTAGAAATGTGCTAGGCAAATGCAAGTGACCTAATAGTGCATGTAATCAAAGGGGTGGAGTTGCATGTCAATTTCCCCCCATTTAAGTAATAGTGGCCGGCCATGACAAGGGATGATGGGCAAAACATGTCATGAAACATGTTGTGTTAATGGAAGAATAAAATAAGAAGCATGGGCAATAAACTAATAAGAAATTGAAGGAAGAAAACAAAGAGAAAAAAATGTGTTCATCATTCTCATGCATGACCAAAAAAAACAAGAAGAGAAAAGCTCTCATGTTGTTCTTGGCCGAATAGGAGAAAGAAAAAGAAGGAAAAAGAGCTTTGAGGAAATCGGCTATGGTGGTTTGATAGACTAAGGTATGTTTGATGATGTTCCATGAGATGCATGCATGTTTTAGTAGTTAGCTTGAGTTCTAAATAGCCCATGGTTCAAATCTTTACTATGTCATGGAGATAATATTCGGCCAAGGTGGATTGGTGTTGATATCATTTGCATGCTAAAAGTGAAGCTTTGTAATGGTGCATGTGATGGTGGATTGATGATTCTTGAATTTTCTTTTTAGCATTTTTGAGTGAGACATTAAGTTCTTTGTTTAACCATGACCAAAAATTGAAATGGTATGGTGTTGTGATGCAATCGGCCCCAACATAGACATGTATGTTCGGCCACATGAATAAGTACATAAGTTATGTGTATGTTCGGCCATAGGTAGCCTATTGATGGCTTTAGCTTGACTTAGAAAATTCGGCTAAGGGGAAATATTAGCTAGTATGTTGAATTCGATTCGTGATTTCGTACATATGTGACTCTAGTGTCTAATGTATATATGGGCTAAGTACCTTGAGCTTCTCTTTTGATGTTCGAATGAATTGTATTAAATTGCTTGATGTGATTAAAAATGCGTATGACCATTGTGTATTTGAGCTAAAAGGTGGCCATATGACCTATCAAACTCCTTGTCATATTCGGCCAAAAGCTAGCAAAATGAGACTTTAATGAGTTAAATTTGTTTGAATTAAGCTCAAGAGCAAAGGGGAACTAAATCCGATAAAGGGAAGGAAAAAGTGGTCGAATAGCCGTCGAAACCGTTCGACAACATCCGAGGTATGTTCTTGAGTAATAGAGCTTAAATTATGATTTGATTAGATCATGTTTTAAGCAAATCAAAATCGTGCTCATTGTGTGTGGCTATTGAGCCGAAATGGCAAGAGTGATAAGTGTCTTGTGTTTGAGTTTTGCTAATGAAAATGAAATACGAATGTGTCATGATTTATTGTTAAATGTGCATGGTTATTCGAATGATGTCCGGGCTAAGTCCCGAAGGTTTTGTGCTAAGTGACCATATCCGGACTAAGATCCGAAGGCATTTGTGCGAGATACTAATTCCGGGCTAAGCCCGAAGGCATTGGTGCGAGTTACTAAATCTGGGTTAAGTCCCGAAGGCATTGGTGTGAGTTACTAAATCCGGGTTAAGTCCCGAAGGCATTTGTGCGAGTTACGTTAAGTCCCGATGGCATTTGTGTGAGTTACTATAACCGGGCTATGTCCTGAAGGCATTTGAACGAGTAGCTATATCTGGTTAAATTCCGAAGGTACGTGATTTGGGAATGAATGATCTTGCTGTAAAAATTTCAGTTAATACGCTTGTAACATCCCAACATTGAGGTATGTTTCGTATGTACTTTGAATTAGTTGAGCCCTTACAAATAAGTATTCGCTCAGTTGATAAATGAGCTACCGGCCTTTGGCTAAGTTGATCTTTGTGTATGAATAAAAGGGTTGGTACTGTGAAGTAAGTATGATATTGAAAATTTGTGCATATGAAATTATCCGTTTAGCTACATGAATGCTATACTTTGGTTGTGTCTAAATTCTTTGCTCAAAACTTACTAAGCATTTAATGCTTACTCCGTTTCTTTGATTCTCTGTTTTATAGATTTTGGTTCTTCAGCTATCGGACTCGGGATTTTGAAGTCGAAGTCGCCCACACTATCAAAGCCCCCTTTTGGTACAATTTTGGTTGAACTTCGAAATGGCATGTATAGGACTACCCTTTTTGTTGTGGGTCATGGACCCTTTGGATTTGTATAATTTTGGATAGCCATGCGAAAATGGCTTATATATGTTTGAGCATAATGTTATACTCATTTGGTATGGATATGCTTAACAAGGATTGGCCATGGGAATGGTTAATCACTATCATAATTTGTGCTAATTATGCTAAAAGGGCTAGTTGAATCATGGAAACTATGAAATAGGTAAAGTCTACCTTAAAGGCAGATGCTGACAGCAGCAGTGATGTAGATTTGGAAAATCACTAAAAATAGTAGGAATGGAATTAAATAGTGAATAAATTATGCAAACAAACCTTGATGAATCTATTTTCATAGGAAAGTAACGAAACGTTCATATGAACAGTATATTATGAGATGCTAAAGTTTTCGTGAGACAGGGTCAGAACGGTTTCTGGATCCCCTGATCTGACTTTGGAAATTCATTATAAATTAACCAGATATAATTAGGAGTCATTCCATATATTTATAGATTCCTCTCTGAGTCTAGTTTCTATAGAAACAAACGGCATCAGTATTGAAGCCCTGTACAGGGAGATATCCAAGTCGTAATGCGCAAAGGTCAGTGTAGTCGATCCCTGTAACATGGAAGACTTTGACTAATAAAATGTACTAATTGGCCTGACCAAAAATTCTAGAAAAAAATTTGTAGATGCATATATGAGTCTAGTTTCAGGGAAAAATCACGAAGCTGATTTTCGAGTTGTGAAACTCAAGATATGATTTTTAAGGTGATAGTGATGCAGTTAGCCAGCTTGCCTGGAAAATTTAAAATGGATTGTGCAAAGAAGTGATTTAAGTCTGCAAACCCCTCGTGTCCGACTCCGGCGACGGACTCGGGTACGGGGTGTTACATCACATGTGGCCAAATATACAAGTTCAATATATCATCACATATGTACATACCTATGTGGACGAATATACAAGGTCATTTGGATCAACTTACATGCTCAATTTCCACATCAATGTGAAGTCTTATAGGCATAGGCTTGAAAATAAATCACCGGTATAAAACCTGCTAGGCATAAGCCTGAATCACACACCGGCACAAGGCCTACTAGACCAAGGTTTGATATTTATTTACCGACATTAAGCCTGCAAGGTATAAAGCCCGATTATAATCACCAGCACAAGGCTTGCTAGGCTCAAAGCCTGAATATCACTATTACAAAGCTATTTCATACACAACTCTTATAACAAAAATTCAAAAAATTTCATATCAATCATACGGACTTTCGAATGATATAACTTAGTAAAATTAAACTCAAATATAATATTTCTATACTTAAACACATTCGGCTAGCTCTTTTATGAATCTATAGATTCCAAAATAGCATATTAAACTAGATTACATTCAATATAAATGATGTTTAATTGCTTAAAAACTTACCTCGGATATTGACGAACGTTGTAAATCGGCTATTAAACTATTTTTGATTTTTCCCGATCAAGTTCAATTTCTTTTGTTCTTGATCCATATAATTTCAAATTAACCTCATTTAAACACAATTTCATTCAATTTAATCCAACAACACATAAATGGACAAATTACCATTTTACCCCTGATATTTCATACTTTTACAAATTAGTCCTAATTGCACAAAAGACAAAATACACAAAATCTCACCACATCATAGTTAGGCTGTGACAGCCCAAAATTGACCCTAGTCGGGAAGTGGTTTCGGGACCGTTAAACCGAGTCACCGAAATGTTTGAATGTGATATTTATTGTCTAGAATATGTAACTATGAATGTGTGAAAATTTCAAGCTTCGATTTAGTCGATTGCATGTGAATTAAGTCAATAGGACTTATGTGAGAAAATTTTAAAATGTGATAGGTCAATGCGTAAGGACCTATTAGTGCATGTGGAAAAAAAGGGGGGACTTGCATGTCAAATTCCCCCTCCTAATAAGTAGTGGCCGGCCATGCTATGGGTGGAAACATGTTGGGAACATGTTGGCCTAGTGAGGTATGTAGGATAAAATATAATAAGAAGCATGGGGAAATAAAGAAATGGAAAAAGGAAAGGATGTGTGTAATTGTTTCTTCCCCTCCCCATTGCCGTGAAAGTAAGAAGGAAAAACAAAAAAAAAGTGTCCATCTTTCTTCATTTCCCCTTGGCCGAATGTTCTAAGGAAGAAAGAAAAACATGTTGTGTTTTTTTTGGTTCTTCTTGGCCGGATTGAAAGAAAGAATTGGGGCAAAAACATTCGGTCACTTGAAGCTTGAGAAGGGGGGGATGGGTGAAGAAAACTAAGTGTTCATCTTTGTTTCTTCTAAGCCGAATGTGAAGGAAGAATAGGGGAGAAACACCACTCGGTCATCCTAGGCTTAAACTAAGGTAAAAAGTTTATGTTAAAATTTTGATTTTGGGAATGAATAAAGCTTTCGGCCATAGTAGTCAATAAAGAATATGGCTGTTGTTTCATATTAATTTGGACGAATCATGGTGGATGGGCGTTTGAGCCAAACAAATGATCATATGTATGCATTAGATGCTAAGTAGGAAGAATCGGCTATCATGTTGGATGCTATTGCCGAATATGAACTTGGTTATATTTGAGTAATGTATGTGTTTTGAGTTGACGGCATGAAAAGAAGGCTTAAAATGTGTTATAAACAAATTATATGTTAAACTAAGGTTTGCTAAATTACCATTTTTCCTTGCCGAATATGTGCTTAATTAAAGAAGAGTTTGTGTTGAATGTTTAAATAATTTAGATAATTATTAATCTAAGTCTAAGCTAGGTAAAGTAAATGATTGTGGCTTAATTGTTTTAGGGCAAGTGGCTATTATGGTGAAATGCAAATTCGGTCATGGAATTTAATGTATTTCTTATTGAATTTTGATAAATTTTGTTATAAGAAATATTAAGGATGAAATTGAGTTGGCTATTTAAATGACATTAATTTTTGGTATTAAGTTGAATTGGAAAGTTGATAAATGTGTAAATATGACTTAGGGCTTATATAAGCATTCGGCATTAGCTAAGGAGTGAGAATTTGATAGTTGATGTATATGTAAATGGGTAGTGTTAATTGAATGTGATTTATTTGGTGATAATCGTAGTGGTTAAACTAGTTAAATTATTGATTTAGCTCAAGGAGTTAAAGGAGGTGAATCGAGCAAAGGCAAAGAAAAGGTCATCGAGTAGCCGAGTTGGAACCGTCTTACCCAACACGAGGTAAGTCATTAAGCATGTAGTTGGTATTATTTCAAATGGTCATAATGTTTATGTATTGATGCTGAATGGAATGAATAAATATACATATATATATATGCATGTACGTATGTGATGATGAAATTGTTGAATGAAAAGAAAAGAGGTAAGATGTACTGAGTTGTTGATCTCGGCACTAAACGTGCGGGTATAACCATTTATGACCATGAGATTGGCGCTAAGTGCGCGGGATTAAATTGTACAGCACTAAGTGTGCGATTTGACTATGTTGCACTAAGTGTGCGAAATGAATATGATGCACTAAGTGTGCGATTTGACCATGCGGCACTAAGTGTGCGAGTTTGACTATGTAGCACTAAGTGTGCGATTTGATTACGTAGCACTAAATGTGCGAGTTGATTATATAGCACTGAGTGTGCGGACTCAATATACATTCGTGAATCATTATGGACACTATGTGTGCGACACCATTGAGTCGATCGCGGACAGCGGATCGGGTAAGTGTCTTGAGTACATGGCTAATAGGTGCTATGCTTATACTTGGTGTTGAGCTCGGTAAGTTTGAACCTATGTGACAAATATACTTGAAGTCACGTACATAAAAAATTATCGTAGGATGGGTGAAAGGCCGTTTAGTCGTTTGATTGTAACGAAAATAAATTGATTTATGAAATTGCCTCAATGTCCTATTGATGAGTATATGGAATGTGAATGCATGAATTGATATGAAACTGAATCGATAGGTTGGAGGAACTATGGTATGGTTCGGTATGGATGGAGTAAATTGTCTCGTTCCATTTTGTTTCCTCTTGTGATAATGTTATTGATAGATGGTAGTGCATTGCTTATGACTTACTGAGTTATAAACTCACTCGGTGTTTCCTTGTCACCCATTATAGGTTGCTTGGACTCATCTATTTTTTTGCGGGGTCAAGCCGTCATCGAAGTCATCACACCGGATAGCAAGTTTTGGTACTTTCTTCTTAGTTGGCTTAGAAGAACATTTTGGCATGTATAAGCTATTACGTTGTGTTTGAAATTTGGCATGTAACTTTAAGCCATGCGAAAATGGCACGAATGCTCGATTGAGTTGGTTCAAGGGTAGGCATGAAATGGACCTAGTTACTTTCGTAACAGATGCTGGAGCAGCAGTGTCATGAGATTGAAAAATCACTAAAAATAGTAGGAGTGGAATTAATTGATGAATAAATTATGTAATCGAAGCTCGATGAGTCTGTTTTCATGAGGAAGTAACGAAAAGATCATATGGGCAGTATATTAAGAGATAATCATATTTTTGTGGGACAGGGCCAGAACGGTTTCTGGATTCCCTGCTCCGACTTTGGAAATTCATTATAAATTAACCAGAGATAATTAGGGGTCGTACTATATATGTACAGATTCCTCTCTGAGTCTAGTTTTCATAGAAACAAACGGCATCAGTATTGAAGCCCCGTGCAGGGAGATATCTAAGTCGTAATGGGAAAAGGTCAGTGTAGTCGACCCCTGCAACATGGGAGACTTTGACTAATAAACTGTACTAATTGGCCCGACCAAAAATTCTAGAAAAAAATACATAGATGGGCACATGAGTCTAGTTTCTGGGAAAAATTACAAAACTGATTTTCGAGTTACGAAACTCAAGATATGATTTTTAAAACGACTAGTACACAGATTGGGCAGTGTCTGGAAAATAAATTTTATAAGGGGTTAAAGTCAGTTAACACCTCGTGCTCGACTCCGGTGTCGGTTTCGGGTTCGGGGTGTTACATAGGCCGAATCTTCCTTATGCTCATACTAATCCATATATTTCATTTATTTTGCATTTTAGTCCTTCAATTTATCATTTTTCAATTTAGTCGTAATAATTCAAAATCATCAAAAACTCCAATACAAAACATATTAATCCAAGACATATCTTTCATAATTTATCATTAAACATCACAAAACACAAATATTCATCAATGGCATAAATCAAAATATTCACCAAAATCAAAAATTCAAGCATGGGTCGAGTAGTACTCGAAGCAACGACTCAAAAACGTAAAAATTATCAAAAACCGAGCAAAGTCCATACCTTAATCAAGCTTCAAAGTTGCTGAATACCTAAGCTTTCTTTCTTCCTTTTCTTTTTAAGGTTTCAGTCACCAAGTATGAACAAAATGCATGGCTTTATTTTTTATGTTATAATATATCATATATACCATTAATTACTTTAAATTTTTAACCTTAAAAATTTAATAACAAAAACAATATAAAACATGCCTTCAACCTTCCATTCATATAGCCAAAGGCCAAATTACAACATAAGTACTCCATATTAAAAAGCCACTAACACTACAGTCCTTATGCATTAAACTATTAAGTTTTCATTTTACGCGATTAAGCTCTTTTATTTAATTAAGCACACAAACAATCAAATTTTCATACGAAACTTTCACACATGCTACTTCACATATAATAAACACGAAAAATAATATTTAAATGTTTTTATGACTCGAATTCATGGTCTTGAAACCACCGTTCTGATTAGGGTCTAAATTGGACTGTTACAACTCTCCCTCCTTAGGGATTTTCGTCCCCGAAAATCTTACCGATGAATAGGTTCGGATAACGCTCTTTCATTGTATCCTATAGCTCCCACGTTGCTTCCTCAACTCCATGTTTATGCCACAGTACTTTAACCAACAAAATTTTCTTATTTCGTAACTTTTTAATCTCATGAGCCAGAATACGAATCGGTTCTTCCTCGTAAGTCAAATCTGAATGAATCTCAATCTCTGATGAACTAATCAAATGCGAGGGGTCGGATCTATATCGTCGAAGCATCGAAACATGAAATACATTATGGACCTTTTCTAACTAGGTGGCAACAACAGTTTATACGCAACCTGTCCAATCCTCTCTATAATCTCGTACGGTCTAATAAATCTCGAACTCAATTTGCCTTTACAACAGAATCTGAGTATTTTCTTCCATGGTGAGACTTTCAAAAACACTCTATCCCCGATCTAAAACTCTATGTCTTTACATTTCAAGTCTGCATATAATTTTTGACGATCTGATGCTGATTTCAAACTTTCACGAACCACTTTCACTTTCTGTTCAGTTTCTCTGATCAAATTGACTCCTTGTAACTTATTTTCACTGAGCCCAGTCTGGTACAATGGTGTACGACATTTACAACCGGACAAAGCCTCATAAGGTGCCATTTTGATGCTCGATTGAAAGCTATTATTGTATGCAAATTCAACCAAAGGTAAATATCACTCCCATGTACCTTCGAACTCGAGAATGCAACATCTCAACATATCCTCAAGTATCTGAATGATTCACTTGGACTAACCATCTGTCTGGGGATGACAAGCAGTGCTAAAATGCATTTTAGTACCTAATACATCTTGCAATTTCTTCCAAAACCGCAATGTAAACCTCGGATCTTTATCTGACACAATAGAAATAAGGACTTCGTGTAGTCTTACAATCTGAGAAACATATAAATCAGCAAGTTTATCGAGCAGATAATCTGTACAAACTAGAACAAAGTGAGCTGATTTAGTCAATCTATCCACAATAACCTAGATTGCATCTTTCTTGCTCGATGACATCGGTAAACCAGATACAAAATCCATCGTAACTCTGTCCCATTTCTATTCAGGTATCATGATCGACTGAAGCAATCCAGAAGGTACCTGATGTTTAGCTTTTTCTTGCTGACTGACTAAACATTTCGATACAAAGTCAGAAATGTCTCGTTTCATACCTTGCCACCAATAGTGTTGTTTTAGATCATTATGTACAGATAGCCGACTGTTATGAGCTTCATTCAAAATCATCTAAATCAACTCTGTACTTTTTGGAATACATATTCGGTTTCTAAATCCCAAACAGTCATCATCATCAATTCGAAACTCTAAATCAACATTTGAATCACATTGAGGCTGTTTCACTATCAAATCATTGTGATTTTCTGAGCTTCACAAATCTGTTGAATAAATAATGGTCTTGCTTTTAACTCAGCTATTATCCAACCACCATCTAACATAGCTATATGTGCGTTCATCGCTCGCAAAGCGAACAAGGATTTTCGACTTATAGGTTCAACAACAACATTAGCTTTTCCCGGATGATAATCAATCACTAGCTCATAATCTTTTAGCAACTCTAACCATTGCCATTGTCTCAAATTTAGATTTTCTAAGTCATCAAATACTTTAGACTTTTATGATCGGAATAAACATGACATTTTTCACTGAACAAATAATGACGCCATATTTTCAACGCAAACACAATAGCTGCCAATTCTAGATTATGTGTCAGATAATTCTTTTTATGCTGCTTTAACTGTCTCGAGGCGTAAGCTATAACTTTGCCTTCCTACATCAAAACACAGCCCAAACCATTTAAAGATGCATCACTATATATAACAAATTCTTTACATGATTCTGTCTGAACTAACACTGGAGCTTCAGTTAAAAGAGTTTTCAACTGATCAAAACTTTTTTGGCACTTTTTTGACCACTCAAACTTAACATATTTTTGCAGTAGTTTGGTCATTGGGGTTGCAATCATCGAGAACCCTTTAACAAATCGTCTATAGTAACCAGTAAGTCCCAGAAAACTTCGAACTTTAGAAATGTTTCTCGAAGGTTTCCAGTCAAGTATTGCTGAAATTTTACTCGGATCAACCCAAATACCTGATGCTGAAACAACATGTCCCAGAAAACTAACTTCGTGTAACCAGAACTCACATTTACTAAACTTCGCATACAACTATTTTTCTCACAAAGTCTGTAGCACAAGTCTCAAATGCTTGGCATGTTCGGTTTCATTATGGGAGTAGATCAGTATATCATCAATGAACACAACCACAAACTGATTTAAATACTGGCTGAAGATCCGATTCATCAAATCCATAAAAACAGCAGGTGCATTAGTAAGTCCGAATGGCATAACTAGAAACTCATAATCTCCGTACCTCGTTCAAAAAATAGTTTTTGGCACATCGAAGTCTCTAACTCGCAACTGATAATAACTCGATCTCAAATCTATCTTTGAAAACACTGAAGCCCCTTTCAGCTAATCGAACAGGTCGTCAATCTGTGGCAACGGGTATTTATTCTTTATAGTCACCTTATTTAGCTGGCGATAATCAATACACATTCTCATAGTTTCATCTTTCTTTTTCACAAATAGAATTGGTGCACCCCAGGGGAAAAACTCGGTCGTGCAAAACCTCTATCTGTTAACTCTTGCAACTGTGCTTTCAACTCTTTTAATTCATTAGTTGCCATCCGATACAGAGCTATTGAAATTGGAGTCGTCCCTGGTACTAACTCAATACCAAACTCTACCTCTCGGATAGGTGGCAAACCTGAAAATTCTTTAGGAAACACGTCCAGATACTCGCACACAACTGGTAGAGATTTAATCTTCTTTTTAGTTACTTTACTATCAAGTACATAAGGAAAGTAAGCTTTTATAACCTTTTCTCACATACTTCTGAGCTAACATCAAAGATATTATTGCTGGTAAACCATTCATATCATTAGATTCAATCTAAATAATCTCGCTGTTTTGACATCTCAAATCAATGGTCTTTCTTTTTCAATTAACAATTACATCGTGCAAAGTGAACCAATCCATACCCAAAATTATATCAAACTCATCGAAAGGTAACAACATCAAATTGGCTAGAAAGCATGAATCTCGAATCATCAACATGCAATTTTTACAGACTTTGTCAACCAGAACACACCGGCCTAGGGGGTTTGACACTCGAATCACAAAATCAGTAGACTCAACTGGCAAAGTCTTACTGGATACTAATGTTTCACACACATATGAATGAGTCGAACTAGGATCAATCAATGTAACACCCCAAACCCAGCCAAGACGTTACGGCTGAATCCAGCGTGTCACATTGAAGCGTTACTGAAAAACTCATGTTTTATCTAAAATCTTTCTTAGCTTTTAAGAGTATTTTCGTTTTAAGTTAAAGTGAATGGAAGCTGTGTACCAGGTAGGGTACCAGAAAAGAGAAGGTGAGTCCATCGGACTACTTAAGTACCAAGCTCCCTTCGGATCCAATTGTAGTCATGCACACCACCATTACCACACCTTAACGTAGTGTATGTTCTTAGGAAACCAATTCAATTAAGTCCAGTTTAAGGAAAAGTGATTAATTTTTGGAAAACGTTTTCGTTGCGGAAGTTTTGCAAACGTTTTCGTTGCGGAAGTTTTGCTTTGTTGTCGTGATATTTTAAAATCAATTACTGTTTTTAAAAATGCGCCCTAAAACTAATCAGTTTCATTGATTAAGATAATATCATACCTATTCTAGTAAAACATATTAAAACTATTTAAAATCATTAAAGCGGCCTTATTACAACTTAAAATCCAAATTATGAAAGTAAATGAAAACTAATTAAATTATAAGAAGAAAATAATCAAGTTTTGCAGTACGTGTGGCCACTCCGAATCCCTTACAGCTCCAAGTCCACTATGGTTGGGGGTTACGTGCATGGATAAAATTAAGGGGTGAGTTTGGGGAAACTCAGTGTGTAAATTAACCCAACCATAGTCCAGATCAGTTCAAACCACAGAAACAGATTAAGTTGGGCCTTAGCCTTATACAGAATTCAGAATGAAGCCCATAGGCCCATAACAGAAACAGAACATATATCATGTATGCAGAAAACCCAACCCATATCCATCCGTATACACCACCGTGCCAACCTTACACCATGTGGGGAGACTACTCGACCCACCCATCCGTTTACACGTCACAAGTATGCAGTATGGCTGCCAGAACAGAAATTGTGACAGAGTCACTAGATACAGATATTTGTGGCAGGGCCACCAGAAACAGATATTTGTGGCAAAGCCACCAGAAACAGATATTTGTGGCAGAGCCACCAGAACGCTTCCTCCATCATTATAACCCATATCCCATGCAAAAAATATACATGTCATGGCATACAACAAACAGAATCAGAGTATCATGCATTTCAGTCAAAATCAACCCTAGGGGTATAATGGTCATTTTGTACCTAAGGGTATAATGATAATTTTTATACTTAGGTTAATTTAGTAAATTTACCTATTTTAGGGTTTACATACATACTACAGCCATTATCGCATCAACAGAAACACTTACCGAGTGTTCTTATCGAATTGGGCTCGTTGGTCCATTATCCCGTTTTTGGCCCATTAAGCCCAAATATAACGAAGTGCACAAAATTGTGCACTCTGCAATCATATCATTTGAGATTACTAGGATTAACAATCCAAACCATCTCACGAGCGCTCACAAGTCACCAAAATTCTAGCTTTTTGGCATTTCGGCTTTTCGACTTTTGTCGATCTAGTCTATGAGTGGGTGTCGTTTACACACCTGTTTGCGACGAAACGCTGACGAGTTCCAAACACACTAGTTGCCTACAGTCAGTTACCAATACTTTAACTATGAATCCATAACAACTTGTATACAAAACTCCTTACCCAAAAGTCGGCCATCAACACTTTAGGCACTAGAGATCTTACCTTTTTCCGAATCTAGCGACTAGGTTTAGATCCAGTCGTTCCACTTGTCCAAGCCTCCGATCAGCAGCCTCTAGATCACACTATCATCACAATAAAGTAATTTTCACAACCCTAAGAGCCATAAGGCCCAATCGACAGCCTCTCTAAGCCTTTAGGGGTTTCGGCTTTTCTAAAACCCGAAATAAAGAATAGATTCGAAAACTTACCACCGGTTCCTTAGTCAACGATTCCACTTTAGTTCCTATTCAATTCTAATGCAGATCTAACCCCTCAAATGTTAGCAGAAATCCAATCTTTAAAGGTCTAAAGATTTGGCTATGCCCTAAGACTATGGGGTTTTTGGCTTTTTGAAATAGTGAAGAGAAAGATGAAATATGATGGTTTTGCAGTGGTTTTGTCGGCAGTACTTTGGGGTTCAGAAGATGAGAGAATCGGCCAAAAAGATGGAGAAGAATCAGAGGGTTTGGCTAGGTGAAATCGGCACAGAAGAAAAACAGGCTTTCAAGATTTCGGCTTTTATGGCAATCGGCTATAAGGCTTAGAAACAAAAGGTAAGGAAGAGGAGTTAAGTAGAATGATAGAAATATCCGGCTACAGAGGAAAAGAAGAAGAAGAGAAAATAGATGAAGAAAGGAGAAAAAAGAAGAGAAAAGAATTGTCAGAAATGACACCCCCTACCCAAAAAGAAAAAAGAAAAAAAAAATAAATCCTAAAGGCCAAAGATATATCGCACTTATTAGCTATGGCCGAATGAGTGTATATCGGCATAGGAATTCTTCCGAAATTCCAATTCCCCAAATTGCTCCTTGATTTTTGGCCAACTTTAATTTTTGAATTTCATTCAAACTCCTAACCGCTCATCCCACCGCTTGCACTACTTCAGCATGCTGCCAAGAGTCCTGATCAGACCCCAACTCTTTCCCCACGCGTGCAGTGAAAAATCCCAACCTTACGTGCGCGAGATGAGGCTCGAACCCCAGACCTCCATCTGCCCTGCGCCCTTGCGCCTACACCTGAGCTGCTAGACACTGCACCACACATCTTCCTTTACTAATATATGGAATTTTAACCTTTAACCCGCTTCAATTCTGGCCCATTTAAAAATAAAATAGAATTTGCCTTCCCCTGGAATCGAACTCATAACCTCTCGGCAGGCCTAGCACGCTGCTGCCACTGCACTGAAGCTCTTCTCGTGATATAATCTACTCATAATTAATTTTAGGACTTATCTGCAGTAGTCCCGGTTCATTTAAAAATAAAACAAAATATCGCTACTTACCAGACTCGAACCCCTAACCACATGCACACTCTTAACGCCTCCTTGCCACTTGACCACGTGCCTCTTTTGTGTCACCTTTCCTCCCAAGATATTTATAAGGCCTTCTTGCGGCAATCCTTGGTTGTAAAAAAAAACAACCATTTGCGCACGCCGTGCCTTGAACCCAGGCACCTCCCACGCCCTCCTAGCGTCCTTAGCCACTGGGCCAAATGCCTGCTTGTGCTAAAACTCAGCCCAAATTATTAATAAGGCTTATTGCCCAGATTCCCTTAAGAGGCAAAATTTAAGAATTTTGCTAAAGCTATGGGCCGAGCCCTGAACCTTTTTCCCATACCATAACCTTTCGTAATTTATTTAATTGCTACATTAAACCTACGCAATAATAATAAAAATAACATCCAAATTATTCGGGCCATCTTCCACCCGAACCCAAACTCAAGGCCCATTACTTCTAGGCCCAAAAATCGAGGTGTTACAATCATTGCAATAACACTAGTATCATAAAGAGTGAAAGTACTGTTAATAACATCTGGGGAAGAAGCATCCTCACTAGTGCGTATAGCATATGCTCTTGCAAGTGCACGAGCCTCAGATCAAACCACTGTATCTTTCGTCCCTCTCTGATTGCCACCTACATTACTCGAATGTCTGGGTGGCCTGCCTCGTACTGACATGTTACTCGGTCTCACATTCTGAATAGTGTTTTGCTCGGCTAACATCGGACAATCTCGGATCAAATGTTCCATCGAGCCACATTTAAAACAAGACCGATCATACAATCTACAATTTCCAGAATGCCATTTACCACAATGCTTACACTCGAGTCTATTCTGTCGATCATTTCCAACACTAGCAATCAAAGTGGCTCGTGAACTCATAGGAGGTCGGTCTCGATCTCATCTAGAAAAGTCCGAAGTAGCTTTAAATCGACTAGAATCATCTCTGAACTTCTTTGATGTTGAGTGAAAAGTCTTACTCATTAATCTCTTACGGGAATCTCTGGCTTTAAAATTAGCTTTTCTTTTCTCTTTCCCGAGTTCTTCGGCTTTGCAAGCTCATTCAACAAGTACCACGAACCCTTTAATTTCAAGTATACCAACCAGCAATTTAATGTCTTCGTTCAAACCGTCTTCAAATATTTTACACATGATAGCTTCGATTGAAACACATTCACGAGCATATCGATTGAGTCTTACAAATTTCTGTTCATACTCAGTTACGGTCATACGGCCTTGTTTCAATTCTAGAAATTCTTTGCATTTCTGATCGATAAATCTCTTGCAGATGTATTTCTTACGGAATTCAGTCTGAAAGAATTCCCAAGTCACTATCTCTTTTGGGACCACCGATACTAGTGTATTCCATCAGTGATATGTGGTGTCTCGTAATAAAGATATGGCACACTTTAAACATTCATCCAGAGTACAAGATAGCTCGTTGAACACACGGATAGTATTATCAAGCCACAACTCAGCCCGCTCAACATCATCATCATCATTATCTTTAAACTCTTCGGCCCCGTGTTTTCTGATTTTATCTACAGGAGGCCTATTAATTCTCATTGGATCAATCATCAGAGGTACCACATGTATCGGAGATGGATTATTCGGGGGAGGAGGTTGTTGTGTAGCCGGATTAGTCCGAATATACTCAGTAAACCAATCGTTCATCATTTGATAGAAGGCTTGCTTAGTCTCCCCCTCATGGCTACTCAAGATAGGTCAAGATTCAACTGGCACTGTCCCATGCACGGGAGCGGGCGCTATGCTCTCGAAATCATTAGCTACAGCTCTGTCGGGATCCATTTACTATATGAAAGCACATTTTCAAATGTCAGAAGTCATCACAGTATCGCAGTATAAAATTATGGCATATATAGCTAGACTCACACATGCTACGCTAGTCCTAGAACCGACTAAACCGTAGCTATGATACCAATAAAATGTAACACCCCTAACCCATATTCGTCACAGGACTAGGGTCACGAGGCATTACTGAACATACTTATAGTTCCAAACATTCTCATGCTCAAACAAGTTATATTCATATTTACATGTAAAGCATATAATTAAATAATTATTAAACATACATTATAAACATATTGTACATTCGAATTTTAGGTTCATCAAATATACCTATTATGCCAATCACATAAACATCACATATGCATATTCACTTTCATTTAAAAAAAAACGAAACATATTGACAAGCATCATTCGATTACGCACAAACACATATATGCACATATATATACAATCAACATCTTGCTCATTTATTAAGTCCACTTACAAGTCCTTTATAAAACCTAAAATATTATAATAACTTCTTACTATATATTCAAACTTAATATATATATATTTATACCATCAAATGCTCATTTACAATATAACACCAATATTAAACATAAAAACCAATTTCATATATCTATATATATGTACTTTGTTCATACTCAACCAAAGCCAAATCATCTAAACAAACTCATGATAAATTATACACACCATGACTGACACATCAACCACAATCATTTTCAAGCTATTTTCAAAACATAGAGAACCAATCACATACACTATTCATTCATTTCATATAACATTATAATCAAAACGGATTAAGCCATTACCAAACATAACCAAGTCCAAACTTCGAAGTTAAACCATATTTGCATGGCTCGAATTATACATATCCAAGGTCGATCAAAATATATATTAGCCTATACATGCCATAAGTTCGAAAATAGACTTTTAAAAATACTAAAGGTTGACGATAGTGTGGATGACTTCGATGACGATCCCCGAGATCGTAACTTACAACCAAAATCTATAAAATAGAGTAACAAAACACACAGAGTAAGCTAACTTAGCTTAGTAAGCTTTAAGCAAATTAAACAACTCAAATGAATAATCAAAACATTTCAAACAGGCCGAATTGTATCATTAATGTTATACTTTAACATAAATAAGTTACCTTAGCCGAATACTAATATTTCTCATTCAGCATAATATTATTTAACACAAATAATTTACCTTGGCCGAATACTAATATTTCTCATTTAGCATAATATTATTCAACTTTTCATTCCCAAAATAACACTATCTCAATTATGTTTACATTCAAACATATATACTCATGAATTAAACTCAACTTTATAAACCAACATCATTCATTTGGTCTATTATAGAAAATCAAATATAATATCAGATATATACACACCTATTTGGCCGAATATTCAAGATCCAATATATCATCTTATAAATACTTACTTGTATGTCCGAATACTCAAGGTTCATTATATCATCACATATCGCCAAACATACAAGTACAATATATCATCATATATGACCAAATATACAAGCTCAATAAAACATCACATGTAGTCAGATATTCAAGTTTAATATAACATCACATGTGGCCAAATATACAAGTTCAATATATCATCACATATGTACATACCTATGTGGACGAATATACTTGGATCAACTTACATGCTCAATTTCCACATCAATGTGAAGTCTTATAGGCATAGGCTTGAAAATAAATCACCGGTATAAAACCTGCTAGGCATAAGCCTGAATCACACACCGGCACAAGGCCTACTAGACCAAGGTTTGATATTTATTTACCGACATTAAGCCTGCTAGGTATAAAGCCCGATTATAATCACCAGCACAAGGCTTGCTAGGCTCAAAGCCTGAATATCACTATTACAAAGCTAT
This sequence comes from Gossypium hirsutum, assembly GCF_007990345.1. Lineage (NCBI taxonomy): Eukaryota > Viridiplantae > Streptophyta > Magnoliopsida > Malvales > Malvaceae > Gossypium > Gossypium hirsutum. The sequence continues at coordinate 56,688,475 of NC_053433.1, read as the reverse complement.
TTCATACACAACTCATATAACAAAAATTCAAAAAATTTCAAATCAATCATACGGACTTTCGAATGATATAACTTAGTAAAATTAAACTCAAATATAATATTTCTATACTTAAACACATTCGGCTAGCTCTTTTATGAATCTATAGATTCCAAAATAGCATATTAAACTAGATTACATTCAATATAAATGATGTTTAATTGCTTAAAAACTTACCTCGGATATTGACGAACGTTGTAAATCGGCTATTCAACTATTTTTGTTTTTCCCCGATCTAAGTCCAATTTTTTTTGTTCTTGATCTATATAATTTCAAATTAACCTCATTTAAACACAATTTCATTCAATTTAATCCAACAACACATAAATGAAAAAATTACCATTTTACCCTTGATATTTTATACTTTTACAAATTAGTCTTAATTACACAAAACACAAAATGCACAAAATCTCACCACATCATACTTAGGCCGAATCTTCCTTATGGTCATACTAATCCATATATTTCATTTACTTTTCATTTTAGTCCTTCAATTTATTATTTTTTCAATTTAGTCCTATTAATTCAAAATCATCAAAAACTCCAATACAAAACATATTAATCCAAAACACATCTTTCATAATTTATCATTAAACATCACAAAACACAAATATTCATTAATGGCATAACTCAAAATATTCACCAAAATAAAAAATTCAAGCATGAGTCGGGTAGTACTCGAAGCAACGATCTCAAAAACGTAAAAATTATCAAAAATCGAGCAAAGTCCATACCTTAATCAAGCTTCAAAGTTGCCGAATACCTAAGCTTTCTTTCTTTCTTTTCTTTTTAAGGTTTCGGTCACCAAGTATAAACAAAATGCTTGGCTTTATTTTTTATGTTGTAATATATCATATATACCATTTATTTCTTTATATTTTTAACCTTAAAAATTTAATAATAAAACCATATAAAACATGCCTTCAACCGTCCACTCATATAGCCAAAGGCCTAATTACAACATAAGTACTCCATATTAAAAAGCCACTAACACTACAGTCCTTATGCTTTAAACTATTAAGTTTTCATTTTATGCGATTAAGCCCTTTTATTTAATTAAGCACACAAACAATCAAATTTTCATACGAAACTTTCACACATGCTACTTCACATATAATAAACATGGAAAATAATATTTAAATATTTTTTTCACTCAGATTCGTGGTCCCGAAACCACCATTCCGATTAAGGTCTAAATCAGACTGTTACACCAATGGTTAGATTACAAACATTATTTTCATGCCACTAATGGCCAAGTTGTTCTATACATGTCATTATACCAAAATGATTTTACTATGTATACCCAAAATAAGCTAGTCGATGGTGTGACGATGCTCCAATGATCTTTCAACCTTCTCGAGCTTTCGAGCACTATAAAACAAGGGAAAAATAACACGAGTAAGCATTACATGCTTAGTAAGTTCGTATAACGGAAACTAAACTTATCAATCCCATTTATTAAATCTAAGCATACAATATCATGTTTTCCATCCATTTGGCTAAATTGCCTAAACACATACATTCCATCAAACATGTTAGTCACCAAAATTCTCATATACATCAAGTAAACTGTAATGCCCCCTTACCCGAGACCGTCGCCGGAGTCGAGAATGAGACATTACTAAACTTATTTTAGCATTTAAACAAGTTCAAACAATTCTTGCAATAAACTGTCCATCTGCGTCACAGTCGCTAAAAAAATCATATCTCGAGTTGAGAAACTCGAAATCCAATTCCGTAAATATTTCCTAAAACTAGACTCATATATATACTTACTAATTTTTTTTCTAGAATTTTTGGTAGGGTCAATTAGTACAGTTTATTACTTAAAGTCTCCCCTATTTCAGGGTTCGGCTACTCTGACCCCTGTGCACTACGAATAAAATTTCTTCCTGTACAGAGATCCAATGACTATGTCGTTTGTTTCTCTTAAAAGTAGACTCAATATGGAATCCATACATATAAATTTTGAGTCCTAATTGTTTTTACAAAATTTATGATGAATTTCTAAAGTCAAAATAGGGAATCTAGAAATCGCTTTGACCCTATTTCACCAAAACGTAAGTATCTCATAAAATAAAACTCTTTTACCTATTTTGTTTATTCCAAATGAAAATATATTCATTAAGATTAAATTCCATATTTTATTCATCATCTAATTCTATCTTGACTATTTTTAGTGATTTTTCAAACTCACATCACTGCTGCTGTGTGATCTGTCTTATAGCCAATTTCACCATTTTATGGTTTTCCATGGATTAGGAAATTCATTAAGCATACATAACACTAAATATAAATTTTGATTAGCCATTTCAATAGCTAATCATCAACAAGCATTTCCACATCACTCATTCACCATATAATAAGATTATATACACAAAAGGATCATAATGCTATACATGCCATATTCCCAAAATATGCAAACCACTATACCGAGATGGTCTGTTGATAGTGTGAACATGCCTCCAGCAGTCCCGATCTCTAAGCCAGCTTGTCAAAACTACAAGGAATGGAAAGGAGGGAGTAAGCATAAATGCTTAGTAAGTTCACATGCAAATAGCAAGTAACATAATCGTGCAATCCAACGTAAAACATCATTTGCATAAACAACACCAAGACATTCACGTTACATTTGCATTTAATATCTTACTACGATTTCATCATGCCAAGTTCTTAGCCTGAGGGTTTTAGAACATACCTGTCAAATTTTCTCATTCACCACACTTACCAACATGTCACCTTCGTTTTAGTCATTCTTCTTATTCACTTAAGATTCACCCGTTGAACACATCGGAATATAATTTGAATACACGGATCCGACGTGTCACGTTGAAGTTTTTAAGAAAACCCATGCCTCTTTCAACATCCTTCTTAGTGTTTTAAAAGATAGTCTTTGCTAAGTTAATAAAGTGAATGGAAGCTGTGCACTAGGTAGGTATCCAAAACAGAGGAGGTGAGCCATGAAGGCTGCTTAAGTACCAAGCTCTTGATTGGATCCAATCCAAGACATGCCCACAACCATTGCCACACTTTGGTGCTAGGTTAGGTTTTGAGAAAAACTAGTTGGAATTCATTTAAGTAGATATTTTTGATAAATCGATTAATTGTATCGTTGCGTTATTTTGAAAACAATTATCATTTTGGAAACGCGCCCTAGGTCTAACTCATATTGTTATCAGAAAAATATAGGGTATAAAATAAAATAATCCCAAAAAAATAATTAAAATGACCTTATTACAACCCAAAAACAAATAATAATATTAATAAGATAAAACTTATAAAGAAATAAATCGTCTACTTATTGCAATTAAAAGAAACAGAAATAGTAGTGTGGCCATCTCCAAGTCCCTCGCAGCTCCAAACCATCTAAGCTTAGGGATTACCTGCACAGTTAGAAACGGGGTGAGTTTACGAAAACTCAGTGTGTAATCCCAATAACAAACAAACAGTGAAAACACAGTATCAGTACAATCTAGGCCAAAGCCCTATTTAGTCTTGACATATACTGGGCCGAAGCCTTTTTATAAATCATATCAGTAGGCCGAAGCCTTTACTGTAAACGGTATGCCCCTTAGGCCCATTTCAATATCACATGTAATGTCAATGGATGTATGCAAGCCCATTTCAATATGACATGAAATACCAATGAATGTATGCAAGCCCATTTGGGGAGACTACTCAACCCACCATCCACTACTCTCCACCCGTACCAACCAAGCTCTCCATGTGGGGAATAACTCAACCCACCCAACCAAACTCTCCACTGGCAGCATAGTTGCTTTATCATATAACTGGAGGCCTAGCCTCTTTTAACAACTGGGGCAAAACCCTTTCTGATAAACTGGGGCAGAGCCCTTTTCAGTAAACTGGGGCAGAGCCTTTTTAGCACTTCCTCCATCAATATAACCCATATCCCATGCAATATGTCATGTATGCAGAATGTCATGCCCATATTTGAATCAAACAATCACAGTCAAGTCACTCATATCACCAACATATATTCACAATCAAATCCGTCAACCACACAGTGCAAGTCAGTCACTTGCCCACAAGGGCAAAACAGTCATTTTTCATATTATAAGGGTATTTTCATAATTTTACCAACAGGGTTTTCCATGTTCATTACAATTGTCAATATTTTCGAGTGTTTAAACAATAATCTTTAACCCACTTTATCAAATTTGGGCTTTTGGGCCCAAAACCCCTAATGGGCCCTACGAATGCTGATTTAGCCTACTTAACCCAAATTTTACAACAATACTAACCGTGTTAACATGCAACTTTTCCAAATTCCATTTTTTTATCAATTTTACCCAAATGGGCCCAAAACCTCATTGGGCCCAATTCCAGCCCATTGAGGCCTAACTTACCATTGTACACAAAATTGAGTTCTTACATGTTCCATCGATCCAAACACCGATCTTATCCTATTTATCGCATCTATACCCAAACGCAACATTCGACGTTCCCGAAATATCGGTTTTTTAGCATTTCAGCTTCTCAGCAAATATTAATCTAAGCTATTACAAGGGTTAGTACACACCTGTTAGGGGTTGAAGTTGAAACGTTTCCATAATCAATCACCTACGATAACCATCACCTATCACTCAAACTTAACTATTCCAATATCAATATATGTAAATCCTAAGCACATCAGTCATACAGAACATAAGGGCGTATTCATCATTTTAATATACAAGGGTATTACGGTCACTTTACCCACAGGGGCTTTACGGTCATTTTACCTATTAGGGGTATTTTAGTCATTTCATCCTACAAGGGTGTTTTGATAAATCTACAAACCAAGGGTATTTCAATAATTTTGTAAACCAATGGTATTCCTATAATTTTTTTAAAAAGTCAATGGTATTTTTGTAATTTTGTAAATTAGGGGTATTTTGGTAATTTTACAAATTGAGGGTATTTCGGTAATTTCTCAAACCAGTGGTATTTTGGTAATTCTATCCTATAGGGGTATTTCAATAATTTCACAATCGAGGGTAAAACAGTAATTTTATAAATTGAGGGTAAAATGGTAATTTTGTAAATCGAGGGTAAAACGATAATTCTATAAATCGAGGGTACTTTGGTAATTTTACAAGTCAAGGGTATTTCAGTAATTTGGTAAACTAAAGTATTCTAAACATGAATAACAATACTAATGGCCCTAAAGCCCATTCTCGGCCCAAATGGGCCCACACGCTCGCGTGGCCCTTTTAGCCCAAATCTAGCCACAGATATGAGATTCACCTAGCCTAGTCCAATATTTACTACGCAGTCAAACAACTTATCCAATTGGGCCTGTAGGCCCATTGGGCCCACATAGCTCCTTTCGGCCCATCGCGGCCCGATGTAGCCATCTTACAGCTAGAGTAGTGAGAAATACACACCTGATAGGAGACTGGAGTTAATCTACGCTCCGAGCACTCTTAGCCGATGCCCAACCCAAATGAGCACGCCATACAGCGAAAGGGATCAGCCAAGAAAGGTACCTTTACTCTCCTCATGGTTCCCTCTATTTAAAGCCCAGCTTCGCATCCACTCTTATGTTAGCTTCCCGATGTGGGATCCCGTCAACATCAGAGTTTAAATTCAACACCAACTCTTGTCGCCCCCTGTTAGCAAAATAAATGCTCCTTGTTTGCCATGGGATTTGAACCCATGCCTCCCCTCAGATGCTCCACACGCTACTTGCCACTAAGCCACAAGGCTTTTTGTGTCATATTTTATCCCCAATTAATTATAAGGTCTGAAGGCCAAAGTCCAGGTTCCCTTAAAAAAACCAAAATAAATTGCAAATGCCAAGGCTTGAACCCAGGCTCCCATACAACCTTAATGACGCCACAACCGCTAGACTACAAGATTTCTTGTGACATTTATTTAACACAATAATTTAAAAGCCCTCATCCAAGCATCCAGGTTTTTTTTCTCATAATACCAAAATTTTTGCTAAAGCCCAAGTTTGAGCCCAAGATTTCTCTAACACTTCTCAAAGCCATTAACCACTAAAGAAAACATTTAATTGTGTCATTTCATTGCACAATTAAATACCTATATGCAACCTCCTTACGGACCCACACCTAAGGCCCAATACTTCTAGGCCCAAATTTGAGGTGTTACAATTCTACCCCCTTAAAGAAATTTCGTCCTTGAAATTTTCCACTCTCAGACTACACTACCACACTTCCGCTGCGCACTTTGATACTAATAATACTAACATACACCCAAAACATTTATCCATCGGAGTGGATAGATTTCACATGCAAACAATTTCTACATTTCCAGAACGCATACCAAATAAATACTAAATCTAAATTCAAGCGTTACATTTTACTCTAACTAGAGAGTTCCAGTATTGTGCTACTATCTATAGTAGTTTCTCAATATAGCATTTCAATCTATAACAGTAAACAGAGTTAGAGAACTTACAAATTTGGTGCCGGAGACTCGATGTGCCACACCTCTAGTAACATCTTTTCAGAAACAAGTCAAGTTTCATTGAGAGATTTCAAAACAAAATTTTAGAAAAACCCTTTTCAAACCCCAATTTCGGAAAAAGAAAAACAACAATAATTTTCTGCTACCCATACCACAGCCGAGTTTTACAACTTGGCTCTATTACCACTAAATGTAACACCCCAAACCCGGCCCAGACGTTATGGCCGGATCCGATGTGTCACATTGAAGTATTTAAGAAAACCCATACCTCTTTCAACATCATTCTTAGTGTTTTAAAAGATAGTCTTTGCTAAGTTAATAAAGTGAATGGAAGCTGTGCACCAGGTAGGTATCCGAAACAGAGGAGGTGAGCCATGAAGGCTGCTTAAGTACCAAGCTCTTGATTGGATCCAATCCTAGACATGCCCACAACCATTGCCACACTTTGGTGCTAGGTTAGGTTTTGAGAAAAACAAGTTGGAATTCATTTAAGTAGATATTTTTGATAAACTGATTAATTGCATCGTTGCGTTATTTTGAAAACAATTATCATTTTGGAAATGCGCCCTAGGTCTAACTCATATTGTTATCAGAAAAATATAGGGTATAAAATAAAATAATCCCAGAAAAATAATTAAAATGACCTTATTCCAACCCAAAACGAAAAAATAATATTAATAAGATAAAACTTATAAAGAAATAAATCGGCTACTTATTGCAATTAAAAGAAACAGAAATAGTAGTGTGGTCATCTCCGAGTCCCTCACAGCTCCAAACCATCTAAGCTTAAGTATTACCTGCACAGTTAGAAACAGGGTGAGTTTACGAAAACTCAGTGTGTAATCCCAATAACAAACAAGCAGTGAAAACACAGTATCAGTACAATCTGGGCCAAAGCCCTATTTAGTCTTGACATATACTGGGCCGAAGCCTTTTCATAAATCATATCAGTAGGCCGAAGCCTTTACTGTAAACGGTATGGCCCTTAGGCCCATTTCAATATCACATGTAATGTCAATGGATGTATGCAAGCCCATTTCAATATGACATGAAATACCAATGAATGTATGCAAGCCCATTTGGGGAGACTACTCGACCCACCATCCGCTACTCTCCACCCGTACCAACCAAGCTCTCCATGTGGGGAATAACTCAACCCACCCAACCAAACTCTCCACTGGCAGCATAGCTGCTTTATCACATAACTGGAGGCCTAGTCTCTTTTAATAACTGGGGCAAAACCCTTTCTGATAAACTGGGGTAGAGCCCTTTCCGGTAAACTGGGGCAGCGCCCTTTTAGCACTTCCTCCATCAATATAACCCATATCCCATGTAATATTTCATGTATGCAGAATGTCATGCCCATATTTGAATCAAACAATCACAGTCAAGTCACTCATATCACCAACATATATTCTCAATCAAATCCTTCAACCACACAGTCCGAGTCAGTCACTTGCTCACAAGGGCAAAACAGTCATTTTTCATATTATAAGGGCATCTTTGTAATTTTACCAAATATCAGGGTTTTCCATGTTCATTACAACTTTTAATATTTTTGAGTGTTTAAACAATGATCTTTAACCCACTTTATCAAATTCGGGCTTTTGGGCCCAAAACCCCTAATGGGCCCTACGAATGCTGATTTAGCCTACTTAACCCAAATTTTACAACAATACTAACCGTGTTAACGTGCAACTTTTCCAAATTTAATTTTACCCAAATGGGCCCAAAAGCCCATTGGGCCCAATTCCAACCCATTGAGGCCCAACTTACAATTGTGCATAAAATTAAGTTCTTACTTGTTCCATCGATCCAAAAACCAATCTTATCGTATTTATCGCATCTATACCCAAACGCAACATTACGAGTTCCCAAAATACCGGTATTTTAGCATTTCAGCTTCTCAGTAAATATTAATCTAAGCTATTACGAGGGTTAGTACACACCTGTTACGGGTTGAAGTTGAAACGTTTCCATAATCAATCACCTACGATAACCACCACCTGCCACTCAAACTTATCTATTCCAATATCAATATATGTAAATCCTAAGCACATCAGTCATACGGAACATAAGGGCGTATTCATCATTTTACCATACAAGGGTATTACGGTCACTTTACCCTATAGGGGCTTTACGGTCTTTTTACCTATTAGGGGTATTTTAGTCATTTCATCCTACAAGGGTGTTTTGGTAAATCTACAAACCAAGGGTATTTCAGTAATTTTGTAAACCAATGGTATTCCTATAATTTTTTAAAAAAGTCAAGGGTATTTTTGTAATTTTGTAAATCAGGGGTATTTTGGTAATTTTACAAATTGAGTGTATTTCGGTAATTTCTCAAACCAGTGGTATTTTGGTAATTCTATCCTACAGGGGTATTTCAGTAATTTCACAATCGAGGGCAAAACGATAATTTTGTAAACTAAGGGTAAAATGGTAATTTTGTAAATCGAGGGTAAAACGATAATTCTTTATATCGAGGGTACTTTGGTAATTTTACAAGTCGAGAGTATTTCAGTAATTTGGTAAACTAAAATATTCTAAACATGGATAACAATACTAATGGCCTGAAAGCCCATTCTCGGCCCAAATGGGCCCTCACGCTCGCATGGCCCTTTTAGCTCAAATCTAGCCACAGATATGAGATTCACCTAGCGTAGTCCAATATTTACTACGCAGTCAAACAACTTATCCAATTGGGCCCGTAGGCCCATTGGGCCCACATAGTTCCTTTCGGCCCATCGCGGCCCGAAGTAGCCATCCTACAGCTAGAGTAGTGAGAAATACACACCTGATAGGAGACTGGAGTTAATCCACGCTCCGAGCACTCTTAGCTGACGCCCAACCCAAACAAGCATGCCATACAGCGAAAGGGATCAGCCAAGAAAGGTAGCTTTACTCTCCTCATGGTTCCCTTTATTTAAAGCCAGCTTCGCATCCACTCTTATGTTAGCTTCTCGATGTGGGATCCCTCTAACATCAGAGTTTAAATTCAACACCAACTCTTGCCGCCCCCTGTTAGCAAAATAAATGCTCCTTACTGGCCATGGGATTCGAACCCATGCCTCCCCTCAGATGCTCCACACGCTACTTGCCACTAAGCCACAAGGCTTTTTGTGTCATATTTTATCCCCAATTAATTATAAGGTCTAAAGGCCAAAGTCTAGGTTCCCTTAAAGAAACCAAAATAAATTGCAAGAGCCAAGGCTTAAACCCAGGCTCCCATACAACCTTAATGACGCCACAACCACTAGACTACAAGCTTCCTTGTGTCATTTATTTAACACAATAATTTAAAAGCCCTCATCCAAGCATCCAGGTTTTTTTTCTCTTAATACCAAAATTTTTGCTAAAGCCCAAGTTTGAACCCAAGATTTCTCTAACACTTCTCGAAGCCATTAACCACTAAAGTAAACATTTAATTGTGTCATTTCATTGCACAATTAAATACCTATATACAACCTCCTTACGGACCCACACTCAAGGCCCAATACTTCTAGACCCAAATTCGGGGTGTTACAGCCATACCCGCAGCTAGACAAACTCAATAGCCTGCGAAAATTATGTAGCCAAGCTACCATGTAACCCGCCCATAAGTGAACTCGGATTCAACTCAACGAGCTCGGGCATTCGCATCCATAGGTGAACTCGGACTCAACTTAACGAGTTCGGATGCCTAGTTACATCTCACGAGCTTGGCCTCAACTCAACGAGCTCGGAACTCAAATATCCTAGTGACATGTCAGTTGTATTATAATCTATTCCCAAGGTTCAAATAGGCTTTTTCCTCGATCACACATCTTTGCCGTCTTCCACGGAATATCGAAACCGATACTCAGTAGCAATTTATATTTAACAAGTAGCACACATAATTTGCATATTACTCAATAATAACCACAAAGCATAATATTTCATGATATTAATCATCATATCATATAAATAACATTAAATTACTTAAAATGACAAAATGTTACTACATTTACACCTGAACTTACCTCGGTACAAAATAAAGAAATTTTGCAATTTAGTCCATAATCTTTTCCTTTCCCCGATCAAGGTCGATTCCACGTCTTTCTTGGTCTAAAATAACACATTTAGCTGAAATAATCACATTTATCAAAATAGTCCTTAACTCTAACTTTGGACAAATTACGATTTTGCCCTTAAACTTTTGCATATTTACACTTTTTCCCCAAAGCTCAAAAATTAATTTTTTTCCAAAATTCTTATGTTTCATGACATGCTGATAATTTTTCCCTTCTATGGAAACATCAAATTATCACTCTAACATGTAGTTATAAACATTAGGTATTTTTATCGATTATGTCATTTTACTCATTTTCACGTAAAATCGTTTAGCAAAAGTTGTTTAACACAATTTAAAGCTTCATATTCTACCATAAAACATCAAAATAAACACATTTCACCTATGAGTATTTTTCCATATATAAACCCTAGGTTAAATTATTGCTAGAATATGCTAAATCAAGTTACCGGGACTCCAAAAACGTAAATAACATTAAAAACAGGGCTTGGAATCACTTACTATTGAGCTTGGAAGCTTGAAACAAACCTTAGCTATGGAGAACCCTTGAAATTTTGTCCTAATGAAGAAGATGGACATATTTTTCCATATTTTTCCTTTTTTTAATCTTTTAATTACCAAATGACTAAAATACCCTTCATTAAAAACTTTGGTTATTTCTACCTATGTATCTCCACTTTTGTCCATGAAAACTTAATGGTATAATTACCACTTAAGGACCTCTACTTCAATTATGCTCTTCAATTAAATCCTTTAACATCTAAAACTCATATTTATCAACTTTTGCAATTAAGTCCTAATAGGCAAATTAGACATGCAATTCATGAAATTTTCTATCGATATTCTAACACATGCATCTAATCACTCAATAAATTATAAAAATTAATCAGAATAAATTTTTCTACTTCAGAATTGTGGTTTCGAAGCCACTATTCCATTTAGGCCCTAATTCAGGATATCACATAAACATAGATGAGCTCATCATGCAATATTCTTTCAAGTCATTATCATTTCATATCATAATTCTCATGCCATGTCAAGAGTTTTATGTCCGTTGAATCATTAAAATTCCGATGGATGCTCAAGTACTACACTCGAGGTGTACAATTCAATAATCCTTCAATTTCTTATTTAAGGGTACCCATTAGGGCACTTAATCAAGGAACACACTCTCAAGCTACATACCATATAATTGGATTACCAGTTCAGGCTAAACCCTAATCATAATGTATACTCGAGAGGTATTATATCTGGATTACCCATCCGAGTTAAATCTTCTCCATAATAAGGTCAATAGGATTACTCGTTCGAGCTAAATCCCGTCTACAACAAATGCAGGACCTCATCCATTTCGAGAAAGCACATATATTCATCGAAATTCAATATTCAATAACGGCTTAACTCTTTTTCACCATATCAAGCATGTATTAAATTTCTCATTATAGCATTCAAGTAATGTACATCAATATAAGTCACATTCCATACAACACAACATTCAATTAAACATATTTACATGCTCGATTAAGTTACACGAACTTACCTCAACACTTGTTCACATATAAAATCTACTAATCCTAAACATTTTCTTTTACTCGGCCTAACCTCAAATTTGTGTTGTCTAGATCTATATAAAATAGCTTTAATCATCAATTTTACATATTTTATATTTATTTGGACTCAATTTACATCCTAGGCAAAATTACCATTTTGCCTCTAACTTTTCCATAAATTCCAATTTCGTCCCTAGGCTCGAAAATTGAAACTTGTGCAATTTACACGACATGTCTATCATAATACAGAACATGTAATATAATAAAAATAAATTCTATTTTTGGGTCGAATTTGTGGTCCCGAAACTACTGATCCGATTTCGCTGAAAAATGGGTTGTTACATTTGTTGTGGATACTCTACAGCTCGTGTGAGCAACATCATGTAGCTTACATTTCAACTCACAACTCATGTGAGCAGGCCTATTTCACAGCTCCTGTGAGCAATGATGTAAAGAAAAGTTTATGGTTATATGTTTAAGCATAATTCGTGTAAGCTTTCTCGAGTATTTAATGAAATTCTGGATGGTTCAATGGATAAGAAAAGGGATTGAAATGGTAAGTTTTCAAATGGAATTATGCATATACTCATGAAAAGGATGTATGAATCAAATGATATATTTTCATATGGAAAATGACGTATCATATGGTCAATTCAAATGAATTATGTATAAATGCACTAACTTGTGTATTTGATGATGTTGTATACACATTATGCCATGTTTATGGTTTAATTGGTGTTATAATTATGCTATTTAAATTATATTTTATAGATTATTAGAAGCTCAATTGGTTTGGAAGCTCGTCGGAGATCTATCACAGTATCCAACATAAATATCGGTAGTTTTTGAATGTTTTGGCCAAGGTTATAATGGCATGTATAGGTTGAATTGTAATGTCATTGTGATGAATGTTTAGTGGGTAGATCAGCTTGTATAAGTTACGGACATTATCTTGCTTTGGTATCATGTGTTACTTTGTCAAATTGTGTCAACTTGGTTATGCTACTATGCATGTTTGAATGGTTCAAATGGTATGTTTGAAATGATTTGTTAATGGATATGTTTAAGGCGTATTTGATAAGTTTTGAACTAGGATTTGATGATAGAAATGAAGTAAAATTTGCATGTTTAGGTAAGTTTTGATGATTGCATTTGAGTTGCCTTGTATGCCATATTGGTTAGTTGATTTAGGACTCTTTAAATGGTCATTATATGCATGTTTTGATAGGGTTTTGATGCCTTGATTATGTGTAAAAAAGATCTAAAGGTTTATGCATGAAATAGTATTGGGAATGGTTTGATTCTAGGTGAATTTTAAGTCCACACAGCTTGAGACACAGGCATGTGACTCAGCCGTGTGTCTTCTGAGAGTTCCTTTGTATGCAAGTCAGTGAGTTACACGGCCTAGCACACAGCTATTTCCAAGGCCCTGCGAACCTACCCAGAGAGTTACACAGGTGAGGACACGGGCTAGGACACGATCCTGTGTCCCTATTCGAAGGTTACATGGCTTGAGATACAGGCGTGTGTCTCAGCCGTGTGAGGCACACGACCATATAACCCCTGTTTCCAGGTTTTTTTGAATTTTTCTTAAACTTTTCAATTGTTTTCAATTTAGCCTTGAATTGTTTCTAAAGTATTTCTAAGGCCTTGAGGGTCCAATTTAGGGAAGGAATATGTACGTATGAATGACTTATGATATGTTTATGAAATTTATATTTAAATATTTCATTTGTTAGGTAATGTTCCATGACCCTAATTCGATAATGTATATGGGTTAGGGGTGTTACATTTAGTGGTATCAGAGCTACAGTTTTGTCAGTTCTCGAACTGAACATAGCATGTATGAAGTCTAGAAATACATGCCATTATATAACCTGCGATAGTGTGATAATTCCTGACTCAAATTAAACTATGTTTTCATATAGATAAGATGTCATCCAACTGAGCAGATTTCGATGAAGTAGAAAGTAATGCATAAGCCTCCATTCACAGGGCAGCTTCTAGTGGTAGTAGGCCCGTATCTGAGGGCCGAGGAGGAGACACTAAAGAAGACTTTTTCCATATGATGTCCGAGTGGTTTTCAGAGTTCATGCGAATGAACCCAATGGCTTAACGACCTCCACTCCCACTTGTACCACAACCAATCCCTGTAGTTCTTCAGGGTTTGGAACCAATGCGATTAAGCAAGCCTCTAGTTGATAAAATACAAAAGTATGGGGCTAAGGAGTTTTGTGGTACAGCCAAAGACGATCTAGAGAGAACCAAGTTCTGACTAGATAGTACGGTGAGAGTTTTTGATGAATTATTGTTTACACTAGTTGAATGTTTGAAATGTGTTGTTTCTTTTTTGAAAGACTCAGTTTATCAATGGTGGAATACATTGATTTTGATAGTATCGAGGGATCGAGTAAATTGGGAATTCTTCCAAACTGAGTTTATAAACAAATATGTTAGCCAGTGATTTCTCGATAAAAAGTGCAAGGAATTTCTAAAATTGAAACAGGGTCGTATGACAGTAGCCGAGTACGAGAGAGAATTTGTACGACTTAGCAAGTATGCTCGAGAATGTGTACCAACAGAAGTTGTTATGTGCACTCGGTTTAAAGATTGTTTAAATGAAGATATTAAGATGCTAGTCGGGATTCTTAAGCTAAAAGAATTTGTAATTCTAGTTGATAAAGCACACAAGGCCAAGGAACTTAGCAAAGTGAAAAGGAAAGTTGATTCTGAAGCTCGTGATTCAGAAAATAACCTACAAAAAAATCATTCTCATCTCTATCAAATAATTCAAAAGAATTTTATAGTCGTTCATTAGCTTTGGTGGGTTATTCTGGGAGAGATAGAGGAAACAACATTCAAGCTTGAAACCTCAAGCTATATCCATAGCAAGTCTTGGCAATGTAAGGAACAACAAGTTTGAATGTCAGCAATGTAAAAGACGACACTTCAATGAATGCAGATTGAAAGACGAGTCGTGTTTTAAATATGGTTCTTTACATCATTATCTTAGAGACTGCCCCGAAAGGTCTGATAAAGAAAAAGCTCAGACTACTTGTCTGAGTAATACAACTACGAGAGGGAGACCACCCTGAAACACTGGAAATGCGGGTAATAGTTGAAGTGGAACAAAATATTCTACTATTAGATTTGAGGCACGGGCACCAGCTAGGGCTTACGTGATTCATGCCCGAGAGGAAGTTTCAACACCTAATATGATCACCGGTACATTTTCTATCTTTGATACTAATGTTAGCTTTGATTGACCCGAGGTCAACACACTCATATGTATACGCAACTTTAGTGTTAGATAAGAAAATACCTTTTCAGTCTACTAAATTTGTGGTTAAAGTAACAAAACCCTTTAGGTTAGTATGTATTAGTTAATAAAGTTTGTACAAACTATCTTTTGATGATTTAGGGTTGCAACTTTTCGACTGAATTGATGTTATTACCCTTTGATGAGTTTGATGTTATTTTGGGTATGCACTAGTTAACTCAGTATGATGCTATTGTGAACTATAGATGAAAGCATATTGTGTTAAAATGTCAGAACGGTGAAAGGATTCGAATTGAATCAAATGGACTAGATAATACATCTAATGTTAGTTCAACTATGATGGCACAGAAATATGTTAGAAAGGGCTACAAATCATATCTTGCTTATATATTTGATTCTAGTGTTTTAGAATTAAAATTAGAATCGATTTTGATTGTATGTAAGTTCAGAAATGTATTTCCAGAAGAATTACTAAGGTTACCACCGATCAGAGAGGTTGAGTTTGCTATTGAATTAATATCAAGAACATCTCCGATATCGATAGCTCCGTATAGAATGGCACCTATGGAATTAAAAAGAGTTTAAAGCATAGTTGCAAGAATTGACAGATAGGTGTTTTGCTCGGCCCATCTTTTCTCCTTGGGGTGCTCCTATGTTGTTTGTCAAGAAAAAGGATGGGTCTATTCTATTGTGTATTGACTATCGACAGCTCAACAAAGTTAAGATAAAAAAACAATCCTTTGCCACGTATAGATGATTTGTTTGATCCGTTGAAAGGTGTGATAGTATTCTCAAAGATTGATCTTCATTGTGGTTATTATCAGTTACGAGTTAAAGACTTGGATGTGCCAAAAATAACTTTTAGAACAAGGTACAGACATTATGAGTTTCTTGTTATGCCATTTGGTCTGACTAATGCTGTAACACCCCAAACCCGGCCCAGACGTTACGGCTGAATCCAGCGTGTCACATTGAAGCGTTACTATAAAATTCATGTTTTATCTAAAATCTTTCTTAGTGATTAAAGAATATTTTCGTTTTAAGTTAAAGTGAATGAAAGCTGCGCACCAGGTAGGATTCAAGAAAAGAATAGGTGAGTCAATTAGACTGCTTAAGTACCTAGCTCTTCCATGATCCAATCCTAGACATGCACACATCTATTGCCACACTTAAAGCTTATTACTTGTCCACGAACAACAAATTAAGTTTAAGTCTATTTAAAATATTTATTTCATTTGAAAACATTTACGTTGCAGAAGCTTTGCTTGGTTATCATGATATTTTGAAAATAAGTAACTTTTATAAAAGCGCCCTAGAGCTAACCAATTTTAAGGAATCAATTTAAGTGATGTGAATCTCAAGTTGAAAATGATTTAAGTAATTTAAAAACCCAAAATAAAAATAATAGAGCGGCCTTATTACAACTTTAACCAAAATAGAAATAATCAAAAATAAATGTGAAATTTAAAAGGAAGCTAATTGAAACTTATTTAAAAACCAGAAATTTAATCTTCGTGGCCACTCTGAATCCCGCCCAACTCCAAGTCCACCAATTAGGGCTCACTTGCAAGGATGGAAGAGAAAGGGGGTGAGTTTGGAAAACTCAGTGTGTATGGAAAACCCATCCAAAGCCCATGTCACCTCAAGCCCATTGGGCCTAAGCCCTACTCAGATAACAGCGGGTATTGGGCCGAAGCCCTTTTCAGAATACAGTAAACTGGGCCTTAGCCCCTTTTCAGATAACAGTATGGCCCATAGGCCCATTCCAGAACAGAACAGACATATTCGTGTATGCAAACCCAACCCATCCAATAACCAACCGCTACACTCCACCCGTACCAGCCCTACATTCCATGTGGGGAATAGCTTAACCCACCCAGCCCTGCACTCCACAGTTGCAGCATTGCTGCTCAAATATCAGTAAGTTGAGGCAAAGCCTCCAGTACGTGGACAAGCCACTTTCAGTACTTCCTCCATCAATAACCCAGTCCCATGCATCAGATGATAATAACATGGCATGTAGTAAATAGTAACAGTCAAACATGCATTCAGGTCAACCTTAACCCGAGGGGTATATCAGTAGTTTTACTCCTAGGGGTAAATCTGTAAATTTTCCACCTATAAAGGTATTTCAGTACTTTTATCAGTTTTAAGGGTTGTCATGAATGTTACGGTCCTTACTAGCCCATTTGTCATCGCAATAATTTATTTATCTCAATTTCACAATTTTAGCCATTGGGCCCTAAAACCCCTAATGGGCCCTACAGTGTCCACTAGCAATTTAAGCCCATTTCATTCAAGTTTTATGACCAGTTTACCAGTTTAAGCAATTTCGATTCCACAGTCTAACAGAACATACTTATTGCCTATTTTTTTATTATTTTACCCGTATGGGCCTGTAAGCCCATTGGGCCCAGTTTTAGCCTATCGAGGCCCAATTACCAAAGTGCACGAAATTTCACACACGACTAACTTACCACTTTACGATTTTAGATCTAATGATTTCTAAACATCTTGTGAGCACTCGTACACTCACAAGCCCACGAAATGCCGGAATTTCGGTATTTCAACTTTTGCCGATTTGAACTATGAGAGGGTGTTCGATACACACCTGTTTCGCGAAGACTGCTACTGAGATCCCTTACGATGTCCTACAATTGATTACCACAATTCTTAGATTGCAACCCACAAGAACCAATCCCAATATTCAGCAACCCATATTTGAACCATGCCCCTAAAGCCTTTAGAATCTTACCTTTTTGCCGAAAACCGATGACTAGATGTAAGTCTAGTTGTTCCAAAGATCCAAGCCTTCAATCAAACCTCTTGAAGACACTAATCACCAAAAGAAATCATCGGTTAAATACCCTTAAAGCCCTATGCCCAAATCGACAGCCTCCCTAGATTTTAGGGACTTCGGCTTTTCTAAATTGTAAAATAAGACTAGATCTGAGGTGATGAGCACTTACCACTTATTCCTCTTTGATTTCTACGTAGATCTAATGCAGATCTATCCTCTCAACGATAGTAGAACTCGAATCCAGGAGATCTGAAGTTTCAGCTATAAGTCCCTAAATCTATGGTATTTCGGCTTTTTAAGTGATGAAGAAGATGATGATTTGAGGCTATAAATTTGAAGTACTGTTGCCGAAAGATACTAAGGGTTTAGAGAAGATGAAAGTTGATCAAAAAGAACAAAAATAACTGAAGGATTTTGGCTTGGAGAAATCGGCACAAGAAGTGAGTTTTCAGGATTTTGGCTTTTATGGCAATCGGCTATGGAGGTTTTGTGGAGGATGGGATTGACAGAGGAGGTGAGTAAGGTGATCAGAAGGTTTTGGCTAGAAGAAAAAGAAAAAAGGAAGAAAGAAAATGGAGGAAAAAGAGAGGAAGAAGAAATCGGCACCAAGGAGAAGGAATTTGCGTTTTCGGCTTTTGTGATAACTCAAAAAGGATGAATGGCAGTGAAAGCTTTCAGGTGGCTAACCCTAATTCTCCAAGACAGAAAAAGAAAAGAACCTAACCCTAATATCAACTAAAACAATCGGCCCAACCTCCCTAAGGCCCTTGCCGAAATTCATTTAAGTGATCACATGCCCGACACATGCCTAAAATTAAAAAGTAACAATATGCCTACCTTGCAACTTGAACCCTGGACCTTTAATTCCTTCCCAAATGCCATAAACCCTTCGTAATTTATTTAATTACTACACTAAACATACGAAATAATATAATAAAAATAATAATAATGATAACATCCGAATTATTCGCGCTGTCTGCTACCCGAACCCAGACTCAAGGCCTAATACTTTTAGGCCCAAAAATCAGGGCGTTACAAATGCACCTATTGTGTTTATGGACTTGGTGAATATAATATTCAGACTATATTTAGATAGGTTTGTTGTTGTATTCATTGATGACATTTTGATCTATTCACGAGATGAAATAGAGCATGCCCAGCATTTGAGAATTTTTTTTGTAGACTTTATGCGAAAAATAGTTGTTCGCTAAGTTTATCAAATGTGAGTTCTGGCTCAGAGAACTTGGATATTTTAGACATGTAGTGTTGGTAGATGATATTAAATTTGATCTGAGTAAAATATAAACTATGGTGGACTGGAAACTTCTGAGAAATGTGTTAGAAGTTAGAAGTTTTCTAAGATTAGCTGGATATTATAAAAGATTTGTCACAGGAATTTTGATGATTGCTTCACCATTGATGAATCTGCTTCAAATAGATGACAAGTTTGAATGGCCTGAGAAATGTTAGCAAATTTTTAGCTAATTGAAAGCGTTGCTAACCGAGGCACCTATGTTGGTTCAATCAGAGTCTGGTAAAGAATTTGTGATTTATAGTGATACTTCATTAAATGGCTTAGACTATGTTTTGATGCAAGAAGGTAAAGTGATAGCGTCTGTTTCTCGACAGTTGAAACCGCATGAAAAGAATTACCCGACTCATAATTTAGAGCTTACAGCTATTCTATTTACTTTAAAGATTTGGCGACACCATTTCTAGAGGGAAAATGTCAAATATTTACGAATCACAAAAGCCTGATGTATTTGATGTCACAGAAAGATTTGAATTTGAGATAGCGTAGATGGCTTGAGTTGTTGCAATATTATGATTTGATCATTGATTATCATCCGAGAAAGGCTAATGTGGTTGATAATGCACTAAGTAGAAAATCTCTATTTTCTTAGCAAGCTTTGAACATTTTTTTAACGTTGATTGATAATGGTTCAATTTTAGCTGAATTAAAAGCTAGACCGACAATT
Organism: Gossypium hirsutum; assembly: GCF_007990345.1. Taxonomy (NCBI): domain Eukaryota; kingdom Viridiplantae; phylum Streptophyta; class Magnoliopsida; order Malvales; family Malvaceae; genus Gossypium; species Gossypium hirsutum. The sequence goes on along the minus strand of NC_053433.1, from coordinate 56,668,341 downwards.
TTGCAATAGATTTGTAAAGCTCAGAAAAGTGATGTTGGATTGACTGCTAAATGAAAATAGATTGAGTTGACATCTAATTCAGATTTTCATGTTGGTTCAGATGATAGTTTATACTTCAAAGACAGAATTTGTGTTTCGAGACACTCTGATCTCATTCAGAAGATTTTACAAAAAGCTTACAGTAGTGGTTTATCAATACATCCTAGTAGCAATAAAATGTACAGTAACTTGAAACAGATGTACTAGTGGCCAGGAATGAAACAAGAGATTTTAGATTTTGTATCAAAATGCTTAATCTGTCAGCAAGTTAAAGCTGAACATCAAGTACCTTCTGGTTTATTACAACCTGTGATGATTCCAGAGTGGAAATCGGAACGTGTCACAATGGATTTTGTATCGGGATTACCTTTATCCCAAACAAAGAAAGATGCTATATAGGTCATTGTAGATCATTTAACGAAATCCACACATTTCATTCCTGTGCGTATGGATTTTTCACTTGAGAGATTGGCAGATTTGTATGTTTCCGAGATTGTTAGACTGCACGGTGTCCCAGTTTTTATTATCTCTGACAGGGATCCACGATTTATGTCTCGATTCTGGAGCAAATTACATGAAGCTCTGGGCACTCGACTGCATTTTTGTACAGCATTTCATCCACAAACTGATGGTCAGTTTGAGCGAATAATACAGATACTTGAAGATATTCTTCGATGTTACGTTTTATAGTTCGAAGGTAACAAGGAAAGATTTTTACTATTGGTTGAATTTGCATACAACAACAGTTATCAGGCAAGCATTAAAATGGAATCGTACAAAGCTTTGTATGGTCAAAAGTGTCAAACTCTATTATACTGGACTGAGCTAAGTGAGAAATAGTTATTTGGTGTTGATTTCATTCGAGAAACAAAAGAAAAAGTCAAAGTGATATGTGATATGTGATAGTTTGAAAGCTGCTTCTGATCATTAAAAATCTTACGTGGATTTGAAAAGGAAAGATATAAAGTTTCAAGTCGGCGATAAGGTATTTCTAAAAGTGTCACCTTTGAAGAAAGTTCATCAATTTGGCTAGAAAGGAAAGCTTAGTCCGTGGTTTATCATGCCATATGAGATCATTGAAAGGATTAGGCCAATAGCTTACCGATTGGCTTTACCGTCAGAGTTAGAAAAGATTCATAACGTATTTCATGTATCGATCTTACTACAGTATTGATCAGATCCTTCACATGTGATATCCCCAGTATATGTTGAGATTCAGTCAGATATGACGTATAGTGAAGAGCTGATCAAAATTCTAGCTCGGGAAGTTAAAGAAATGAGAAATAAAAGTATAGCTTTCGTTAAAGTTCTCTGGCAACGATATAGAATAGAAGAGGCTACTTAGGAACCAAAAGAAGCTATGAAAGTGCAATACCCGAACCTATTTTCTGGTAAGATTTTCGAAAACGAGAATTCCTTTATGGGGAGATTAGTAATAACTCGTTTTCAGTGATATCAGAGTAGTGTTTTTGGGACCACAAATCCAATGAGTAAATTATTATTTTATTAATATTTTAATTTTTATGAGACTATTTAGGGTCGTATTAAAATTTTGTTAAGAAATTTTGATGTTTGCATGATTAATTAAGTCAAAAGGACTAATCGTAAAAAGTGTAAAAGTAGAGTTCTATTAGATAAAAGGGTAAATGGCTATGAAACTTTAAAGTGAGTGGACTTAGATGGTAATTAGACCATTTGTATGGTTATTGGATGTTTATGGTATGGTTTGATGAAATTAATAAAGTTTTTAAAGGCTAAAAAGGTAATTAAATAATTAAAAGCTAAAATAAAAGAAAGAAAAATAGGTATCATCTTCAATTCTACTTCCTTAATCAAATTTTACCATTGAAGATAGGGCTAGCTTCGGCCAAGCTGACTTTAGAGCATGTAAGTGTTTTCAAGCCTCGTTTTTAATTATTTCTATATTTTCGAAATCATTGTAGTTAATCTAGCTAGTCCGGGGGTTAATTTGTAAAACTGTTAAAGATTGAGGGTTATGCCATGAATGCTTTTGAATGGTTCTTGATGTCTAATGGTAGATTATGAATCCTTGTTGATAAATAAACAAGTTTTGTAAATTGATTTTTGATGAAATTTGCATTTAGGGATTGATTTGTAAAAATAATAAAAGTTCATGTTAAAATTATGAAATGATGGTTAATTTGGGTTGGTTTAAGTCCTTAAAGAACTTAGTTAGCTTGAATAGGGGAATAAAGAACTAAATTGTGGAAAATTAAAATGTTAAGGGGAAAATAGTAATTTTACATAAATATGAAATGTGGACTAAATTGAATATTAGAAGTATTAAATGGATTGAAATTTTCTATTTAGATCAAAATAGACCACGTACGGACCTAGATCGAGGAAAGAAAAAGCTTCAAAATAACTCGATTTAACCTTCACACCTTAGTTGTCGAGGTAAGTTCGTATGTACAGTTGTTATATTCATGATATTCACATGTATTTCATTATGTATTCATAATATAATTGAATGATGTATATCCAAATCAATGCTATGATGATTATCGAGTTTCGGTTGAACCTTAGGAATTCGTAGGATACAAATGACATGTTATTAGGGATTTCACGTTTCATAGTACTGGTTTTGAATGTCCTATAGATGGCTGAGGTTCTGTATTTGTTGTGGATACTCCAGAGCTCGTGTGAGCAAGCCCATTTCACAGCTCGTGTGAGCAATGATGTAAAGAAAAGGTTACGGTTATATGTTTAAGCACAATTCACGTGAGCTATGGTTCAATGGATAATAAAAGGATTGAAATGGTAAGTTTTCAAATGGAATTATGCATATGCTCATGAAAAAGATGTATGAATCAAATGATGTATTTTTATATGGAAAATGACTTATCATATGGTCAATTCAAATGAATTATGAATAAATGCACTAACTTGTATATTTGATGATGTTGTATATGCAATATGCCAAGTTTATGGTTGTGTCATTGCCCGTGTCATTGCCCGTGTCTGGGACATGACGTTGTGTCCCTAGTTCGAAGGTTACATGGCCTGAGGCACAAGCGTGTGTTTCAACTGTGTGACCTCTGTTTCCAAATTTTTGTGAAATTTTCTTATACTTCTCAAATGTTTTCTATTTAGTCCCGAAATGTTTCTAAATTATTTCTAAGGCCTCGAGGGCTCGATTTAGGGACGGAATGTGTATGTATGAATAACTTATGATATGTTTATGATAGTGTATGAAATTTATATTTAAATGTTTCGTTTTTTAGGTAATGCTCTATAACCTAATTCGACAATGAATACGGGTTAGGGGTGTTACAAATTTTATATAAACTGTTGATATTTGAAATCAGACTATGTGGTAATAAATTGAATTCTATGATTTTGATGGACCAAGTAAAAGTTTCATACATGAGCTTTCTGACTGATTTTTTGTTCTAGAGTGAGCTCTAACATTTGTTGCAGACTCAAAAATACATGTGATTCGGATTTAGCCTGGATAGGTAATCCATTATCATTTTAAAGGTTTAGTCTAGACTGGTAACCTTACATGTATACATAGCCCTGGCCAGGCTTGTAACACCCCTTACTCGTACCCAAGACTGGACAAGATACGGGGCATTACCAAAAAATACGGGCTATAAAATTTCATTTCAATTTAAAACATATCAAACAGAATCGTATTGTCCCAATTATGGACCTACGAGGTCCAAAACATACATTAACATCGACTCAAGACTAAATCAAGAACTTTAGAAAAGTTCAGGGAATTTCTAGGTTTAAACCTCACACACTCGTGTGGAGGTAATGCATACGCCCATGTCCCTGGCCCGTGTCCCTTACACTGCCAAGACACGCCCGTGTCATTACCTGTGTCTAAAAGCCAGGACATTCTGTTTATGACGTCATCATCCATCTAGGGGCACACGACCAAGGCATATGCTCATGTGCTAGGTTGTGTCCTCCACACGGTTGAGACACACGGCCGTACAACACGCCCATGAGAACTGACGTGTATCTCACACAGCCTAGACACATGCCCATATGTCTACCCGTGTGGACCTTTTTGTAGGCTATTTTCCAAGCCAATGCTCACCCTCAACTGTAACACCTTAACCCGTATCTGTTGCCGGAATGGGTTACGTGGTATTACTAGAAGTGTAACAGTCCGGTTTAGACCCTAGTGGGAATAGTGGTTTCGGGACCACAAATTTGAGCCCAAAAAATATTTAAATATTATTTTTTGTGTCTGTGATATATGAATTTGTATCTATGAAATTTTTGTGATTTAATTTGTGTGTTTCTGTGCTCGATTTTACAAAAAAGATTTAATTGCGTAAATGATAAAATCTGTATGTCAAAAATTCAATGTGTTTAATTGGCACGGCTTTGGCTTATATGGCCTTATGTGGAAATTATTCCATTGAATTTTTGAGTGGTCATAAATGACCTTGTCTCATGTAATTTATATGTTTATTAATGAAGGATACAAGGGTAATTCATGCTTTAACATGAATTAAAGAAAACAAAATTCATGCATGTGTTCATAAAACACCTATTAGAACCGAAAATCAAAGAAAATAAAAACAAGAAAACCCTTTTAGGTTTCGGTCATTTTTAATCTTGATTAAGGTATGAATTTTCATCCGTTTTTGATAATTTCTACATTTCTATGATCATTGCTTCGTGTTCTTCAAAGCCCATGTCTAAATTTCTATTTCTGTTAAAGATTTCATGAAATGCCATTGTTGATATCATGAGCTTTGTGATGTTTTTGGATGAATTATGAAGGCCTGGAAAATGATTATCATGTTTTATCTTTGGATTTTTGATGAAATTGAGCTAATTGGGCTAATTTGTGAAAATAAGGTTTTGAAGGACTATGTTATTTGGGCTCGTATGGAAGCCATGTATATTCGGCCAAGCTATATTCTTGGTGAATTTTGCATATTGGTGATTTTGTGAAAAATGGACTAACTTGTCAAAGTGTGAAAATGTAAGGGCTAAAATGTAAAGTGCCCTAAATATGTGTATATGGATTAAATTGAATGAAATGAATGGTTGAATGGTTGAATTTGTATTGTATTAGATCAAGAATAAAGAAAATCGGACTTAAATGGGGGAAGTCTAAAATAGTTGAATAGACGACTCTTTTTATCCGAAATCCCTCCGAGGTAAGTCAAATTACAATTACGTGTTAATTGAAATAAATTCTGTACATATAAACTGTAATCTGTATTGGATGCCTTGAGAGCCTGATAAATGGATTTTGAATAAATTCTGATAATATGATAGTATCCAAAAAGCTCTGTATGTTTCCAAAGAAAAGTTGACATCTGTCTGAGACATCGTATAAGACTGTGTCTGGGATACAGGCCTCGATTGAGATTTACGTATAAGACCATGTCTGGGACATTGGCATCATATTTTATTTCGTGTAAGACCCTGTCTGGGACAGAGGCATCGATATTGAATTATATGTAAGAACACGTATGGGACGTCGGCATTGTACTTGGTTATGAACATCTGTATCGTTTCTGAACCGTCAGATGATAGCGTACGAAATATGAGTATATGAAATGTATAACCTATGCAGGTACGTTTGTATCATACTAAATTTCTGAATTACCTAACAAATAACAAATTTGTGCATGGTTTTGTTGTATATTATTGCTTGAAGTTTTTGCCCCAAGAGAAGTGGCAAATTGGCTTAAACCAAGCCTGCATTGTGCCACACGGTCAGGGTACACGGGCGTGCCTTGTGGCCGTGTAAGAAAAGCAGTATTCTCCTATGAATCACACAGTTTTGACACATGGGCGTGTCATTTGGCCGTGGGCTAAAGTCAGTAGCTAGCTAAGTATCACACGGCCATAGTACACGGGCGTGCCTATTGGCCGTGTGAAAAAGTCAGTATAGGACCTATTTTTGGCACGGCTGGTTCACATGGGCGTGTTTAGTTCCCGTGTGTGACACACGGCCTAGTCACACGGGCATGTGACTTTAACCATTTGGTAGAATTAGGTAAGTTCTAAAAATTTTGAATAGGTTCGATTTAGTTCTGATCTTTCCTTAAATGTATGTTTTAGGTCTCGTAGACCACATTGTTGAATTAATTGGCGATGAATGCTTCTGTATTGATAATATATGATATCTGTGATTCTGAATTGGTCCGAAATGTTCTGTTTGTCTGGTAATGCCTCGTAACCCTAATCTGATGTCGGTTACGGGTTAGGGGTGTTACAAGAAGAGACATAGCTTTTAGGCAATCACAAACATACTCAAACATGTAATTCAAATTCAAATCAATTATAAACTTAAATAATCAATTTAACCTTTTTACAAAACAATTTATAACATATTAATCAACTTGTATCTAATATTAAATCATAAACAAATAATGTCAACTATATCATTTTGACACAAATCATATGAGCATATCAAAGTCTTTATAAAATAATTTAAATCAATTATTATAAGCAAGAAATATCAAAGAGCACAAAAACCAAATTTGCATGCAAACCATTAAAACCTTATAATACTAAAATCACTATTCATTTGGTCACTTTTATAAGCATTAGCCGATTACCATATGCTTTCCTATACAAGGCATTTCATTGTTAAACCAAAAACAAATACAATGCAATTTATTCAATCAAGGATTTCATACATGAAAATTATAAAGCATACATATTCAAGATACATACCATGTTTACCCTACTTCATTCGGTATGTAAATTTTAATTACAAGAAATGTCAAATTTTTCCATTTCAAACATAAATAACCTACTATTCAAATGATCATTTTATAAGGCTTTAGCCAAATATGATCGTGCCTAATACATGTGTTTCATTCAATGACCATTTCTTTACTAAACCAATTTCTATTATTCAATTTGCATGAAAACTTTTCAAAGAATCACATTTTCATGATTATTCAATTAGCAAATATCACATGACAAATAATAATCAAATTTCCATACTAATTGCCGAATACCAACATTCATGACTTCAAAAGGTCGAAATTTAATTACCAACCATTTTGCATTGAATTGAAAGATTTATATAAAACCAACTTAATGATCATACATTCGATTATATACTTATGATCACAAGTCAAAACAAACATATCAAATGCCCATATCAAAAAAATAATAATTGCCGAATTAAAAAGTCACTCATGATATATACTTATAACATTGCACATAACTTGACCAAATCAACTTTTAAATGTATAAATCACTGACACAATCTAACCGAATATTTATCAAAATCTATACCATTTCAATAAGCAAACCGAATCATCAATCTATATGCAAGTTTTAACCACAATAAGTGATACACCTTTCCAAACATATCAAATCATGTACATTTATAAGTCCAATTCACATCTCAAATATCAAATATGTATATATATATATAAACATCACTCAAGACAAACAATATTTATACCACATCTCATGATTAAATTCACAAGCCATTCACCTTTCACCAACCACTACAAGCAATAATCACATCTAACTATACATATATATATCATAACCGAATATGCCAAACACATCCAAAATTTCAACCACATCATTTAATCAAACCATAAAACCATATTTAGCAAATGAAAAAGCCATTTTTGCATGGCTTTTAAATATATACACATCCCAAAATCGATTATTTCACAATATAACCTAGCCTATACATTCCATAGTTCCAAAAATTCAATTTACAAAATACCGAAGTTAGTCGATAGTCTGATAGACTTTGACGATGATCCCCGAGCTCGTAACTTGATTCCAAAATCTATAAAACAAAGGAAACCATATACACAAAATGAACAAATTACACTTTTACCCTTGATATTTCACATTTTTCACAATTTAGTCCTTATTGCACAAAGCACAAAATATGCAAAATCTTACAACAACATAGCTAGGACGAATCTTCCTTATATTCATACTAGTCCACAAATTTCATTTATTCCACATTTTAGTCCCTCAATTTATTATTTTAGCAATTTAGTCCTAATTACTCAAAATCATCAAAAATTCCAATACAAAACATGTTAATCTAAAATATATCTTTCATATTTCATCATAAAACAACAAAAATCACAAGCTCTCATCAATGACCTAACTCAAAATATTCATCAAAATAAAAAATTCAAGCATGGGTCAGATAATATTTGAAGCAACGATCTCAAAAACGTAAAAATTATCAAAAACTGAAGTAAAAACATACCTTGATTTAGCTTGACAAGTAGCCAAATGCCTAACTCTTTTCTTTTCTTTTTATTTTTGGTATTTTCTGTTTGTAAAGATGAATTCTAATATGGTTTCTTTATTATATGTTTTATAATATATTAACTGAACAATTACTTTACCGATTTGACCTTACAAGTAAAATATACAACCATTATCATGCATTGTTATAACCATCCACCCTTATTCCATTTGGCTAAATTGAACATAAAACGTCCACATTAAAAAGACATAGCAATTAGGCATTTTACAAAGTAGCATGCTTAATTTTCATTTGATGCAATTAAATCCTTTTTAATAATCGAGCACTCAAACATCAAAATTTAAACACGAAAATTCTACGGATATCAATTCACACATAATAAACACAGAAAATAATGATAGAATATTTTTTTGACTCGAATTCGTGGTCCCAAAACCACCATTCCAATTAGGGTCTAAATCCGGCTGTTACATCAACTTACATACACATTTATAAACTTCAATGGTATTTAACATTGTCTAAATATGTCCATAACCCACCTTGGCATAGCCGAATGCATGTTAACCTCATCTCATTGGTTTAGCACATGCTAGGTTATCCCTTTTGTATTAAGGATTACCACTTCAATAATCACATTTTATACTTGGCTCATTTTATAACTCATTGCCAATTATGACCTAACCATCTCTAAGTGATTTGGCCACATTTCACATGTCCATTCATGATATACCACATTTAACCATCACATGAAACATTTAGGCATAACATCCACAATTAGTATGTTTACAACCTACATTAAAATGAGCCATATCCCATGGCCATATACAAAATGAATAAGTATATCATTCAAGCCCTTACATTGGCTAGCCAAAAGACACATATAACAAAATGACCAAGAATCCTATACATTCCATTATAATAAAATAAAAGTTTCTATATACCAAAGCAAGACAAGTTGATAGTGTTGACAATGCTCTAACCGTCTTCCAATCTTCACAACTCCGCGAGCTCTGTAAGACAAGGGAGATGAAATGGGGTAAACATTTACATGCTTAGTAAGTTCGGATAACGGGAAAGTAAACTTACCGATTATTTAGCATACAATCATAATAGATATTCATGCCAACATGCATAGTATAATTTCCTTATCACATACACTCGACCATCAAGTTAGTCTCAGGCAAATACATTATAAGATTAGTCTTAGATGAGCTCATCAATTCAAGCATTTCTATTTTCATTTCTCATTTTAAACCTATTGAATTTCTCGGGATCTCGATGGATATCTTATTTACTGTAAAATCATGCAAGTGATCATTTTAAATATGCACTCCCATGAACCTCGCTCTTACAGTGGGATTACTAGTCCAGGCTAAATCCCCCGTAATATAAACTCACAGAGCAATGTTGGGATTACCAGTCCAGGCTAAATCCCTTACAATGACATATACTCCTATGAGTTCGGATCTGAATTACCAGTCCAAGCTAAATTCAGATCCTAATCAGATTACCCGTCCGAGCTAAATCCATTTCAGTACACATATTTTTCGGGAGGCTAGATCACTATAGGATCACCTGTCCGGGCTAGATCCTTTCCACCATTAATTCAGTTTCAAGAAATCCATCAGGTATCCTTTTTATTCAACCAGGACATTTGTTACAATTTTTCATGAATTATCATATTTTGCATATTATAATTTATACATGAACTTACATCTTTAATGCATTTAAAATAGTTTACATTCGAGTTACGCGAACTTACCTGGTAATCGTTTTAGATTCAAATTCAGATTTTGGTTACTCTGAAACCTTCTGTTCTCCTCGATCGACTTTCGAAGTCGGTCTCTCAGGGTCTATATAAGCAACAGTAAATTATCACTCATCACACTATTCATTTTAGACCTAAATTTTACCCCAGGAAAAATGACCATTTTGATCCTAACCTTGCACACTTTTACAATTTAGTCCCTAGGCTCGTATAATGAAATGCATGAAATTTCTAGGTTATCCAAGCCTAGTCGAATATTTTTCTTGCTTATAGAAGCCGACATTTTCTTTCATTTCACATTTTTCTACCCATTTTCACAACTTTTACAAAATGGTCCCTTAAGCCATTTCCATGAAAAACTACTTAGTAAAAGTTGTTTACCATCCTCTAAACTCTCATATTCCTCCGCAAATCATCAAAACACAAGCATCTCATGCATGGGTAAATTTCTAAACATGAACCCAGCTTGAAATATGGGTAGAAATAGAGAGAGCATGTTACAAGGATCTCAAAAATACGAAAAACATTAAAAACGAGGCCAGGGAGCACTTACGATAGAGCTTGAAAATGTTGAAAACCCTAGCTATGGAGACCCTTCAATTTTCGGCAGCATGGAAAAGAAAAATGGCTGATTTTTGCTTTCATTTTCCCTTTTTATTTAGTTTATTACCAAATGACCAAAATGCCCTTCCTTAATAAACTTTCAAAATTTTCCATGTATGCCTATTTTTGTCCAAAAACATAGAAATTAGGAAAATTACTCTTTAAGACCTTCTAATTAATAATTCAAAGTAATTTCATACAAATTGCTTCTAGAACCAAAATTTTACAACTTATTCAATTTGGTCCATAATTACCAATTGGACACCTTATACTTAGAACTTCTTCATGAAACTTTAACACATGCTTATTTTCATATCCTAGACCTCATAATAATCATAAAAATATTTTAATGTCAGATTTGTGGTCCCAAAACCACTGTTCCGACTAGGCCCAATTTTGGGATGTTACATTTCTCCCTTCTTATGGACTTTCGTCCTCGAAAGTCTTACTAGTAAATAGGTTCAGATATTGACTTCTCATGGCTTCTTCAAGTTCCCATGTCTATGCCATAAAACTTTCACCAAGGCTATACTCTTATTCCTTAATTGTTTAACTTCTCGAGCTAAAATCTTGACCGGTTCTTCACCATAGGTCATATCCAGTCTAATTTTAGCTTTAGTCAGTGAAATCACATATGAGGGGTCTGATCTATATTTATGCAACATGGACACATGGAATACATCATGAATCTTTTCTAACTAGGAAGGCAACGCCAATCGGTAGGCTAATGGTCTAACTCTTTTGGTAATCTCATATGGTCCGATAAACCTTGGACACAATTTGCCCTTACCTTGGACACAATTTTCCTTTTTGAATCAATGCCTTTTTCCATGGAGATACTTTCAAGAATACTTTATCTCCAACTTGAAACTCAATCTCTTTTCTTTTTCAAATTAGCATATGACTTTTGCCTATCCATTGTCGCTTTCAAGCAATCTCGTATCACTTTTACCTTCTCCTCAGTTTCCTTGATCAAATCAACTCCGTGAATCTGGTGTTTTTTGAGTTCTGTCCAATACAACGGAGTTCGACACTTTCGACCATACAACGTCTCATAAGGTGCCATCTTGATCACGTTATTTCGTGATAGGTTCTAAATATTTATAATTACTCATTCTTGAAACTGACTATTATCGCGATGTAGGCAAGTGTACCTATCGAACAGTAGTCTAGTTTTAGCAAAACCAGACTGTTGAACCCAAAGGAACTAAAAGTACTAGTAATGACTGTCTTTTTATTATCTAGCCTAAGAATAAAGAGGTTTTTATTTTAACTAACTAATTATCTAAACTAAGAACTCACAGAGAATAGAATTGGGAAATTGCTTTTGGGAAAATAGATTGAATGAAGGCAATACCTAAGGAAAAATCAACCTAGACTGTACTTGTTATTCTAGCTCCGAATCGGACGATTTATTCATTTAACTTGTTCCGTAGAGATCCCTAAGTTATGTTATTATCCCTATTCAAGACTAATAACATCTAATCCCTAGATTGAATAACCGAGACTTTTCTCTAATTAACACTTTAGGGTTGCATTAACTCGATCTATGGATCCCCTTCTTAGGTTTCACCCTAATCTAGCAAAATCTTGTCACCCTATGTCTAGGCACGCAATCAACTCCGCTTAATTATGACAAATGTACTCTTGAACAGGGTCTATTGCTCCTCTGAATAAGAGCTTATCTTGAATCGGTATCCTGGGATATCAAAACAAGAATTAAGAACACATAATTAAGAACAAGTCAAATATTTATCATACAATTCAGAAAATAATAACAAGATTCGTCTTAGGTTTCATTCCCCTTAGGTATTTAGGGGATTTAGTTCATAACTAAATAAGAAAACATCTCAGAATAATAAAGAATACAAAACATAAAGAAAACCCAAAACTCCTGAAGGGGAATTCAGGAGAGATCTTCAGTCTTGATGATGAATCCGACTTCTAAGATGAACCAATCGGCTTTCTTGGAGTAATTCCTTACCCCCTACTCTGTCCTCCCCTTTCTTCCTTCTCTAAGATGTATTTATAGGCTTTAGAATGCCTAAAAGCCCCCAAAATTATCCTTTTCGGAATTGGACTCAACTTGGGCTTGGCAGGGACAAGCCCATGTACGATTACTTCAGGCCGTGCTCGAGCCTACCAAATTGATACGGCCATGTGGTCTGCCTGTGTGAGGAGGTCCAAGCCATGTTGATTTTGTACTTTGGCCAATTTTCTCTATTTTTGGCCCGTTTCTCATTCCTTCGCTCTCTTATGCTCTCCTAAGTGTAAAACATGAAATTAAAGCATTAGGAGCATCGAATTCACCAATTCTAATGGAAAATCATCCATAAAATGCGTTAAACATAGGGTGAAAATATGTATAAATTACGGTTTATCAAATACCCCCACTCTTAAGCATTTGCTTGTCCTCAAGCGAAATTCTCAACTCATAATCAAAATAAATTCTTATCAACTTATAATTTCTATTGATAATATCTCAGAATAATCCACAGGTAATCATACATTGAGAATTCAACTAAAAGAACATAAATGTTTCAAACATTCCAAGTTGAGTATTTAATCATGCAAACATAGGTGTCTCTCCTCATTTAAGTAATTACCTTTGATTCAAAATAGCATGGAGTTTCACATCCTCACTATAAATTCACTCAAATCACTCGAGGTGTTTAAGGACAATAAATGAAGCACTCAATAGTAAATAATGAAAAGTCATTACTGTAGGCTTGCATGAAAATCAAATCTCCACCACTATAATTTAAGATGATGCATCAATTAAAAGATCTTTAGAGGGGGGTGTGGTCACAAGCTGAAAGAAAGGGTTAGAATCAAGATTGAATTGAAAAATTACCTAACTAGAAAAAGAGTTAATCATCACTTGCATACAACAGAGCTTCTTCTCAGACTTAGGAATTTAACCTGAAGCTTACAAACAGAAGATCACTACTAATATGTATACATGTTTTTTTTAAGAACAAATTACATTACAGAGTAGAATAAAAGATAGCTAAGCAACTATTTCAATTCAAATATCAACAAAAATGGGGCTTAAATTAATTCAGGGGATTTCAAAAATAATGGGTTAAAGGTTAATATTAAGGGTAATACAAGAAATGGCTTGTTAGGCTCAAAGGGGTTCACTAGGGGCTAATTGTGGAGGTAGGCTTTTCATGGCATGGGTGGGTTAATCCTAAGTGCCTTAATCATTTTGACATAACAAATCAAATGGCGTGGTCTCAACATGAATAATCAAGCAAGTTCTAGAATAATAGTTCACTACTGACGCACTCAAAGCAATAATAAAAGTAAGCATGAAAGAATTAATAGATCCTCAAAAGGCTAAAAAATCTCACAAAAATTATGGCTTTTTGATGTTTAAAACTTGTGAATCCCAACTCAAAGTAATACCTAAACTTTGGGGAAACAACCTAAGATTTAAATTCTTAAAAATCAACTTATCATGCTTGATTCTCTAATGTCTTAAAGTTTAAACAATCAATGCATAAATGTCTATGTTTTAAATCAAGATATATCAATCAAAATCATAAATCAATCAAAATTTATCCTAAATATGATATGAGAGCTTTTCAAGAGAACAAGGCAGTCATTCAGGGATTTTTCTGATAATGAAATAAATCCCCTCTCCACACTTAAGATGTACATTTCCCTCAATGTACAAAGATAGATATTAGAGTATAAAAATAAGATAGGGAGAGAAGTGAAACTTCCTGTATGATGAATTCCTTGAACTGGAGTTCTGGAAAGTAATCGGTTCGAGAGTGGAGGAGGATACTCCGGCGGTCATAGAGGTTCATTAGGCTATAAGTCCTGCGCCAAAAGAATATATCTCTAGTGGTACCTGTGGTTGTGGGCGAGCAGGACATGGCAGTCGTGGAGAACCTTTCCTGGTAGAGTTTTAGTTCCGATATGATTATGAGCTTAAGAGCTCTATATAACTGTGATAAAATCAGGAACTTTTTAGGGGATATTAGGAAGAATAATTACTCAAAAAGAAATAACCAAAATTAATAATTAAAAATAAAATTTCTAAAATCTAATAAAAATAAAAAGTAGTTTTAATAAAAATTAAAAACACAAAATAATAAAAAAATATTTTTAAACATCTTCATCACTGGATGGTTCGCAAGGTGGGACTGGTGATGAGATGTGGCGGTGCTGACAAATCTGCTATATAGTAGCATCAATGTTGTCAAATCGTTGGAAACACTGTTGCTCGAATCGAGTGAGGTGCTCAAGGATGTCAGCATATGAAACTGCCACATGAACTAGACGAGAGGGTGGTGGTGGCTGAGTCGGTGGGTCCTCGTTCTGTGGAGGGACATCATTAGGAATGTCCTCGTAGGCCTCCTCTTCGGTAGATTGGGCGAGACGATATTGAGGAAGGTAGGTTCCTCAGCGCCTCTCAATCATCCTCATGCTAAGCATGCTCGAGATACCTTGTGGAGACATCTGGCCAATGAGGGTCAAGGATGATTCTTGGGCCGCGGTGTCGAGGAGCCTAAAGTGTCGAGCCAATCGCGTTACATAGGGGCCAATGGAGATGACCCCCTTCCTATGCCGCTCCGTCTGGTGCTGAATCGCAAGGGCAATGAAATAGGCAAGGTCGATGACGTGCCCGTGCGACATGCACCATAAAAAGTAGGCATCGTGAGTGTTGATGATGCCAGTGCTCTCTCGCCTCCCTGTAATCGTGTGAGCTAAAATGGCGTGTAGGTACCTCAAGGATGGTGGGAGAACTGATGCCTTGGAGCGGCTAGGATTGTAGGAGGCTACCCTAGGGGCCAAACTGTGCCAGCACTTCGAGGGAGAGAGATGTATGTGGCGAGTGAGAGCATCTAAGTCATTTTCCTCCTTAAAGTCCTCCTTATATAAGCCTAGTGCAACACCGAATTCTGGGATGCTTAGCTGGCGGACTAACCAGCCTAGGCGAAACTGGACCATACCGGGATCATCGTAATTTGTCATTACGATCTGAAGATGGAATGTTGAGCATAGTTCTATCGTGAGCTCGAGATATGTTGGTTCGATGATCCCAAAGAACAGCTCCCAAGGGTCGGTGGTTAGGAGGGCCCGAATCGCATCAGCCAACTAAACTTGTTCTACGGCAGCCCAGTCGATGCAGCAGCCTGTAATTAAAGGTTGGGCCCGAAGTATTTGGAAAAGCTCTTCCTGGGGCCCTCAGAGAAACTGCAGGAGAGGGTGACAAATTTTCGTGGTTGGACCCACGAAAGATGATGCTCCTTTTCTCTTCTTCGAGGCAGGTATAGTAGTTTTCTTTCCTCGTGAAGACGACATTAAAATCCTGTAATACAAAGAATAATAATAATAGGTAAACGAATTCGAAGAAGTAAAAGGCATGAATTTGAACTAACTATTTTAGCCAAGACTACTAATATGAAGCAAACTCAACCACAATAACAATGAGAATGAGAATAGAAATGTAATGGGTATGAGATTTTCCTAATCTCAATTTAACACGGAATGTATGATAACTAACCTAGGAATGCCAATTAAATGATAAAAAAATGAAAAATAGTTCAAAAGATATGAAGATTATGTTGATAATAAGCATTAGAGATAAGTAAAATAGAAGTGAAAGGAGTACACAAACGCTAAGGGAAAGAGATAGAGCATCAAAAATAAAGTAGGAAACGGCACACATGGGTGGAAGGGAGGCCGTGTGGAGTTGTAGCGGCTAGGGTTAGGGCTTTTGAATGGGAAAGAAAGTGAATAGTGCAGGTTATTTATAGATTTTGGGCCACACGGCCAGGGCACACACCCGTGTTCCCCAATTTCAGCCTGTGTGATTCTCGAATTTCGAATTTGGGCACGTTTGACATTTAGTACATGCCCGTGTTCCTTGGGCGTGTGGGTGCACACGACCATGTCTGGCGTTGTTCGCTTCTCCCACGCCCGTGTCAATCTAACAGGTTCGTCCACGGGTGTTAGACACAGGTGTGTCGGATGCCCGTGCTAGTTTCTCAGTTTCAACCACAGGTCTTCCACACGGATGTGTTGCACGCCCGTGTTGTTTTGGTAGGCTCGACCATGGCCATGTCGAGCGGCCGTTGCGTTTTATCGTAGCCCATGTTTGGGGAAATCCTTGCCCTATTTTCACATAACCATAAGCACGCTCGTGTGCTTGGCCGTGTTTCTGTGGAAAACTTGTATTCGAGTGCTTTGTT
This sequence comes from Gossypium hirsutum, assembly GCF_007990345.1. Lineage (NCBI taxonomy): Eukaryota > Viridiplantae > Streptophyta > Magnoliopsida > Malvales > Malvaceae > Gossypium > Gossypium hirsutum. The sequence goes on along the minus strand of NC_053433.1, from coordinate 56,651,513 downwards.
AGTAAGTTAGATGTTGAAGGCTAAAATTTTTTAAAGAATTTAATACAGTTAGTGCTCGGGTTGCCTCCCGAGATGCGCTTATTTATAGTCTAAGCTTAACTTACCTCTCCGTTGAATAATCATGGTGGTTTGAGGAGTTTATACTTCTCATTCTTGTCATCAATCTCATCAAAATAAGCTTTTAAACGGGTGTTGTACCTTAAAAGTGCCAAACTTGGGGTGCCTTACATCAACCGTACCGAATGGAAAGACACTAAGTACTGTAAGAGGAATTTCTTCATTCGGTGTGGTAGCGGCAATGTGGGGATCTGCGGCATCTAATAAGACTCTATCTCCAATCTTAAGTTGATTTGGAAAGGTATTGAGCTCGTTCTGTCGTAGATTCGGTTTGTCAGGTGTTCTTGGTTTATGCGTCCGCCATTCATTGAGTTCCTCGATTTGTAATCTTCGATCTTTATGAACAAGTCCTCTACTATTGCTTGAGAATGACTTGTGTGCTTCCTTCAAACTCATTTCCTGTAAAGTAGGTTGTACCATATTGTCAGTTCTAGGAGAATGGGTTAAACCTTCAATTCCCGATGTGTTGCTAGAATTGCGAGCTTGAAGGGTGACTATTTCGTCTCCCACACAGAGTGTGAGTTCACCTATGCCAACATCAATAATCATTTTAGTAATTGCTAAAGAGGGCCTTCCCAGAATTAAAGGAGTGTTGCTATCGTCCTCTATATCTAGAACAATAAAGTCAACGGGAAATATAAATTTATCGATTTTAACTAGTACATCTTCAATAATACCCCTAGGGAACCTTATAGTTTTATCTGCTAATTGAATGCTCATCCTAGTTTATTTGGGTTTCCCGAGACTGAATTGCTTTAACATTTTGAAGGGCATGATGTTAATACTAGCCCCTAAATCAACTAACGCATTATTAACATTTAAACTACCAATTAAGCAAGGAATTGTAAAACTCCCTGGATCTTTTAATTTGTTCGGTAGTCTATTTTAGAGAATAGTTGAACAAACTGCGTTTAGCTCCACGTGCGACACCTCATCCAACTTCCGCTTATTTGCTAAAAGTTCCTTTAAAAATTTCATTGCGTTTGGCTTCTGCGATAACACTTCAATAAACGGTAAGTTAATATGTAATTTTTTTAAGAGTTTAAGGAATTTACCAAATTGTTCATCTGAGCAGTCTTTCCTTGTCGCGTTGGGGTATGGCACACGAGGTTTATATTCGACATTCACCGTTTTGTTTTTATTGTTATCTACCTCACCTTGACCTTTGCTTACCATAGTTTCTTGCCTCGGTTCTGGTTCAGGCTCAACAACTCCTTCTTTATCTTGAATATTAATTGTGTTGAGCTATTCCCTTGGGTTGAGTTTAGTATTACTTTCCAAGCTACCTTGTGGTCATTCGAAAATTAGTTTGGAAAGCTGACCTATCTGAGTTTCGAGCCCTTGGATAAATGCTTGTTGATTTTTAAGTGCTGTCTCGGTGTTCTGGAAATGAATTTTTGACACCGAAATAAACTTTGAGAGCATCTCTTCAAGGTTCAATTTCTTTTCCTGTTGGTAGGGTGGTTGTTGGTAGCCTGGAGGTGGTTGTGGTCTTTGATTTCCTTGACTACTCCACGAGAAATTGGGGTGGTTCCTCCAACCCGCATTGTAAGTGTTACTATATGGATTGTTTCGAGGTCGACGATTATTACCCATGTAGTTTAATTGCTTATTATCCATGTTGTGGCCATAAGGTTGGTATTCTGAATGGCTTGTTTCACCTCCACTTGCTTCGCACTGCATTACTGGGTGAACCTGTGAAGTACTGAGAAAACCATCAATCTTTTTATTTAAGAGTTCTACCTAATTAGAGAGCATGGTGACCAAATCGATGTTATAAACGCCGGCTGTTTTCATTGGTTTGTCCTCATGACTTGCCACTGATAGTTATCCAGTGACATCTCCTCTATAAACTCATAGGCATATTCAGGTGTTTTATTATTGATGGTTCTGCCAGCAGTTGCGTCAACCATTTGTCGAGTCGAAGGATTCAGGCCATTATGGAACATTTGAACCTGTAGCCAAAGCAGTAACCCATGGAGAGGGTACCTTCTCAAAAGGTCCTTCTATCTCTCCCATGCATCGTAGAGTGTTTCTAAATCCATCTTCACAAAAGAAGAGATGTCATTACGTAATTTAGCCGTTTTAGCCTGCGGAAAATATTTTAGTAAAAATTTTTCAGTCATTTGTTCCCAAGTAGTAATTGACCCTCGTGGTAATGAGTTCAAACACTGTTTAGCTTCGTTCCTCAATGAAAAAGGGAATAACCGAATACGAATGGCATCATCAGAGACACCATTAATTTTAAATGTATCGTAGAGTTCTAAGAAGTTGGTTAAATGAGCGTTGGGATCCTCATCCTGCAAATCATCAAACTGAACAAATTGTTGTATCATTTGAATAGTGTTAGGTTTTAATTCAAAAGTATTTCAGCTACAGCAGGTCTAACTATGCTTGATCCAGTTCCTGTTAAAAAAGGTTTAACATAATCATACATAGTGCGTGGAGCAGGATTTTGACTAATCGCAATTGTAGGAGGTAGCTGATTGCCTTGGTTTTCAGCCGTCTCTTCGGTTGGGGGTTGAGTATCGTCTTCTTGCTCGTTCTCTGTGTATCTTAAGCTTCGCCTTATTTCTCTTTGATTTCTGCGAACTGGACGATCGATTTCTTCGTCAAAAAGTAATGGTCCTGACAGATTTCTTCTAGTCATAAACTATAAAAACCTGCCAAGAGAAGGAAAAAGTAAATTAATAAATAATAATAAAAATAAATTAAAGTGCACGAAAAATAAATGGCTAAAGTATTAAAAATTGAGTGTTCCTAATATTTCAGTTCCCCGGCAACGGCGCCAAAAACTTGATCGCGTTATTTCGTGATAGGTTTTAAATATTTATAGTTACTCATTCTTGAAACTGACTATTATCGCGATGTAGGCAAGTGTACCTATCGAATAGTAGTATAGTTATAGCAAGACCGGATTGTCAAACCCAAAGGAACTAAAAGTACTAGTAATGACTGTCTTTTTATTATCTAGCCTAAGATTAAAGAGGCTTTTGTTTTAACTAACTAATTATTTAAACTAAGAACTTACAGAGAATAGAATTGGGAAATTTCTTTTGGGAAAATCAATTGAATTAAGGCAATACCTAAGGAAAAATCCACCTAGACTGTACTTGTTATTCTGGCTCCGAATCGGACGATTTATTCATTTAACTTGTTTCGTAGAGATCCCTAAGTTATGTTATTATCCCTATTCAAGACTAATAACATCTAATCCCTAGATTGAATAACCGAGACTTTTCTCTAATTAACACTTTAGCGTTGCATTAACTCGATCTATGGATCCCCTTCTTAGGTTTCACCCTAATCCGGCAAAATCTTGTCACCCTATGTCTAGGCGCACAATCAACTCTGCTTAATTATGACAAATGTACTCTTAAACAGGGTCTATTGCTCCTCTGAATAAGAGCTTATCTTGAATCGGTATCCTGGGATATCAAAACAAGAATTAAGAACACATAATTAAGAACAAGTCAAATATTTATCATACAATTCAGAAAATAATAACAAGATTCGTCTTAGGTTTCATTCCCCTTAGGTAGTTAGGGGATTTAGTTCATAACTAAATAAGAAAACATCTCAGAATAATAAAGAATACAAAACATAAAGAAAACCCAAAATTCCTGAAGGGGAATTCAGGAGAGATCTTCAGTCTTGATGATGAATCCGGCTTCTAAGATGAATCAATCAGCTTTCTTGGAGTAATTCCTTACCCCCTACTCTGTCCTCCCCTTTCTTCCTTCTCTAAGATGTATTTATAGGCTTTAGAATGCCTAAAAGCCCTTAAAATTAGCCTTTTCCGAATTGGACTCAACTTGGGCTCAGCAAGGACACGCCCATGTACGATTACTTCAGGCTGTGCTCGAGCCTGCCAAATTGACATGGCCGTGCGGTTTGCTAGTGGGAGGAGGTCCAAGACGTGTTAATTTTTTAATTTGGCCCATTTTCTCCCTTTTTGGCCCGTTTCTTGTTCCTTTCGCTCTCCTAAGTGTAAAACATGAAATTAAAGCGTTAGGAGCATCGAATTCACCAATTCTAATGGAAAATCATCCATAAAATACGTTAAACATCACGTAAAAATATGTATAAATTACGGTTTATCACATCTTTAAACTCGTCTAGAAACTGTTGTTGTAGGCAAATTCCACCAAAAGCAGGTATTTTTTCCAACTACCCTGAAATTCAAGGACGCAACACCATAACATGTCCTCGAGAATCTGAATCATCTGCTCAGACTGACCATCGTCTATAGGTGGAATGCCATACTAAAACTCAACTTCGTACCCAAGGCTTCTTGTAGTTTCTTCCAAAATCTTGAAGTGAATCTCGAGTCCCTATCTGAAATGATCGACAATGGTACCTGTGTAGTCTCACAATCTCAGAAATGTACAAATCGGCCAGTCTATCCAGAGAGTAATTTGTCTGTACCGAAATGAAGTGAGCTGACTTCGTTAGTCTATCAACCACAACCCAAATCGCATCTTTCTTGTTTGGGGTTAACGGTAATCCAGTCATAAAATCCATGGTAATCCTATCCCACTTCCATTCGGGGACCATCACAGGCTGTAATAAACTCAAAGGTACTTAGTGTTCAGCCTTGATCTGTTGACATATTAAGCATCTCGACACAAATTCAAAGATGTCTCTTTTCATACCATTCCACCAGTACATTGTCTTTAAATCATTATACATCTTATTACTTCCCGAATGAATAGATAGACAACTATCATATGCCTTTTGCAAAATTTTTCGAATAATTTCATCATCTTTGGGAACACAAACCCTATCTCGAAACATCAAGCAACCATTAGGACCAATCTGAAAGTCTGATTCAATGCCTGTCTCACATTGTGCTCTCTTGACTTGCAAGTCACTATCATTGATCTAAGCTGCGTAAATTTCTTGGAGAAAGGTCGGTCTGACTCTTAACTATTCCAAAACAGAACCATCATCAGACGACACCAATCGTGTGTTCATAGCCCTCAATGTAAACAACGACTTCCTACTCAAGGCATCAGTGACCACATTCACCTTTTTCGAGAAATAATCAATTATCAACTCATAATATTTAATCAACTCTAACCATCTTTGTTGTCTCAGATTCAATTACTTTTGAGTCATTAAATACTTCAAACTCTTGTGGTCTGTGAATACGCAGCAAGTTTCACCATACAAATGGTGTCTCTAAATTTTCAAGGCAAATACAATGGCAGCCAACTCCAAGTCATGTGTAGGATAATTTTTCTCATGCACCTTTAGTTGCCTCGAAGCATAGGCTATTACTTTGCCCTATTGCATAAGTACTGTAATAGCCCAAAATTGGGTCTAGTTGGAACAGAGGTTTCGGGACCACAAAATCCGAGATATAAATAATTATTTTATGATTATTTTGAGGTCTATGACATGATTTCATGATTGTGTGAAAATTTCGTGAAGAAATTCTATGCATAAAGTGCTTAATTTGAAGTCAGGGACTAAATTGAATAAGTTGCAAAACTTGCATTCTAGAAGTTTCTAGTATGATATTGCTTTGAAATATTAATTAGGAGGTCTTAAATAGAAATTTTACCAATTTCTACGTTATGGACAAAAATTGAACATGGATGGAAGTTTTGGAAAGTTTAGTAGTAAGGGCATTTTGGTCATTTAGGGGTAAAATGAATTAAAATACAAAATTAAAAGCCAATTTTGCTCATCTTCTTCATCATGGACGTGTATACCAAGGGAGACTCCATAGCTAGGGTTTTCAAGCTTTCCAAGCTCAATAGTAAGTCCGTTCTAACCCCGTTTTTCAAGTTCTTTACGTTTTTGGAATCCCGGTAACTTGATTAAGCTTATTCTAGCAATAATTTAAGATAGGGTTCATATTTGGAAAAATACCCATAGGTGAAATGTGTTTATTTTGATGTTTTATGGTAGAATATGAAGGCTGAAATTATGTTAAACAACTTTTACAAAGCGGTTTTAAGCAAAAATGAGTAAAACGACTTAATCGGTAAAAGTTGTTATTGTTCATAACTATGTGTTAGAGTGAGAATTTGATGTTTCCATAGAAGGGAAAAATGATCAGCATGTCATAAAACATAAGAATAATGGATGAAGTTTAATTCCTGAGCCTAGGGGCAAAAGTGTAAATATGCAAAATTTTAGGGGCAAAATTGTAATTTTTCCAAAGTTTGAGTTAAGGACTGTTTTGAATAGTACATTAATTAAATAAGTAAAATATGATATTTTAGATCCCGAAAAACGTGATTTGAACCCAAAATGAGAGAAAAATTGAAAATTGGGAAAGTTGGTAAAATGACCGTTTTAGTATCGAGGTAAGTTCATATGTATAATAAGCATTAATTTATCCGTGTTTCAATGTAAAATTGATATATTTACTATGATTTCCGAGGTGTTGAAAGTATGTAAGTTGGTATGATAATAATACAGCAATAATGCTGTAATTTATATTTGAAAGTTAAATTTAGTGAATTAATTGAATTATGTTAAATTAAATGATTATGGTGCCAAGTTTATGAATTGATTTAAAAATATGTCTATGGTACATGAAGTGCATTGAATTATCATACATAAATGTGATTTCTATGATTATGGATATTATGGGAAATTGTAAGTTCATATGATTTTTAATAAGGCAATGTGTAATTTAATGTTATTGCCTTGATATTAAATGAGATGTAAGTTTATATGTAAGTAATACATCAATATTACTTGTATTATGATATTTTATAATAATATTGGAAATATGTTTATGGATAATTACTTGATTGGTGAAATTGTTGGAAAATAGAGAGAAATCCCAGTTGAACCTTCGGAAAGATTGGATGATACAGATGGTATGTAGCTAGGTCACATGTATGGTGCTGAGTGCACATCATTGTACAAGAGAGCTACGAGACATTATGATGTAGCTAGGTCGCATGGGTGATACTATGTGTACACCATGTAAACAAGAGAGCTACGGGATATATGTAGCTAGGTCGCATGCGTGGTTCCAAGTGAAGGACACCATGTAGACAAGAGAGCTACGAGATAAACTGGCTAGGTCACATGGGTGGTACTAAGTGTTCACCATGTGTACAAGAGAGCCGAACTATATGATGGGTGGAGCTATGTGCTGAAACCACCAAGTATCGAGGATTGATCCGAAGTGTTCAACGGGAGACTCACTATGCATTGCTTTGTGAGTTTTGTGATGAATAAGTGTAGAAACTTGGTTATGTGAATGATGTGTTCATTAAGTGACCGGGATGTGGTAAGGTTATAAATAAGTAAGTTATACATGAGGATGATTTTATGGTGACCTTGTGATCATGGGCCTATACTTGTGATGTATGAAATGTGGTGAAAATGATTTGTGATATGTATGTTAAAATGAGGTTAATACAAAGAAAGTGTGAAAGAGTGAATTAGCAATAAAACTGTTTTTGACAGTAGCAGTGATGTGAATTTTAAAAATCACCAAAAAGAGTAGAAACTGAATCAGAGACTGAATGAGATATAAAATTAAAGCTTAATGAGTCTATTTTCATAGAATGGAAACAGAGCAAGAAAAGGAGTTCTATATTTTGAGATATTTATGTTTTTGTGAGACTGGTTCAGAATGATTACGTGATCCCCTGTTCTGATTTTGGAAAATCACAAAAAATTGGAGAAAAATAATTAGAGGCTCAAACTTATATTTTTAAAATCCCTAATGAGTCTATTTTCATGATAAATCAACAATAACATTATCCGAGTTCTGTACTATGAGATAATTAGTTTTTAGTGAAGCGAGGTCAGAACTGTCAGAAAGTAAAATAGGTGAAATTTTAATGAATAAACTGTATTAATTGGCTAAACCAACAATTATGAAAATTTTATGGTTTAAAGATATGTGAGTCTAGTTAGTGGGGAAATTTATGGATCTTAATTTGGAGCTCTGTAGCTTGAATTATAAATAAGTAAGTGACTATGACTCGTGTGGACAGTTTGACGTGAGCATTTATTAGTAAATTGTGAAATCGTACTTACAAGAATGTTATATACATTAAGGATGTGGAATGGAGAGGAGGAGGAGGAAAATAAATATACGTGGAATACATAGAAACTATGGTATATGAAATATTGATATAATGAAATAAATGATATGTGTTTATAAGAAAACAGAAAGAGAATGATATGTATCATGACATGTATATATATATATATGACTAGTCTCAATGTAATGCTTGTTGGGTATGGAGTTGAATTGAAATGTTTCAGGCAAACATGTTATTCTGTGCATCTGAATTGTGGTATTTTATAAAGATATAATCTAGCTTTAAATATGAATGCTTGATGATTAAGCTGAAGATATTTGGTAAGATGATAATCTTGGTATAAATGTATAAGTTTTACTATAATAGACAAGGTAAAATGAGTATGAGAGACACATGTATGATGACATACAAATGCTATGTTTGTGGTTTAAATTGAGAATGTTTAATCATTAAATGAATACCATGTTATATGCTTTTGATTTTGTATAAGTGTGTAAGAGATCAATGTTGACCAAAGCTTGGAAAATAGCCTAGGTATATTCCACACAGGCAGAGACACGACCATGTGTCTCAGCTGTGTATGGAACACGACTTTGGGACATGGGCATGTGGAGCCTTAAAGCATGAAATTTCCAAGATTTTTGTAAGTTATAGGTTTAGTCCCGAACCCTTTATAAAGTATGTTTTGGGCTCCGTAGACTCAAATAAGGGACTATGTGTAAGTAAATGAACGTTTTGAAATATGAATGAAATTTTATGGCCCGTATTTTAGTTTAATGTTTGTATGTTTGTCCGGTAACACCTCGTACCTTATCCTGGCCTCAGGTACGGGTAAGGGGCGTTACATTTAGTGGTATCAGAGCTACGGTTTATTCGATTCTCAGACTAACATAGCAAGTGTGAGATTTTAGTTATACATGCCACAAATATGTGATAGTGTGATGTCTCCCGATACTAATGAGGACTATTTTGTTTAAAATGAAGTATTCTCCAACCGAGTTACATCTGACCGTTTGATAGCGATATTGAAGTATTTGAATAAAATGTAGCTATGATGTGTTAAACTCGGAAAGGTATGAATAAGAATTCGTGATATATATATATGTGATAATATGTGATGTAACGGCCGTACCCGAGACCGTTACCGGAGTCGAACACGGGGTGCTAACAGACTTAATTCATTTGTTTACACAATTTATTTTAAAATTTCCAGACAAGCTGGCTAACTGCATCACAGTCACTTTAAAAATCATATCTCGAGTTACAAAACTCGAAAACTGATTCCGTAAATTTTTTCTGAAACTAGACTCATATATCCATTTACAAATGTTTTTCTAGAATTTTTGGTTGGGCCAATTAGTGCAGTTTATTAGTTAAAGTCTTCCCTATTTCAGGATTCGACTACTCTGACCTTCATGCATTACGACTTATATATCTCCCTGTACCGGGCTTCAATACTTATGCCATTTGTTTCTAATGAAACTACACTCAAAGCGGAATCTGCACATATAAAGAATGACTTCTAATTATCTCTGGTTAATTTATAGTGAATTTCCAAACTCAGAACAGGGGATCCAAAAATCGCTCTGGCCCTATTTCACGAAAACTTAAACATCTCATAAAATACGGCTCATATGGTCGTTCCATTTCTTTCATATGAAAATAGACTCATCAAGATTCAATTACATAATTTATTCATTATTTAATTACATTTCTACTATTTTTAGTGATTTTTCAAACTCACATCACTGCTGCTGTCAGCATCTAGTTTAAGGTAAATTTCACCTATTTCATAGTTTTCCATGAATCAACTAGCCATTTGTCATACATCGCACCAAAATGATCGTCATTAACCATTCCAATGGCTAATCATTACCAAGCATTTCCATACCACTCAAAGAAACAATATACAAAATGATTATAATGCTATGCTCAAAATATATATAAGCCATTTTCGCATGGCTATCCGAATATATACATTACCAAAAGGTACTTGATTAACAACAAAGGTCAGTCCTATACATGCCATTATCAAAGTTCAACTAAAAGAGTACCAAAAGGGCTTTGATAGTGTGGATGACTTCGACTTTGACACTCCCGAGTCCGATAGCTGACGAACAAAATCTATAAAACAGAGAATCAAAGCAACAGAATAAGCATTTTAATGCTTAGTAAGTTTAAGTAATGAAATTATTTATGACTAAAGTATAGCGTTCATATGACTAAATGAATAATTGCATATACGCATGTTCCCAAAATCATACTTACTTCACGCTTCAACCAGTACATTCATACACAGGGGATCAAACCTAACTAAGGCCGGATGTTTGTTAATCAATTGAGTGAATACTATTTAACAGGAGTCAACTTTCCGATGTATATACGAAACATACCTTATCGTTTGGATTTTATGAGCGTATTAATTGAAATTATTACAGCAAGGTCACTCATTTCCAAACCCAAGTACCTTCGGGATTTAGCCGGATATAACAACTCGCACAAATGCCTTCGGGACTTAGCCCGGATATAGTAACTCACACAAATGCCTTCGGGACTTAGCCCGGATATAGTAACTCGCACAAATGCCTTCGGGACTTAGCCCGGATATAGTCACTAGCACAAATGCCTTCGGATCTTAGTCCGGTTATCATCCGAATAATCATGCACATATATCAATAAATCATAACACATCTATATTTCATTTTCATTACTAGAATTCAAACACAAGACACTTGTCAACCATTACCATTTTCGGCTCAATAGCCACATACAAAGGCATGATTTTGATTGGCTTTATAACATGATCTCTATACGCATTCGGCTCCCCGTCATAAGTATAAACCAATTACCTCAATATATAATTCAAGTAGAATCATTATATCACCGTTTATTTGTTATGCTTATATGTCATGACTTAATCAAATCATAAACTAAGTTCCATTACTCAAAGACTTACCTCGGATGTTGTCGAACGACTTCAAAGGCTATTCAATTACTTTTTCCTTTCCTTTATCAGATTTAGTTCCCCTTTGCTCTTGAGCTTAATTTAACAAATAAATTGATTTAATCATTTTGAACATCAAAGAGAAACTCAAGGTACTTAGCCCATATATACATTAGACATTAGAGTCATATATATATGAAATCATGAATCAAATTCAACATATTAGCCAATATTCTCCTTTAGCCGATTATCTAAGTCAAGATAAAATCATCAATATGCTTACCTATAGCCGAATGTGCAACATCAATCTATCACTATCACCTACATCCTTAATTAAAGGCCGAATATATGCAACATCAATCTATGTATTCATTCATGTGGTTGAATATACATATTCCAATATGATATCATTTCCATTTCATTTAACACTTAACATTTACCACATATCAATTAACCAATTTTGTTTATAATTACAAAACTCTTCATCTATTCATGCTCTCATATTCGGTCATCCATACCTATACTAACCATATAACTAAATAATTTTAAGTTTAAACACAATACAACATTTTAGCACCATGGCCGAACACCTCATGAAGTTGCTAAGACCCATCCTTTTCAAATTCTCACACACACTCACATCCAATCCTTTTATTAAGCACTCAAACTCAATCATCTTCATGCCTCATCACCACAACATCAAACACCAACCAAGAAAGACAACATCCATGGCCGAGTATCATCTCCATCAAATAGCAAAAATTTAAACCATGGGCTAGGTAGAATTTAAACTAACAACTAAAAATATGTATGAATTTCATGGAATAACATCAAACATACCTCAACCTAGTTACAAGCATGGCCGAACTTCTTCAAACCTTTCTTTCTTTCTTTTACTTGGTTTTTCGGCCAAGAAGAACCAAACTCTCACTTTGTTTTCATCACCCCCCAATTTCCATTACTTTATTACTAACCTTTTATTTTATTATTTCTAACACAAAATATTAACACAAAATGTTTATAATATGTTTTAACCCATAGCATGGCCGGCCACTACCTAAAATTTTGGGTAATTTGACATGCAAGTACAAGCATTTTCTAACATGCATTAATAGATCCTTACAGATTAACCTATCACATTTCAAAAGTGTCACACATAAGTCCTATTAACTAAATTCACATGCAATCGACTAAATCGAAGCTTAAAACTTTCACACATTCATATTCACATATTTTAGACAATAAATATTATATTCAAATACTTCGGTGACTCGGTTTAGCTGTCCCGAAACCACTTTCCGACTAGGGTCAATTTAGGGCTGTCACAACTCTCCCCCACTCAAGAAATTTTCGTCCCCGAAAATTTTACCGGTAAATAGGTTTGGGTATCGTTCTTTCATAGAGTTCCCGGTTTCCCAAGTAGCTTCTTTGATCCCGTGTTTGAGCCATAACACCTTTACTAACGGAACCCTTTTGTTTCGCAACTCTTTCACTTCACGAGCTAGGATACGAATCGGTTCTTCTTCATAACTCATATCGGCTTGAATTTCAACCTCGGAGGGATTTATTATGTGCGAAGGATCAGATCTGTAACGTCGAAGCATCGAAACATGAAAAACATTGTGAATCTTCTCGAGATCAGGGGGTAAAATCAATCTATATGCCACTGGACCAACTCGTTCGGATATTTCGTACGACCCTATGAACCTCGGACTTAGTTTGCCCTTACGGCCAAATCTGAGTATCTTTTTCCAAGGTGAAACTTTAAGAAACACTTTGTCTCCCACCTGATACTCAATATCTCTTTGTTTTAAATCCGCGTACGACTTCTGACGATCTGATGCTGCCTTCAGACTTTCACGAATTATTTTTACTTTCTGCTCAGCATCTTTAATCAAATCAACTTCGAAAATTTTACTTTCACTGAGCTCGGTCCAAAATAATGGTGTACGGCATTTACGACCGTACAAAGCCTCGTAAGGTGCCATCTTAATACTTGATTGAAAACTATTGTTGTTAGCGAATTCAATCAAAGGTAAATACCGCTCCCATGTACCACTAAACTCAAGGATGCAACATCTCAACATATCCTCGAGTATCTGAATTATTCGTTCGGATTGACCATCAGTCTGGGGATGGAAAGCGGTGCTAAAATGCAACTTGGTACTCAAAGCTTCTTGCAATTTCTTCCAAAATCGCGAGGTGAATCTCGGATCTCTATCCGACACAATAGAAATGGGTACCCCGTGTAATCTTACAATCTGAGAAACATACAATTTAGCTAGTTTATCCAATGAATAATCCGTACGTACGGAGATAAAATGAGGCAACTTAGTCAGTCTATCAACAACAACCCAAAATCGCATCTTTCTTACTTGCCGACAATGGCAACCCAGATACAAAATCCATCGTGACTCGATCCCATTTCCATTCAGGTATCATGATCGGCTGAAGTAAATCTGTAGGCACTTGATGTTCCGCTTTCACTTGTTGACATATTAAACACTTCGAAACAAAATCGGAAATGTCTTGTTTCATACCATGCCACCAAAACTGACGTCTCAGATCGTTGTACATTTTCGCACTCCCTGGGTGAATTGACATTCGACTACAATGAGCTTCGTTCAGAATCATCAAAATAAGTTCTGAATTTCTTGGAACACACAAACGACTTCTGAACCTCAAACAATCGTCATCGTTAATTTGAAACTCTGATTCCATATTCAAAACACATTCGGCCCGTTTTGCAACCAATTCATCATTAACTTTCTGAGCTTCACGAATTTGATGAATCAACAAGGGTTTGGCCTTTAATTCTGCTACTAACACATTGTCGGATAGAACAGACAAGTGTACATTCATCGCTCGTAAAGCAAACAGTGATTTACGACTTAAAGCATCCGCAACCACATTAGCCTTTCCCGGGTGATAGTCAATGACAAGCTCATAATCTTTTAACAACTCAAGCCAACGTCTTTGTCGTAGATTCAAGTCTCTTTGAGTCATCAAATATTTGAGACTTTTGTGATCCAAATATACATGGCACTTCTCACCAAATAAGTAATGTCGCCATATTTTCAGAGCGAATACGATGGCCGCTAGTTCGAGATCATGGGTTGGATAATTTCTCTCATGTGGTTTCAATTGTCTCGACGCATAAGCTACAACCTGACTTTCTTGCATCAATACACAACCCAACCCAATTAAGGATGCATCACTGTAAATGACAAACTCTTTGCCTGATTCGGGCTGCACTAGTACTGGAGCTTCAGTCAAATAAGTTTTCAGTTGATCGAAACTTTTCTGACATTTTTCTGTCCATTCAAACTTAACATCTTTCTGAAGTAGTTTCATTATTGGTGTGGCTATCATCGAGAAACCCTTTACAAACCGTCTGTAGTAACTGGCAAGTCCCAAAAAGCTCCGAACCTCAGTAATATTTCTCGGAGGCTTCCAGTTAAGTATGGCCGAAACTTTGCTCAGATCAACTCGAATACCCGATACAGATACCACATGACCCAAGAAGCTAACCTCTCTTAACCAGAACTCACACTTACTGAACTTAGCATATAACTGCTTATCCCGTAAACTCTGCAACACTAATCCCAGGTGTTCAGCATGATCGGTTTCATTTCTTGAATAGACCAAAATATCATCGATAAACACAACTACAAACCGATCCAAATACGGTCTGAAGATCCGATTCATCAAATCTATAAATACCACCGGGGCATTAGTGAGCCCAAACGGCATCACTAAAAACTCATAGTGACCTTATCTCGTTTTGAAAGCAGTTTTGGGTATATCTGAGTCTCGAACTCGCTACTGATAATAACCCGATCTCAAATCTATCTTTGAAAACACTGACGCTCCCTTTAGTTGATCGAACAAATCATCAATACGTGGTATTCTTTATTGTCACTTTATTCAGCTGACGATAGTCGATGCACAACCTCATGGTTCCGTTCTTCTTTTTCACAAACAATACTGGTGCACCCCAAGGTGAGAAACTTGGTCGAGCGAAACCTCTATCCATCAACTCTTGCAACTGAGCTTTCAATTCCTTTAATTCCGTTGGTGCCATACGATACGGAGCTATCGAAATCGGTGTAGTCCCAGGTACAAGTTCGATGCCAAACTCTACCTCCCGAACAGGTGGTAACCCCGGTAATTCTTCGGGAAAAACATCCGGATATTCACAAACCACTAGTACCGATTCAAGTTTCTTTTCTGATTCTTTATTATCAAGTACGTATGCAAGATACGCTTCACACCCTTTTCTCACATATTTTTGAGCTAACATCGAGGATATTATTGTTGGCAATCCATTCAAAACAGTAGACTCAACTCGAATTATCTCATTATTTGCACACCTCAAATCAATAGTCTTACTTTTGCAATTCACAACTGCATCATGTACGGTCAACCAATCCAAATCGAGAATAACATCAAATTCGGTAAATGATAAAAGCATCAAATCGGCTGGAAAGCAGGAACTTCTGATTACTAGGGGACATTTCTTACACACTTTGTCAACCAGTACATAACGACCCAAGGGATTCGACACCCGAACTACGAACTCAGTAGACTCAACAGGTAAAGTCTTACTGGATACTAAGGTCTCACATACATATGAATGAGTAGAACCAGGGTCAATCAATGCAATCACATTAGTATCAAAGAGAGTGAAAGTACCGGTAATAACATCTGGCGAGGAAGCATCCTCGCGTGTGCATATAGCATAAGCTCTAGCAGGAGCACGAGCCTCAGATCTGGTTGTAGCATCTCTAGATCCTCTCTGACCGCCACTAGCATTCCCCGTATTTCTAGATGGTCTACCCCGAGCAGTAGTAGCACCTGGTTTCCCACTCTGATTTACATTTTGTTCAGACAGTCTCGAGCAATCTTTGATAAAATGGTCAGCTGATCCGCACTTATAACAGGAGCGGTCATGGAATCTACAACTCCCCGAATGCCATTTACAACAATACTGGCACTCTGTTCTGTCTCGACGATCATTTCCAACACTGGCAACCGAAGTGACTCGTGTACTCACAGGGGGTCGATCACGATCTCGTCTAGAAAAGCCCGAAGTGTCTTTAGATCAGCCTAAATCATCTCTAAATTTCTTCGATGACTGCTGAAAGGGCTTTCCCGAAGATCTCTTACGAAACTCCTTTGCTCCCATATCAGCTTTTCTTTTCTCATTACTGAGCTCTTCGGCTTTGCAAGCTCGCTCGACAAGTACCACAAATTCTCTTATTTCTAAAATGCCAACATATAGTTTTATATCATCGTTTAGTCCATCTTCGAAACGTTTACACATTACAGCTTCTGAAGAAATGCATTCTCGAGCGTACCGGCTAAGCCTTACAAACTTTCGTTCATAGTCAGTAACCGACATGGAACTTTGTTTAAGTTCAAGAAATTCTTTCCGTTTTTGATCAATGAATCTCTGGCTGATATACTTTTTTCGAAACTCGGTTTGGAAAAACTCCCAAGTTACTTGCTCTCTGGGCACAACAAAAATTAACGTATTCCACCAATAGTAGGCAGAATCATGTAGCAAGGAGATAGTACACTTTAGGCATTCATCGGGTGTGCAAGATAGTTCATCAAGTACCCGAATAGTGTTGTCCAACTAAAATTCAGCTTGCTCGGCATCGTCGCTGTCTGTAGCTTTAAATTTAGTAGCCCCGTGTTTTCGGATTCTGTCAACTGGGGGCTTATTTAACCTTATTTGGTCAGTTACCGGAGGTATCGCAGGTGTAGGGGTTGTATTAGTCGGGAATGGGGGTTGTGGAACAGCCGTATTAGTTCGAATATACTGATTGAACCAATCATTCATCACTCTATAAAAAGCCTGTCTAGCTTCATCATTCTGATTACTAGCAATAGGTTCTGAGTCCACCGGCGCTGTCCCTTGTGCAGGAGCAGGCGCTACACTCTCAAGATCATCAGCTACCGCTCAGTTGGGATCGGGATCTATTTCTATAAGTAAACACATTTTTAACAGTCAAAAATCACCACACTATCAAATAAACACATAACGGCATGTATAGCTAGACCCGAACGTATTACGGTAGTCCTAGAATCGACTAAACCGTAGCTCTGATACCAATAAAATTGTAACACCCCGTACCCGAGACCGTTACCGGAGTCGAACACGGGGTGTTAACGAACTTAATTCATTTGCTTACACAGTTCATTTTAATATTTCCAGACAAGCTGGCTAACTGCATCACAGTCACTTTAAAAATCATATCTCGAGTTCCAAAACTCGAAAACTGATTCCGTAAATTTTTCATAAAACTAGACTCATATATCCATCTAAAAATGTTTTTCTAGAATTTTTGGTCAGGCCAATTAGTACATTTTATTAGTTAAAATCTCCCCGATTTTAGGGTTTGACTACTCTGACCTTCATGCATTACGACTTACATATCTCCCTGTACAGGGATTCAATACTTATGCCATTTATTTCTAATGAAACTAGACTCAAAAAGGAATATTCACATATAAAGAATGACTTCTAATTATCTCTGGTTAATTTATAGTGAATTTCCAAAGTCAGAACAGGGGATCCAAAAATCGCTCTGGCCCTGTTTCACGAAAAGTTAAACATCTCATAAAATACGGCTCATATGGTCGTTCCATTTCTGTCATATGAAAATAGACTCATCAAAATTCGATTACATAATTTATTCATTATTTAATTACATTTCTACTATTTTTAGTGATTTTTCAAACTCATATCACTGCTGCTGTCAGCATCTAGTTTAAGGTAAATTTTACCTATTTCATAGTTTTCCATGAATCAACTAGCCATTTGTCATACATAGCACCAAAATGATCGTGATTAACCATTCCAATGGCTAATCATTACCAAGCATTTCCATACCACTCAATGAACAATATACAAAATGATTATAATGCTATGCTCAAAATATATATAAGCCATTTTCGCATGGCTATCCGAATATATACATTACCAAAAGGTACTTGATTAACAACAAAGGTCAGTCCTATACATGCCATTATCAAAGTTCAACTAAAAGAGTACCAAAAGGGCTTTGATAGTGTGGACGACTTCGACTTTGACACTCCCGAGTCCGATAGCTGATGAACAAAATCTATGAAACAGAGAATCAAAGCAACAGAATAAGCATTTTAATGCTTAGTAAGTTTAAGTAATGAAATTATTTATGACTAAAGTATAGCGTTCATATGACTAAATGAATAATTGCATATACGCATGTTCCCAAAATCATACTTACTCCACGCTTCAACCAGTACATTCATACACAAGGGATCAAGCCTAACTAAGGCCGGAAGTTTGTTAATCAATTGAGCGAATACTATTTAAAAGCAGTCAACTTTCCAATGCATATACGAAACATACATTATCGTTTGGATTTTATGAGCGTATTAATTGAAATTATTACAGCACGATCGCTCATTTCCAAACCCAAGTACCTTCGGGATTTAGCCGGATATAACAACTCGCACAAATGCCTTCGGGACTTAGCCCGGATATAGTAACTCGCACAAATGCCTTCGGGACTTAGCCCGGATATAGTCACTAGCACAAATGCCTTCGGATCTTAGTCCGGTTATCATCCGAATAATCATGCACATATATCAATAAATCATAGAACATCTATATTTCATTTTCATTACTAGAATTTAAACACAAGACACTTGTCAACCATTACCATTTTCGGCTCAATAGCCACATACAAAAGGCATGATTTTGATTGGCTTTATAACATGATCTCTATACGCATTCAGCTGCCCGTCATAAGTATAAACCAATTACCTCAATATATAATTCGAGTAGAATCATTATATCACCGTTTATTTGTTATGCTTATAAGTCATGACTTAATCAAATCATAAACTAAGTTTCATTACTCGAAGACTTACCTCGGATGTTGTCAAACGACTTCAATGGCTATTCAATTAATTTTTCCTTTCATTTATCAGATTTAGTTCCCCTTTGCTCTTGAGCTTAATTTAACAAATAAATTGATTTAATCATTTTGAGCATCAAAGAGAAACTCAAGGTACTTAGCCCATATATACATTAGACATTAGAGTCATATATATATGAAATCATGAATCAAATTCAACATATTAGCCAATATTCTCCTTTAGCCGATTATCTAAGTCAAGATAAAATCATCAATATGCTTACCTATAGCCGAATGTGCAACATCAATCTATCACTATCACCTACATCCTTAATTAAAGGCCGAATATATGCAACATCAATCTATGTATTCATTCATGTGGTCGAATATACATATTCCAATATGATATCATTTCAATTTATACATATTCCAATATGATATCATTTCAATTTCATTTAACACTTAACATTTACCACATATCAATTAACCAATTTTGTTTATAATTACAAAACTCTTCATCTATTCATGCTCTCATATTCGGTCATCCATACCTATACTAACCATATAACTAAATAATTTTAAGTTTAAACACAAATACAACATTTTAGCACCATGGCCGAACACCTCATGAAGTTGCTAAGACCCATCCTTTTCAAATTCTCACACACACTCACATCCAATCCTTTTTATTAAGCACTCAAACTCAATCATCTTCATGCCTCATCACCACAACATCAAACACCAACCAAGAAAGACAACATCCATGGCCGAGTATCATCTCTATCAAATAGCAAAAATTTAAACCATGGGCTAGGTAGAATTTAAACTAACAATTAAAAATATGCATGAATTTTATGGAATAACATCAAACATACCTCAACCTAGTTACAGGCATGGCCGAACTTCTTCAAACCTTTCTTTCTTTCTTTTACTTGGTTTTTCGGCCAAGAAGAACCAAACTCTCACTTTGTTTTCATCACCCCCCAATTTCCATTACTTTATTACTAACCTTTTATTTTATTATTTCTAACACAAAATATTAACACAAAATGTTTATAATATGTTTTAACCCATAGCATGGCCGGCCACTACCTAAAATTTTGGGTAATTTGACATGCAAGTACAAGCATTTTCTAACATGCATTAATAGATCCTTACAGATTAACCTATCACATTTCAAAAGTGTCACACATAAGTCCTATTACTAAATTCACATGCAATCGACTAAATCGAAGCTTAAAACTTTCACACATTCATATTCACATATTTTAGACAATAAATATTATATTCAAATACTTCGGTGACTCGGTTTAGCGATATCGAAACCACTTTTCGACTAGGGTCAATTTAGGGCTGTCACATGTGAGATGAAAGTTTATATAGTGATATATTTATTCATATTTGTTTGGCCTTCATATGCTGTTGCATGCTTGACTAAATTATTTAGTAAATGTGATGACTAAAGTTATTCGAAATTCATAGAATGTATGAGTGAGTGCACTTGTTTGAAATGAGATAATTAGAAATTTTATGTAAGACAGATATGAATAATAAATTGTTTGAAGTGGATAGTATGATTATAATGACATATATGGATAATAAAAAAAATGTGCCATATAGATATATGTCAAAATCGAGTTAGAGACTGTACGACCTCACCCCCTTACCGATGAGGTGTATATAACCGAAATTCATGAGAATCATGTTGACTAAGTTCCTAAGTGTGGAATCAAAGAGTTCAGTGATAAAATAATTATAGATATGACCAGAGACTGAGAATGGTTGACAAGTGAAGGATAGAGTTAGAGAAATATCAGAGTTGACTAAGTTATCTTGGGATTCAAATTGATGACAGAGTGTTTTTGAAAGTATCGTCTTGAAAACAATTAGTTAGTAATGCTGGAAATAATGAGAAAGATACTAAACCTCACTCCGGTAAGATTTTCGAGGACGAAAATCTCTAAAGGGGGGGAGAGTTGTAATAGCCCAAAATTTGGTCTAGTTGGAACAGAGGTTTCGGGACCACAAAATTCGAAATATAAATAATTATTTTATGATTATTTTGAGGTCTATGATATGATTTCATGATTGTGTGAAAATTTCGTGAAAAAATTCTATGCATAAAGTGCTTAATTTGAAGTTAGGGACTAAATTGAATAAGTTGCAAAAATTGCATTCTAGAAGTTTCTAGTATGAAATTGCTTTGAAATATTAATTAGGAGGTCTTAAATAGAAATTTTACCAATTTATAAGTTATGGACAAAAATTTGACATGGATGGAATTTTTGGAAAGTTTAGTAGTAAGGGCATTTTGGTCATTTAGGGGTAAAATGAATTAATATACAAAATTAAAAGCCAATTTTGCTCATCTTCTTCATCATGGACGTGTATACCAATCGAGACTCCATGGATAGGGTTTTCAAGCTTTCCAAGCTCAATAGTAAGTCCGTTCTAACCCCGTTTTTCAAGTTCTTTACGTTTTTAGAATCCCGGTAACTTGATTAAGCTTATTCTAGCAATAATTTAAGCTAGGGTTCATATTTGGAAAAATACCCATAGGTGAAATGTGTTTATTTTGATGTTTTATGGTAGAATATGAAGGCTGAAATTATGTTAAACAACTTTTACTAAGCGGTTTTAGGCAAAAATGAGTAAAACGACTTAATCGGTAAAAGTTGTTATTGTTCATCACTATGTGTTAGAGTGAGAATTTGATGTTGCCATAGAAGGGAAAAATGATCAGCATGTCATAAAACATAATAATAACGGATGAAGTTTAATTCTCGAGCCTAGGGGCAAAAGTGTAAATATGCAAAAGTTTAGGGGCAAAATTGTAATTTTTCCAAAGTTTGAGTTAAGGACTGTTTTGAATAGTACATTAATTAAATAAGTAAAATATGATGTTTTAGATCCCGAAAAACGTGATTTGAACCCAAAATGAGAGAAAAATCGAAAATTGGGAAAGTTGGTAAAATGACCGTTTTAGTATCGAGGTAAGCTCATATGTATAATAAGCTTTAATTTATCCGTGTTTCAATGTAAAATTGATATATTTACTATGATTTCCGAGGTGTTGAAAGTATGTAAGTTGGTATGATAATAATACAGCAATAATGTTGTAATTTATATTTGAAAGTTAAATTTAGTGAATTAATTGAATTATGTTAAATTAAATGATTATGGTGCCAAGTTTATGAATTGATTTAAAATATGTCTATGGTACATGAAGTGCATTGAATTATCATACATAAATGTGATTTCTATGATTATGGATATTATGGGAAATTGTAAGTTCATATGATTTTTAATAAGGCAATGTGTAATTTAATGTTATTGCCTTGATATTAAATGAGATGTAAGTTTATATGTAAGTAATACATCAATATTACTTGTATTATGATATTTTATAATAATATTGGAAATATGTTTGTGGATAATTACTTGATTGGTGATATTGTTGGAAAATAGAGAGAAATCCCAGTTGAACCTTCGGAAAGATTGGATGATACAGATGGTATGTAGCTAGGTCACATGTATGGTGCTGAGTGCACATCATGTGTACAAAAGAGCTACGAGACATTATGATGTAGCTAGGTCGCATGGGTGATACTATGTGTACACCATGTAGACAAGAGAGCTACGGGATATATGTAGCTAGGTCGCATGCGTGGTTCCAAGTGAAGGACACCATGTAGACAAGAGAGCTACGAGATAAACTGGCTAGGTCACATGTGTGGTACTAAGTGTTCACCATGTGTACAAGAGAGCCGAACTATATGATGGGTGGAGCTATGTGCTGAAACCACCAAGTATCGAGGATTGATCCGAAGTGTTCAACGGGAGACTCACTATGCATTGCTTTGTGAGTTTTGTGATGAATAAGTGTAGAAACTTGGATATGTGAATGATGTGTTCATTAAGTGACCGGGATGTGGTAAGGTTATAAATAAGTAAGTTATACATGAGGATGATTTATGGTGACCTTGTGATCATGGGCCTATACTTGTGATGTATGAAATGTGGTGAAAATGATTTGTGATATGTATGTTAAAATGAGGTTAATACAAAGAAAGTGTGAAAGAGTGAATTAGCAATAAAACTGTTTTGGACAGTAGCAGTGATGTGAATTTTAAAAATCACCAAAAAGAGTATAAACTGAATCAGAGACTGAATGAGATATAAAATTAAAGATTAATGAGTCTATTTTCATATAAAGGAAACAGAGCAAGAAAAGGAGTTCTATATTTTGAGATATTTATGTTTTTGTGAGACTGGTTCAGAATGATTACGTGATCCCCTGTTCTGACTTTGGAAAATCACAAAAAATTGGAGAAAACTAATTAGAGGCTCAAACTTATATTTTTAAAATCCCTAATGAGTCTATTCTCAAGATAAATCAACAAGAACATTATCCGAGTTCTGTACTGTGAGATAATTAATTTTTAGTGAAGAGAGGTCAGAACTGTCAGAAAGTGAAACAGGTGAAATTTTAATGAATAAACTGTATTAATTGGCTAAACTAAAAATTATGAAAATTTTATGGATTAAATATATGTGAGTCTAGTTTCAGGGGAAATTTACGGATCTTAATTTGGAGCTCTGTAGCTTTAATTATAAATAAGTAAGTGACTATGACACGTGTGGACAATTTGATGTGAGCATTTATTAGTAAATTGTGAAATCGTACTTACAAGAATGTTATATACATTAAGGATGTGGAATGGAGAGAAGGAGGAGGAAAATAAATATATGTGGAATACATAGAAACTATGGTATATGAAATATTGATATAATGAAATAAATGATATGTGTTTATAAGAAAACAGAAAGAGAATGATATGTATCATGACATGTATATATATATGACTAGTCTCAATGTAATGCTTGTTGGGTATGGAGTTGAATTGAAATGTTTCAGGCAAACATGTTATTCTGCGCATCTGGATTGTGGTATTTTATAAAGATATAATTTAGCTTTAAATATGAATGCTTGATGATTAAGCTGAAGATATTTGGTAAGATGATAATCTTGGTATAAATGTATAAGTGGTACTATAATAGACAAGGTAAAATGAGTATGAGAGACACATGTATGATGACATACAAATGCTATGTTTGTGGTTTAAATTGAGAATGTTTAATCATTAAATGAATACCATGTTATATGCTTTTGATTTTGTATAAGTGTGTAAGAGATCAAGGTTGACCAAAGCTTGGAAAACAGCCTAGGTATATTCCACACAGGCAGAGACACGACCATGTGTCTCAGCTGTGTATGGAACACGACTTTGGGACACGGGCATGTGGAGCCTTAAAGCATGAAATTTCCAAGATTTTCGTAAGTTCTTGGTTTAGTCCCGAGCCCTTTCTAAAGTATGTTTTGGGCTCCGTAGACTCAAATAAGGGACTATGTGTAAGTAAATGAATGTTTTGAAATATGAATGAAATTTTATGGCCCGTATTTTAGTTTAATGTTTGTATGTTTTTCAAGTAACACCTCGTACCTTATCCCGGCCTCAGGTACGGGTAAGGTGCGTTACAAGTACGCAACCCAATTCATTCAAGGATGCATCACTATAGACTACGAATTGTTTTCTCGGCTCAGGTTGCACTAAAATTAGAGCTTCGGTCAGCAACGTCTTAAATTTCTCGAAACTCTATTGACACTTTTCTGACCATTCAAACTTAACATCTTTTTGCAGCAACCTCGTCAAAGGAGTTGCAATCATCAAAAATCCTTTCACAAAGTGTCGATAGTAATCGGCTAAGCCCAAAAAGCTTCTAACCTCGGTTACATTCTTCGGCGGCTTCCATTCGACAATAGCAGATATCTTATTTGGATCAATTTGGATACCTTCACTCGAAACAATGTGACCAAAGAATCCTACCTCTCGAAGCCAAAACTCGCTCTTGCTAAATTTAGCATACAACTGTTTGTCCTGTAAAGTCTGTAAAATAGTTCCCAGATGTTCCGCATGTCTAGCCTCATCCTTGGAAGAAATTAGGATATCATCAATAAATACAACAACAAACTTATCTAAGTATGGTTGAAATATCCTATTCATCAAGTCCATAAACACAGTCGGAGCATTTGTCAATCCAAAAGGCATCACAAGAAATTCATAATGGCCATACCTTGTTCTGAAAGCAGTTTTAGGCACGTCTCACTCCTTAACTCGCAACTGATAGTAGCCATATCTCAAATCTATTTTGGAAAACACAGTGGCTCCCATCAACTGATCAAACAGGTCGTCGATGCTTAGCTAAGGATACTTATTCTTAATAGTTACTTTGTTGAGTTGGCGGTAATCTATACATAATCTCATCGAACCATCTTTCTTCTTTAGAAATAACACAGGAGCACCCCAGGGCGAAAAGCTTGGTTTTCGAAACCCTTATTCGTCAGTTCTTGTAATTGTGTGTAACAGCCCGATTTAGACCCCAATGGAATGGTGGTTTCAAGACCATGAATTCGAGTCAGAAAAATATTTTAAAATTATTTTCTATGTTTATTATGTGTGAATTTATTTGTGTTAAATTTTCGTGCTTTAATTTTGTTGTTTAAGTGTCCAATTAAATAAAAGGACTTAACCGCGTAAAATGAAAATTTGGTGGTTATTTTTAAAAAAGGGCCGAATTGATGATGTTTTTATTTCATGATGTATTTAAGTCATAAGTGAACCATATTTATAAGCTAAGGACGGTAGTAACCTTAATGAACATGATTTTATTATTATATGTTAAAGGTTAAATATGTAAATTATGTAATAATATGTATATAATAAAACATATAATTAAAAATCAATGTTCATATTCTTATTTCATGATTGAAATACATAAAGAAAGAAAAGAAAAAGAAGCTAGGATACTCGGCACTTTGGAAGTTCAATCAAGGTATGTAACTAGCTTGGTTTTTGATAATTTTTACGTTTTTGAGATCGTTGCTAAGTTATCTACAAAACCCATGCTTGAATTTTTGGTATTGATGAATATTTTGAGTTATGCCATTGTTGAAAGCTTGTGATTGTTTTTGTTTGATGATGAAATATGAAAGTTATTGTGACACCCTTAAAGTGACCCTAGTAGGAAAGCGGTTTCAGGACTGCTAAACCGAGTCACCAAATTATTTGAATGTGATATTTGTTGTCTAAAATATGTGATTATGAAGGTGTGAAAGTTTTAGGCTTCGATTTAGTAAATTGCATGTGAATTTAGTCAAAACGACTTATGGGTGACATTTTTGAAATGTGATAGGCTAATCTACAAGGACCTAATAGTGCATGTAATCAAAAGGGAGGACTTGCATGTCAATTTTCCCCCCCTAATATGTAGTGGTCAGCCATGAGCATGGGTGGACAAGATGTTATGGCTAAAAACATGTCATAAACATGTTGGGGTAGTGCATTATGTAAGGATTAATAAAATAATGAGCATGGGTGGACAAGATGTTATGGCTAAAAACATGTCATAAACATGTTGGGGTAGTGCATTATGTAAGGATTAATAAAATAAAGGGCATGGGCAATAAAATATTAGTGTTAGTAGGATGAGAAACAAAAAAGAAAAGAAAGGATGTGTGTGATTGTCCCCCCTCCATTGCCGTGAATTGAAGGAAGAAACAAAAGAAAAGAAAAAAAATGTTCATCTTCTTCTCCTACCTCTCTCAAGCCGAAACTAACCAAGAAATGGAAGAAAGCACACCTAAGGCATTCGGCCATCTTGTGTGGGGAATTAAGGTATGATATCATGTGATTCTTTTGGAAATTTTGTGAAGTTGAGTTTGTTTTGGTGCTCATAACATGACCCATGTGTTAATTTTTGAGTTTGTGTTGCAAGAAACATTTGGTTATGTCCTTATATGTCAAATTGATGATACATTTTTGATATTTGGTGAATGAATATGGGTTTCGGTCATGGTAGATAACAAAGAATGTGGTTGTTGTTCTTGTTAATTTGGATGAATTTTTGGTGGATAGGTGCTTGAATCAAACAAATGATCATGTGTGTACACTAGGTGCTAGTTGAGAAGAATCGGTCACTATATTGGAGGCCATTGCCGAATATGAGTTTAGTTATTGAGAGTGATGAATGTGTTTTGAGTTGATGGAATAAAAGAATGCTTAAAGATGTGTCACAACAAATTATATGTTAAGCTAAGGTTGTTAAATTATCAATCTTTCTTCCTAGCCGAATATGTGTTTATAAAGTTGAGTTGTTAAATAGATTTTGAAGTTAGCCCATGTATTTATTTTTGAATTTAAGAAGAATGATACATTCGACTATGCTTTGATGTGCTTGAATTGTTGTTATGTGAATAAATATTTGTTTGATGATATATATATATGTATTCGGCAATGGGATAAAATGTGTATTAAGGTAAGTTTCATGGTGATTATGCTTGTGATGTTGGGTTAATATTCAGCATTGAGTAATGCGGGGTAAGGTGATTAATCGGCTATGAAATTAGCTAAATTGAATAGGTATGTTTAATGATATGCTTAGTATAATGTATGATCTTATAACTCGGTTTGGTATTGAGATAAAGGTTAGATGTATGATTGGATTTTAGTATGTGTTAAATTGGTTAATCAAAATTAAATGATATGTGATTGCCAAATGTGATTGTTAAGTGAATAATATTAGTTAAGTACTTAAGCAATCTATTGTTTTACTTAAGCTTAAGAGCAAAGAGGATCAAAGTCGGATAGGGGAAAAGAGAAAGTAAACGAATAGCCGTGGACATCTAATCGTCGACCACTTCCGAGGTAAGTTTTAAGTGATTAAACGTTGAGTAAATTCAATCATAATAGGACATAATGAGTTGATTTAATAAGATATGATGTGGCCATGATATGTCTTAAACTCAAATGGTAAGTTCATAAGTGTTTGGACTTAGAAATTTAAGAGCAAATTGTAATAATTTGCTTTGGACAGCAGCAGTAACGTGATTTTAGAAAATCACTATAAATTGTTGGTGTGGAATTATAGGCTGAATAAAATATGTAATCAAAGCTTAGTTAGTCTAGTTTCTTATAAAAGAGACCGTGGAAGCAAAGAAATTTCCTATAAAGAGATATTTAAAGTTGTGTGGGACAGTGTCAGAATGACTCCGAAATCCCCTATTCTGTTTTTGGAAAATCATTATAATTTGTACAAAAATGGTTATAAGATAAGATTTATATGCTTAGACTCCTTAATGAGTCTAGTTTCAAATGAAATCAAATAGAACACATTATGAATTCTGTACAATGAAAAATTTGATTCGTAGTGAAGAGTGGTCAGATTAGTCAAATAGTGAAACAGGGGAAACTTTAAGAAAATCTGGTATTGATTGGCCAAACCTAAAATTCTGGAAATTTTATGGATGGAAGATATATGAGTCTATATTCAGGGAAAATTAACGGCAAGTGATTTGGAGTTTTGTAGCTCCAGTTATAAATAATTTAGTGACTATTGCTCAGGAAAACAGCTCGTAGTGAATATGTGATTTTGTTGTAAATATGGATAAAACTTGTTTCAGTTGCTCATAAGCTATTGATTAAACCCATATGTGAATTCTAAATCGTGATATTGTAAAACGATATATGAGTGTTAGACGGATCTTTGATATTAAAATTTGTGAAATTGTAAGTTTATGAGTATTCGAATATGAAATGATAGTATGGCGTGAAATTGAATTATTCATTGGAAAATGATTGATGTAGATTCGGCCAAGACAAAGTGTATACATGATAGTATATGTGGCATGTGAAGTATATTTGGATAATTGTGATGTGAATACATGAAAATTTATATTTTGATTTAGGATTTATGTGATGAATGTGAATGTGTATATATGAGATAAGGCCGAATGGCCAATGTGATGAATGTGAGCATGCATATGTGTGATAAGGCCGAATGGCCAATGTGGTGAATATGAACATGCATATATGTGGTAAAATCGAATGGCTAATGTGAAATATGTATGAGATATGTATATGTGGTAAAGCCGAATGGCTAATGCGAAACATGTATGAGATATGCAAATGTGGTAAAGCCGAATGGTCAATGTGAAATATATATATATGAGATATGTATATGTGGTAAAGCCGAATGGCTAGTGTGAAATATGTAGGCGATGTGCGTATATTGTGGTCGAACGACCAATGTGAAAGGTGTGTATTATTAGATATTTGATGAGGCAAATGAATTACAAATATGACAGTCGATGTGAATGTTGTAACATGTGATTAAATGTACATGAAACTTGGAAATATATTCCGGGTAAGACCCGATGACTACGTGTGGAGATTTTGTCCGGGTAAGACCCGATAACTTCGTGTGGAGATTTCTTCTGAGCTAAAGGTCTCGCCGATAATCTGAGTAGAGGTTAAAGCTATAAGACTTCGTAATAAGAATTGCTTATAAATATATTCAATGCGAAAGGTTAAACAGGTATGTACTCCAAGTTTATATGTGAGCTTGATTTGAACTAAATCATAAGGTAGTTATGTGATGCATACGAGAGCAATCTATGAGACTATTCCTATGATTATGTGACATCGGATCAGTGTGAGAGGTTATGTGAAATCATACAATATATTTATGTCACATAAGCTCACTTTTATGTGAAAGTTTATCTGCCTATTGTATATGATGAGATGTGCATATTCGGTAAAGGGATGGTATGCCCGAAGGAAGAGTGAAATAAAATATACGAACAACTATGTTATAATTTGATTGTTATCTGTTGACACTGCTTAAAACTTACTAAGCATTGTAATGCTTACTCCGTTTACTCTGTTTCCTCTGTTTTATAGATCTCATTGCGAAGCTACAGGCTCGGGGATCATCAGCAACTAGTCACACTATCACTATCCATTGTTTGGTACTGCTACATTTTGGATTATCTTATGGCATGTATAGAATAGACTAGTAGTGAGAGGATATTTTGGTTAATGTATATAAGCCATGCGAAAATGGCATCTTTTGAATGTGTACTTATAGAAGTTTAAATTGTATCCTTGACTGTCTCTAGTACTTATCTAAAGGAATGTTCAAAAATAAAAAATAAAAAAAATTTACTGTTCTGATATGAGTTTCAAGACTGGTAATGCCCCTTTATCTATTCCGGCGACGGATACGGGATTGGGGTGTTACAGATATGTTTTGGATTAACATGTTTTGTATTGGAGTTTTTGATGATTTTGAGTAATTAGGACTAAATTGCAAAAATAATAATTTGAGGGACTAAAATGTGAAAGAATGAAATATATAGACTTGTATGAACACTAGGAACATTCGGCCTAACATGGGTATGTTGAAATTTTGCATGTTTTGTGCAATTTGGACTAAATTGTAAAAAGAGTAAAATGTCAGGGGTAAAATGGTAATTTTCCCATTTATGTGTTTTTGGATGAATTTGATTGAATATTTGATTAAATAATTTTAATTTATATTAATTTAGATCAAGAAAAGAGAAAATCGGATTTGGATCGAGGGAAAACTAAAGTTATCGACTAGTCGTCCCATTTTGTTTTTCATCGTCCGAGGTAAGTTTATAAGAAAATAGACGTTATCAATTTTAATTAAATGTGAACTATATATGCTGGAATGAAATATGTGAGCATATATTTATAATAGCCGAATGTATACAAGCTTGGCAACTATGTTTGTGAGTTTGATTCGACTGAGATACGATGTCCGAAAGCCCCGTATGAACCTTAGGAATAGCTAGGATACATATGTCATGACATAGGATTCTGATATGTGATGTGCGAGTAAGACCATGGCTTCGATATATGTGTGCGAGTAAGACCACGTTTTATACGTTGGCATTGATATGTGACTTTGATATATGTGTGCAAGTACGACCCTATCTGGGACAGTGGCATCGATATGTGATTATATGTAAGACCATGTCTGGGACGTTGGCATTGTATGATATGTGTGATTATCTGAGTGTCCTATCCAATTCTGAATGGTTCATCAGGCAACAATAAGTGTGATCGAATGTGTAAATTTAGCTACAATGATCAGGTATGAATTAGTTTATTTCTTACTTGAAATGAGGTAAGTAAGTTACTTGATATTTGTTGTAAGTCTTTTATGAAATAAAGGAAGAATATTTGTGAACATGGTAAGTGTATTCGGGTTGTGAATAAATGATATGAAAATTATGGAATTGATTCTTGAATATGTGTATATATGACCATGTATATTCGGCCACATAAGTAGTATATGTACATGATGTTATATTATGACTATTGAGCTTGTGCATATGGGTATATGTATTTTTGGTTATATAATGACATTTTGGTTTTGAAAGTTGAATGATAATTTGTTATTTTAATTATTTGAGCATTCGACCAATGTAGCATTTGTGTATGAAAATGTATTATTTATGAAATTTGTAAGTTTGAGACTAATTGTGGCAATGATAATATAATTTGGTTTAGTTTAATTGAGTTGATTATATCATTGGGTTGTTATTTGCTTATGACTTACTAAGCTATGTTAGCTTATTGTATGTGCTTGTGTTTGCCTTTGTTTTATAGATTTTAGAGGCGAGTTATGAGCTCGGGGATCGTCAGCAAAGTCTATCACACTATCAACTGTCTTCGGTATTTTATAAGTTGAATTTTTAAACCTATGGCATGTATAGGCTAGATTATACTTTTGTAATGTTGTATTTTGGTTTATGTATAATTGAGCCATGTGAAAATGGCTTAATTTCTATGCTTGAGTTCGATTTTGGTTTAATTATGGTTTAAGTCCATTTTGGTTATTATGCTATGTGCCATGGATGATTAGAATTTGTGATATGTGTTTGTGTATTGAGGTTGGTTGATGATTTCGGATGTGGTAAGAATGAATTTGTTATGATGTATATTTGGTCTTGGTTTGAGCTTATATTGAGAGTGTATCCAAGATATATGATGTTTGTGAAGTTTGTTATGTGTTTCGGTCATATGGTATATAATGGTTGTTAATTGAGTTAAGATATGTCATGTATTAGCTAGATAAAAATCAAGATATATGCGTGGGGTAAATTCGGTGTTCACTTATGGGCTATATTAATGATATGTATGATACTTGATTTGTTGTTATGGAAAGTCGGACATATTGGACTTAGATTTATATAAGGAGATTGGATTAATGACTAAATGATATGTGTGCTTTGGTATTTGATCATGATATGTTGGTTGAGCTCTTATATGTTTTTACATGTATATATATGTGCTTAAATTATGGTTGATATGTATATGTGTATGGTTATATAAATTCATTAGTTATTTGTAAGCTTACGAATATGTACAAATTAATTGTGTTAGCCTTATAGTTAAGGAAATGAAATGGGTTTTATATATAACCTTTGGTAATATTGGTTTTGCTTATGAACTTGGGTTATTAATTTCTACAGATATGACATGAATTATTTGAGTGTAATGATATTGATTAATTAAATATTCATAGTTATAATTTCGAATACATAGTTATTAAATAACTATATGAGTTGATTGTTGGTAATTATGGAGCATGGACAATTTGTTGTTAAAGTGTACATGAGCATTAGCTATAAAATTGTTTTGATACTTAGTAATAAGTGAGTTGGTTGATATATGCTTGGTATATGATATGTATTTTAGATTAATAATTTGAAATTTTAAATAAGATGAGAGTATTCATGTGATTGAT
The DNA here is from genome assembly GCF_007990345.1 of Gossypium hirsutum. Taxonomy (NCBI): domain Eukaryota; kingdom Viridiplantae; phylum Streptophyta; class Magnoliopsida; order Malvales; family Malvaceae; genus Gossypium; species Gossypium hirsutum. The sequence continues at coordinate 56,618,835 of NC_053433.1, read as the reverse complement.
TTATGAAGTATAAATTGTTTAATTGTCCGTTTTGAGTTGCGTTTGATCAGTAATGCCTCATAACCCTAATCTGGCGACGGATACGGGTTAGGGGTGTTACACTGTGCTTTTAACTCTTTCAACTCGGTTGGTTCCATCCTATACAGGGCAATAGAAATAGGTGTTGTTCCTGGCACTAGCTCAATACCAAACTCTCAAACCAAGCAACTCTTACGGAAACACATCCAAATATTCACGTACTATTGGCACCGACTCAATCTTCAACTCCGACTCTTTAGTATTCAGTACAAAAGCAAGGTAGGCTTCATACGCTTTTTTCATATACCTTTGAGCCATCATTGAGGTAGTCACAACCAGTGGTGTATTCAACTCACTTGAGTCAACTCAGCGAACTTCGCCATCTGAACATTTCAATACAATATACTTGCTTTCACAATTTACTGTCACATCATGAATGGCCAACCAATCCATGCCAAGTATTACATCAAACTCATCGAAAGGCAAAAGCATAAGGTTAGCTGAAAACAATGACCTTGAATCGTTAAAGGACAGTTCTTACAAACTTTATCAACTAAAACAGACTTGCCTATAGGGTTCGACACCTTAATCACAAATTTCGTTGGTTCCACAGACATATTCAAGCTAGACACCAATTTCATGCAAATGTATAAATGGGTTGATCCCGGGTCAATCAAGGCAATAACATGAGTATTATGGAGGGAAAATGTACCCATAATGATATCGGGAGCTAAAGCCTCCTCTTTAGCACATATCGCGTAAGTTCTCGCTAGGGCTTGAGCCTCTGATTTTGTAGTAGTATCCTTGGCAACATTTCAACTACCACTTGCAATTCCAGGATGTCTCGGAGGTCTACCTCAAGAAATAGGAGCATTAGGCTTCGGGGCTAATTCCACCTCTTTATTGGCTCGCTCTGGGCAATCTCTAAGGAAGTGGTCAAGAGAACCACATCTATAGCATGCTCCGCTCTTCATTCGACACTCTCCGAAATGAAATTTGTTGCAACTTTTACATCTCAATTTTTGATCATTTACACTTCCCACACTAGTTACCATAGAGGAAGGAGACTTCTGGTTGTGACGCTTGGAGCTTCTTGTTCTACCCAAATATCCCACCGATACAGTAGAGCATTCTTGTTGGCCTCTCAAATTTTTTTGTAGGGAAAGAGTGTGTTCTGCCCCTAGATCTCTTACTCAAAACTTGAGCTTCTCTCTTTGCTTGTTTCCTTTCATTATTGAACTCTTCGGCCTTCTTGCCCCGATCGGCTAACGCAGTAAATTCTTGTATCTCGAAGATCCCAATTAACAACTTAATTTCCTCATTCAGACCTTCCTCGAAGCACTTACACATTTCTGCCCCCGTTTGGGCCCACTCACTTGCATACTGACTTAGTCTCACTAACTCTCTTTCGTATTCTGGCACGGTTCTATTTCCTTGTTTGAGTTTCAGGAACTCCTTCTGTTTCTGATCTAGAAACCTTTGACTAATATACTTCTTCCTAAATTCTGCTTGGAAAAATTCTCATGTGATACTCTCTCTTGGTGCCACCTAGGATATAGTCTTCAACCAGTGGTATGCAGTGTCTCTCAACAACAACACTACACATTTCAAGCTTTCCTCAGGAGTACACGATAGTTCGTCGAGAACCCGCATGGTATTCTCAAGCCAAAATTCAACATGTTTTGTATCGTCATCAATCGTGGCCCTAAACTCTTTGGCTTTATATTTCCTAAGTTTATCCATTGAGGCCTTACCAATTCTCACGAGTGCTATGCCTTGTGGCACTTCTTCTTCAGGTCGAGCAGGGGGTGAAAGAGGTCGTGGTATATTGGAGCGGTTTCTCAGGTAATCCCCAAACCACTCATCCATCATCTTGAAAAAGGAAGCCTTCGCCTCTTCCTAGCCCTTAGACATAGGCCTTCTACAACTACTAGAAGTAGTTCGCTGTACGGAAGCTGGAGCATGGCTCTTGGCTCCCTCAGACTCATCTTGGGCTTGATCGGAAGACATTTACTATATTCAAATACGATTATAAGGGTTAGGAGATGTCACACTATCATAACTTGTATAATGGCAAGTATAGCTAGACTCGCTATGTTAGTCCAAAAATCGACTAAATCATAGCTCTGATACCACTAAATGTAACACTCCTTACCCGTACTCGAGACTGGGACAAGATACGGGACATTACCAGAAAATACAGGCTATAAAATTTTATTTCAATTTAAAATTGATCACAAAGAATCTTATTATCCCAATTATGGACCTACGAGGTCCAAAATATACATTAAAAGTGATCCAGAACTAAACTGAGAATTTTAGAAAACTTCAGGGAATTTCTAGGTTTAAACCTCACATACCCATGTGGAGCAATGCACACGCCCGTGTGCATCGGGACACACTCGTGTCCCCGTACTGAATTATTGAAACTTATTTTTTCATTTCGAACCTACAGGGGTTTTCACACATCCGAGCATAAGCCCGTGTCCCTGACTCGTGTCTCTCACACAGCCTAGACATGCCTTTGTCATTGCACGTGTCCAAAACCTAGACATTCTGTTTATGATGTCATCATCCATCTAGGGGCACACGGCCAAGGCTGTAACACCCCTCGCCCGTATCCCTCGCCGGAACAGGATTCGAGGTGTTTCCCGACTTAAACTCAGTCAATCACACAAAAACGGTGCCGAAAAATTTCAATCAATTTAAAACTTTTCTTTTCACATGCAATCTGTCCCATATATGGGCTTATGACGCCCAAAACATCACTAGCCAACACCTTTGGCTAAATTATAATATCACATACTCAACATTAAAACCTTATACAAGCCATAGACTCGAAATACTAGAATTTACTTACACCAATAGCGTGAGCTCGGCAGTGTGATAATATCTCCGGTGAACTCCAACCCGAGCAGGTAACCGAAATCAACAATCTATAAAGTAGAGGAATGTAACAACGGAGTAAGCTTTCATAAGCTTAGTAAGTCTTAAGCAATGCAAACAAATAAACGCAATTATACTTCGATTATTCAATTTCTTAAGTGGCCAAATTCTAGGTATATTGCCATCTGGCCGAATACACACAAACACATAATGCACATTCAGCATTCTTATCACACTTAATCTGAATTCGTATAACATAATTAAATCGAATACTTTCACATACTTTCACACCCTGACCCAGTGTATCATGATCATAGATATAGTTATAACATTTATTCACTTATGTATCACAATGCACACTTATGATTCATTGCAGATCAAACTCACATATGAGTACATAATGCGTACCTGGCCCACTTAACGTACTAAATGTATTCATTTGTCAACCTAACACGAGGTACCTTAGTCATGGGCTTTTCTCAAATCACTGGCATTTCACCTGCTAGGCTCGAGGCCTGATATCAGTTCACTGGTATTATAGCCTGCTAGGCTCGAAGGCCCGAATAGTATCTCACCGGCATTATAGTTTGCTAAGCTTAAAGGCCTGAATAATCAAGTCAACAAGTTCCATATAACATATTCATATTAATTAAGTACTAACATCATTTGAACGTATATAATTATACATCTCAAACACTTTTCTTTCATCTCATTTTCACACTTAGCATTTGATAGCTTATGCATAACATTTCACTCACATTCATTTCAAACTTATCGTTCGATTATAAAAGCACATTGCCTTTTTACCAACATGTTATACTTGCCATTAGGCCATATAAGCATGATACAATACACTATCATTTCATCTTTAACATTCGCCTAAACCCTTATCTTACAAGGAACACCGAATTCACATAACATATCATTTCACCGAAATTACGCCTGCTAGGCACGAAGGCCCGAATACACATCACCGGCACGAAGCCTGCTAGGTACGAAGGCCCGAAATACACATCACCGGCACGAAGCCTGCTAGGTACGAAGGCCTGAATACACATCACCGGCACGAAGCCTGCTAGACACGAAGGCTCGAATACACATCACCGGCACTAAGCCTGCTAGACACGAAGGCCCGAATACACATCACCGGCACGAAGCTTGCTAGGCACGAAGGCTCGAATATAATACCAGCACTAGGCCTGCGGGATTTATCCCGGATATAATACCAGCACGAAGCCTGCGGGATTTAACCCGAATACACATCAAATATCATGCATATTTAATCATATATTAATACATCTCATTCAACATATCACATTCGTAGTCATTTGCAACATTCGGATATAAGCTCCATATGAACACCATCGTTTACATTTTAGTTCAAAAGTCATTCATAAATATCACATATCCATTTCACCATTCAAACTTAACCTATAGTGACCATTAGACTATAAGTCATATACATAAATTATTTATCGCACAACTTAATTCAAGTAGAACCAAAAGGTCACGATTCATCTAATATATACATATTGCTCACTGATTCGCACACAACCTTTCAAATTAGCAATTATAAGATGGTTCCACACATAGCCCATCCTTATCGATAATTTACGATGGTTTTACCCTTACTCACATATATGTCATAGGCATTTTTACCTATGCTTCGCAATTCACATTCATGATTCAATTCCAATCGATTTAACATGCAAAAGTACATATCACATACCTTAATAATTTACTTTACAGAACGAATCAACATTTCGTATTAGCCCATAGTCTTATAGCACCACACTTTTAATAGTTTACCTCATCGAAGTTAAGATTTAATCACTTTAGTGCCAAGCCATATTCGGCTACCACAAAGGACTAATAATAATAATTTTATACACATCATGGTTTCCTTTAGGTATTTAATAATCACAAATCGTGATATCTCCAACAGCACATATACGGCATAGTTTATTCATTGTAACACTCATTTAGTGCATCAAATTTCCAAATCCAATTCAACTTAAGCATAATAGCCACAATCGACTTATAGCCTTAAATCATTACATATTCGGCACATTAACTAAATAAAATTTACGTTCCCTTTTCCATATTAATTTAACTCTTGGGCATATAAAAAGGAATCAAGCTTAAACACTTAAGAACTTACCTGGAATGTTACTGAACGATTACAACGGCTATTCGATTACTTTTTCTTTTCCCTTATCCGAATTTTGCCCCTCTATGCTCTTGAGCTTAAATTCAAAGATTTTAAACTAGTCATTATTCGACTATTCGAGCATCACCTTCAAAATATAATATACATATATATATATTCGACTTTCACACCTACTGATCATAGTAAGCTTATAAGAAATCAATAAGCAACTCATTAACAAATTTTTGTCAATGTTTACCACATAATCATTATTTCACTGCAAGCTGTCTTCCTGAGCAACAGTCACTAAATCATTTATAACTGGAGCTACGAAACTCCAAATCAAGTTCCGTTAATTTTACCTGAAGATATACTCATATATCTTTCATCCATAAAATTTTAAGAATTTTTGGTTTGGCCAATAAATACCAGATTTTTCTTAACTTTTCCCCTGTTTCACTATTTGACTAATCTGACCACTCCTCACTATGAATCAAATTTTTCATTGTACAGAATTCAAAATATGTTCTCATTTATTTCATTTGAAACTAGACTCATTAAGGAGTCTATGAATATAAATTTCATCTTATGAACATTATTGTAAAATTTATAATGATTTTATAAAGACAGAATAGAGGATCTAGAAGTCATTCTGACCCTGTCCCACATCACTTCAAATATCTCATTATCGGAAATTCTTTTACTTACAAGGTTTGTTTTATAAGAAACTAGACTCATTAACATTTAACTACATAATTTATTCAGCTTCTAACTCATCTCCCACAGTTTATGGTGATTTTCCAAAATCACGTTACTGCTGCTGTCTCAAACAGATTTATTACCAAATCACTCTTTCATACATACCTTGCATGCATGTTATTTAAACATGCATATCACCAATCAATCATCACATATCTATAATTTTACTTAAGAATAATCTCCATTTCATCATTTTAAAGCACAACATGTTAGCCGATTTTTCCCTTAGCATCTAAGGCAGATGCATGCTCATTTGCTTGGCTCAACTTCACCTGTCTTCCATTTTTCATCAAAAGGACATGAAACAACAACCATTTCCTTCATTTTAATTCATGACCGAATGCTCACAACACAACCAAAAATCAAAATATGCTTCATCGGTTAGGGTAGAATCAAGATGAACTCATGAACATCAAGATAGAAGCAAACTACCATGAACTTACCTTGGATTTTTCTTCCCCAAGTGACCGAACATTCAAGAGCTCTTTTCCTCTCCTTTATCTCCTATTTTTAGCTTTCATGAACAAGAATGAACAAAAACCTTCCTTTTTCTTCCTTTTTTGTTATTCTATTACTAAACATTTTATGACACAAAATAACATATTATTTGTGCCATACTTATGCCATAACTTCAATAAAAAAATTTGCACATGTTGTCTACCATTAACACCATGGCCAGCCACTACACATAAAATGGGGAGTTTGACATGCAAATCCTCCTATTTTGCACTACTATTTATTAGGCCACTACATATTAGCCTATAGCATTTTCAAAAATTTTCACATAGGTCCTATTTCATAATTTCACTCACAAATGGCAGAATCAAAGCATGGGATTTTCACACTTGCACTTTCACATGAAATAAACACATAATATAACATTTGATTATTTTTGGGACTCGGTTTTGTGATCCCGAAACCACTGTCCGACTAGGGCCAAATTAGGGCTGTCACAAAGGCACACGCCCGTGTGCTAGGCCGTGTCCTCCATACGGTTGAGACACACGGCCGTGTCTCTACCCGTGTGTTTACTAGCATACATACTGACTTAAAATTCTAGGTGCAGGGGACACACGGTTGTACAACACTCCCATGGGCACTGACCGTGTATCACTCACGGCCTAGACACATGCCCGTGTGTCTACCTGTGTGGACCCTTTTATAGGCTATTTTCCAAGCCAATGGTCACCCTCAACTTCCATACACATTTATAAAATTCAATGGTATTTAACATGGTCTAAATATGTCCATAACTGTAACACCCCTTACCCGAGACCATCGCCGGAGTCGAACACGAGACGTTACCAGACTTATCTTCCTTGTTTGGGGCATTAATTTTTTTCACTTTTAAAAGTTAATTCGCTCGCATTCATCCAATAAATCCCTAAAAAGGGCCTTTGAGGCCCTAAAACATGCAATTGGAACAGTTCAGGACCAAACCGAGAACATTAAATATTTTCCAATTACTTACACAAATCAAAACAATTTATTTCACTATTCATAATAAAACTGTCCACCTGCATAATAGTCACTAAATTAATTATAATTCAAGTTACGAAACTCAAAATTTAAATCCGTAAAATTTCCCTGAAACTAGGCTCATATATCTTCTTACCATAATTTTCCTAGAATTTTTGGTTTGGCCAATTAGTACAGTTTATTCATTAAATGTTCCCCTATTTTGCAGTTACTGAACCTGACCTCTCTTCATTTAAAATCAATTATCTTATTATACAGAAATTGGATAATATTTTTGTTTGTTTCTAATGAAAATAGACTCAGTAAGGAATCTAGAAATATAAAATTTTACTTATAATTTTTTTTTTTTACAATTTCTAGTGATTTTCCAAATTTGGAAAAGGGGATCACGAAGTCACTCTGAACTAGTCTTACAGAAATTTAAATATCTCAGAATATAGACTTCCTTTGCTTTCTCTGTTTCTTTCTTATGAAAATAGACTCAATAATATTTAATTCTATATCTCATTAACCATTTAATTCCATTTCTACAATTTTTAGTGATTTTTCAAAACCACGTCACTACTGTTATTTCCTAACTGTTCCATGGCCAACTCTTACTCTTTCATAGTTTCTTTGCATCAAACCTCATTTAAGCATACATAATACCAAAACATGTTCTTATTTAGCTATATCATAAGCTAATCATTACCGATCACATGCCATTCTTTAGTCATATCATAAAGACATACGCACAAAATATCTAAGTCCCAGTACATGACATAACTTAAAAGTATTTCTAGTCACAAAATACCAAGATAGCTCATTGATAGTGTGAGGCGATCTCCGACGTCCTTACAATTTTTCGAGTTGGCTTTGCGATACTATAAAAAAGAGAGAAAAGAAAGGGAGTAAGCATAAAGCTTAGTAAGTTTGCATGTAAATAAATAACAACATTCTAAATGAATTATCAAGATAACCTGAACCTTTCGAACATGGACTTATCTTACCTTCCCTTTGGTACATTTTTTAAATTTTTTGTTGAACCACTTGGAATACTAAGGATACACAGGTACCTTTCCTTTTTAAACTTACCATTGCCATCTTGACATGGTCTTACGTGGTATCCTTACCTTATGAACTCACCATTGCCATGCCTTGGCATGGTCTTACATGGGATCTTTGCCTTATCGTAGTTTATCAATGACATGTCTTGACATGGTCTTACATGATTTCCTTGCCTTGTAAAACTTACCAATGTCATGCCTTGGCATGGTCTTACTTGGTATCCTTAAACCCTAATGTCATGACATTTGTATCCTACACATTCCTATGGTTCAACCGGGACTTTTAAGTATCATTTCTCCATCAATTCTTGCTTGAATCATTAAGGACTAAATTTACAAAATAAATATATAGATTCTGAAAAATAACATCATTAATTATAAATAATAAAACATTGTATTTATTTACCGCAAACTTACCTCGATACAAAATACGATCAAATATTTTGATTTAGTCCTCAACCTTTTTCTTTCCTAGGTCTAACCCCGAATTTCGTTCTTCTTAATCTATAATAGAAAATTTAACTTATTTAATATTCACATTTATCAAAACAGTCATTAACTCTAACTTTGGCAAAATTTTGATTTTGCCCCTAAACTTTTGCTTATTTACACTTTGGCTCAAGGCTCAGAAATGGAACTTTATCCCTAATTCTTATGTTTTATGACATGCTGATCATTTATTTACCTATGGCAACATCAAATTCTCATTCTAACACGTACTTATGACCATTAGGTATTTTTACCGATTATGTCATTTTACTCGTTTTCGATTAAAATCGCTTAGCTCAAGTCGTTTAACATAATTTCAAGCTTCATTTTCTACCATAAAACATCAAAATAAACACATTTCACCTATGGGTATTTTTCCAAATATGAACCCTAGGTTAAATTATTGCTAGAATAAGCTAAATCAAGTTATTGGGACTTCAAAAACCTAAAGAACATTAAAAACAGGGATTGGAATCACTTACTATGAAGCTTGGAAGCTTGACAAAACCCTAGCTATGAAGAACCCTTGAAATTTCGACCTAATGAAGAAGATGAGCACATTTTGCCATCTTTTTTCCCTTTTTTAATCTTTTAATGACCAAATGACTAAAATACCCTTCATTAAAACTTTAGTTATTTTTATTTACGTATGTCCAATTTCGTCCATGAAAACCTAATGGTCTAATTATCATTTAAGGACCTTTACTTCAATTATAGCTTCAGTTTAATCCTTTAGCATCTAAAACTCATATTTATCAACTTTTGCAATTAAGCCCTAGTAGGTAAATTAAGCATGCTATCTATAAAATTTTCCACCGATACTCTAACACATGCATCTAATCACTCGGTAAATTATAAAAATTAATTGGAATAAACTTTTCTATCTCAGAATCGTGGTTTCGCAACCACTATTTTGTTTAGGCCCTATTTTGGGATGTTACATTTCTCCGCCCTTTAGGGATTTTCGTCCTCGAAAATCTTACCTGTGAAAAGATTTGGATATTGTTTTCGCATAATCTCTTCAGGCTCCCATGTAGCCTTGTCTACCCCATGCCTAATGTATATATGGGCTAAGTACCTTGAGGTTCTCTTTTGATGTTCAAATGAATTGTGTAAATTGCTTAATGTGATTAAAAATGCGCATGACCATTGTGTATTTGAGCTAAAAGGTGGCCATATGACCTATCAAGCTCCTTGTCATATTCGGCCATAAGCTAGCATAATGAGACTTTAATAAGTTAAATTTGTTTGAATTAGCTCAAGAGCTTAGAGGACCACAGTTGGATAAGGGGAAGGAAAAAGTTATCGAATAGCCGCCGAAAACGTTCGACCACATCCGAGGTAATTTTTCGAGTAATGGAACTTAGATTATGATTTGATTAGATCATGTTTTAAGCAAACCAAAATCATGCTCTTTGTATGTGGCTATTGAGCCGAAAATGATTATGCTCGATAAGCGACTTGTGATTGAATCCTAGTTATGAAAATGAAATATAGATGTGTCATGATTTATTGATATGTGTATGGATATTCGGATGATAACCGGGCTAAGTCCCGAAGGCATTTGTGCGAGCTACTAAATCTGGGCTAAGTCCCGAAGGCATTTGTGCGAGTTACTAAATCTGGGCTAAGTCCCGAAGGCATTTGTGCGAGTTACTAAATCCGGGCTAAGTTCCGAAGGCATTTGTGCGAGTTACCAAATCCGGGCTAAGTCCCGAAGGCATTGGTGCGAGTTACTATAACCGAGCTATGCATTCGAGCGAGTAGCTATATCCGGTTAAACTCCGAAGGTACGTGATTTAGGAATGAGCGATCTTGCTGTAATAATTTCAATTAATACGCTCGTAAAATCCCAACAATGAGGTATGTTTCGTATGTGCATGGAATAGTTGATTTCTTTCGAATATCATTCGCTCAGTCGAGTAATGAGCTTCCGGCCTTTGACTAAGATGATCCTTTATGTATGAATATAGGGGTTGGAATGTGAAGTAGGAATGATTTGAGAATATGTATATATGGAATTATCCGTTTAGTTATATGAATGCCATACTTCAATTGTGCATAATTTCATTGCTCAAAACTTACTAAGCATTAAATGCTTACTCCATTCTATGAATTTCTGTTTTATAGATTTTGGTTCGTCAGCTATCGGACTCGAGATTATTGAAGTCGAAGTCTCCCACACTATCAAAGCCCCTTTTGGTACACTTTTGGTTGAACTTTGAAATGGCATGTATAGGACTACCCCTTTTGTTGTTGGTCATGGACCCTTTGGTTTTGTATAAATTCGGATAGCCATGCAAAAATGGCTTATATACACTTTGAGCTTAATATTATGATCGTCTTCTATGATGTTCATTAAGAGGTATGGAAATGTTTGGGAACGATTAGCCATTGGAATGGTTAATCATGATCATATTTTGTGCTATATATGCTAAAGGGCTAGTTGAATCATGGAAACTATGTAATAGGTAAAGTTTACCCTAAAGGCTAATGCTGGCAGCGGTAGTGATGTGGATGTGAAAAATCACTAAAAATAGTAGCAATGGAATTAAATAGTGAATAAATTATGTAATCGAACCTTGATGAATCTATTTTCATAGTAAAGTAACAGAACGGTCATATGAACAGTATATTATGAGATGTTAAAGTTTTCGTGAAACAGGGCTAGAACGGTTTTTGGATTCCCTGTTCCGACTTTGGAAATTCATTATAAATTAACCAGAGATAATTAGAAGTCATGTCTTGTATTTATAGATTTCTTGTTGAGTCTAGTTTCATTAGAAACAAACAGCATTAGTATTGAAGCCCTGTACAGGGAGATATCCAAGTCGTAATGCACAAAGGTCAGTGTAGTCGAACCCTAAAATAGGGGAGACTTTAACTAATAAACTGTACTAATTGGATCGACAAAAAATTCTATAAAAATATTTTTAGATGAAAATATGAGTCTGGATTCAGGAAAAATTTACGAAACTGGTTTTCGAGTTTTGAAACTCAAGATATGATTTTTAAGGCGACAGTGATGCAGTAACCAGCTTGTCTGGAAAATTTTCAAATGGACTGTGAAAATAAATGTACTATGTCTGTTAGCAACTCGTGTTCGACTCCGGCAACGGTCTCGGGTACGGGGTGTTACAATTAAATTGGTATCAGAGCTACAGTTTAGTCGATTCTAGGACTACCGTACTACGTTTGGGTCTAGCTATACATGCCATTATGTGATTATTTGATAGTGTGGTGATTTCTGACATTTGCAAATGTGTGTATTTATAGTAATGGATCCCGATCCCGACCGAGCGGTAGCTGATGATCTTGAGAGTGTAGCGCCTGCTCCCGCACAAGGGACAGCTCCGGCGGACTCTCAACCTATTGCTAGTAATCCGAATGATGAAGCTAGACAAGCTTTCTATAGCGTGATGAATGATTGGTTCAACCAATACATTCGAACTAATACGGCTGTTCCACAACCTCCATTCCCGACTAATGACACCCCCGCACCTACAATACCTCTGGTAACTGACCAAATAAGGTCAAATAAGCCCCCAGTTGACAGAATCCGAAAACACGGGGCTACTAAATTTAAAGCTACAGACAGCGATGATGCTGAGCAAGCTGAATTTTGGTTGGACAACACTATCCGGGTACTCGATGAGCTATCTTGCACACCCGATGAGTGCCTAAAGTGTACTATCTTCTTCCTACGTGATTCTGCCTACTATTGGTGGAATACATTGACTTCTGTTGTGCCCAGAGAGCAAGTAACTTGGGAGTTCTTCCAAACCGAGTTTCGAAAGAAGTATATCAGTCAGAGATTCATCGACCAAAAATGAAAGGAATTTCTTGAACTCAAACAAGGTTCCATGTCGGTTACCGACTATGAACGAAAATTTGTGAGGCTTAGTCGGTACGCGCGAGAATGCATTTCTTCAGAAGCTGTGATGTGCAAACGTTTCGAAGATGGACTGAATGATGACATAAAGTTGTATGTTGGCATTTTAGAAATCCGAGAATTTGTAGTACTCGTTGAGCGAGCTTGCAAAGCTGAGGAGCTCAGTATGGAGAAAAGAAAAGCTTATATGGGAGCAAAGGAGTTTCGTAAGAGGTCTTCGGGGAGGCCCTTTCAACAGTCATCGAAGAAATTTAGAGATGATTTAAGCTGATCTAGAAACACTTCGGGCTTTTCTAGACGAGATCGCGATCGACCCCCTGTGAGTGCACGAGTCACTTTGGTCGCCAGTGTTGGAACTGATCGTTGAGACAGAGCGGAGTGCCAGTATTGTGGTAAATGGCATTCGGGGAGTTGTAGATTCCATGACCGCTCCTGTTACAAGTGCGGGTCAGTTGACCACTTTATTAAAGATTGCCCGAGGTTGTCTGAACAAAATGTAAATCAGAGTGAGAAACCGGGTGCTACCACTGCTCGAGGTAGACCATCTAGAAATACGGGCAATGCTAGTGGCGGTCAGAGAGGATCTAGAGATGCAACAACCAGATCTGAGGCTCGTGCTCCTGCTAGGGCTTATGCTATACGCGCACGCGAGGATGCTTCCTCGCCAGATGTTATTACCGGTACTTTTACTCTCTTTGATACTAATGTGATTGCTTTGATTGACCCTGGTTCTACTCATTCTTATATATGTGAAACCTTAGCATCCAGCAAGACTTTACCTATTGAGTCTACTGAGTTCGTAATTCGGGTGTCAAATCCCTTGGGTCGTTACGTGCTTGTCGACAAAGTGTGTAAGAAATGTCCCCTAGTAATTCGAGGTTCCTGTTTTCCGGTGGACTTGATGCTTTTGCCGTTTGATGAATTTGATGTTATTCTTGGTTTGGATTGGTTGATCGTGCATGATGCGGTTGTGAATTGCAAAAACAAGACTATTAATTTGAGGTGCGCAAATAACGAGATAATCCGAGTTGAGTCTACAGACTTAAAGGGGTTGCCAGCTGTAATATCATCAATGTTGGCTCAGAAATATGTAAGACAGGGGTGCGAAGCATACCTTGCGTATGTACTTGATGACAAAGAATTAAAAAAGAAACCCGAATCTGTGCCGGTGGTTTACGAATACCCGGATGTTTTTCCCGAAGAATTACCGGGTTTACCACCTGTTCGGGAGGTAGAGTTTGGTATTGAGCTTGTACCTGGGACTACACCGATTTTGATAGCTCCGTACCGTATGGAACCAACCGAGTTAAAAGAATTGAAAGCTCAATTGCAAGAGTTGACGGATAGGGGTTTCGCTCGACCAAGTTTCTCACCTTGGGGTGCACCAGTATTGTTTGTGAAAAAGAAGGACGGAACCATGAGGTTGTGCATCTACTATCGTCAGCTGAATAAGGTGAAAATAAAGAATAAATATCCGATGCCACGTATTGACGATTTGTTTGATCAACTAAAGGGAGCCTCGGTGTTTTCAAAGATAGATTTGAGATCGGGTTATTACCAGTTGCGAATTCGAGATTCGGATATACCCAAAACTGCTTTCAGAACGAGATACGGTCACTACGAGTTCTTCGTGATGCCGTTTGGGCTCACTAATGCCCCTGCGGTATTTATGGATTTGATGAATCGGATCTTTAGATAGTATTTGGACCGGTTCGTAGTTGTGTTTATTGATGACATTTTGGTCTATTCAAGAGATGAGACCGAACATGCTGAGCACCTGAGATTAGTGTTGCGAATTTTACGAGATAAGCAGTTATATGCTAAGTTCAGTAAGTGTGAGTTCTGGTTAAGAGAGGTTAGCTTCTTGGGTCATGTGGTATCCGCATCGGGTATTCGAGTTGATCCGAGCAAAATTTTAGCCATACTTAACTGGAAGCCTCCGAGAAATATTACTGAGGTTTGGAGCTTTTTGGGACTTGCCGGTTACTACCGACGGTTTGTAAAAGGTTTTTCAATGATAGCCACACCGATGACGAAACTACTTCAGAAAGATGTTAAGTTCGAATGGACGGAAAAATGTCAGAAAAGTTTTGATCAACTGAAAACTTATTTGACCAATGCTCCAATTCTAGTGCAGCCCGAATCAGGCAAGGAGTTCGTCATTTATAGTGATGCATCCCTACTTGGGTTGGGTTGCGTATTGATGCAAGAAGGTCGAGTTGTGGCCTATGCGTCGAGACAATTAAAGCCACATGAGAAAAATTATCCGACCCATGATCTTGAACTAGCTGCCATTGTGTTCGCCTTGAAAATATGGCGACATTACTTATTTAGCGAGAAGTGCCATGTATACTCGGATCACAAAAGTCTCAAATATTTGATGACTCAAAGAGACTTGAATCTGAGACAAAGGCGTTGGCTTGAGTTGTTGAAAGATTATGAGCTTGTCATTGATTATCACCCGGGAAAGGCTAATGTGGTTGCGGACGCCTTAAGCCGAAAATCACTGTTTGCTTTACGAGCGATGAATGTACACTTGTCTGTTCTACCCGACAATGTGTTAGTAGCTAAATTAAAGGCCAAACCATTATTGATTCATCAAATTCATGAAGCTCAGAAAGTCGATGATGAATTGGTTGCAAAACGGACTGAATGTGTTCCGAATATGGAATCAGAGTTTCAAATCGATGATGACAATTGTTTGAGGTTCAAAGGTCATTTGTGTGTTCCAAGAAATTCAGAACTCATTTCGATGATTCTGAACGAAGCTCATTGTAGCCGAATGTCAATTCACCCGGGGAGTACGAAAATGTACAACGATTTGAGACGCCATTTTTGGTGGCATGGTATGAAACGAGACATTTCCGATTTTGTTTCGAAGTGCTTAGTATGTCAGCAAGTGAAGGCGGAACATCAAGTACCTACAGGTTTACTTCAGCCAATCATGATACCTGAATGGAAATGGGATCGAGTCACGATGGATTTTGTATCTGGGTTGCCATTGTCGACAAGTAAGAAAGATGCGATTTGGGTTGTTGTAGATAGACTGACTAAGTTGGCTCATTTTATCCCCGTACGTAAGAATTTTTTTATTGGATAAACTAGCTGAATTGTATGTTTCTCAGATTGTGAGATTACACGGGGTACCAATTTCTATTGTGTCAGATAGAGATCCGAGATTCACCTCGCGATTTTGGAAGAAATTGCAAGAAGCTTTCGGTACCAAGCTGCATTTTAGCACCGCTTTTCATCCACAAACCGATGGTCAATCCGAGCGGATAATTCAGATACTTGAGGATATGTTGAGATGTTGCATCCTCGAGTTTAGTGGTTCATGGGAGCAGTATTTACCTTTGATTGAATTCGCTTACAATAATAGTTTTCAATCAAGTATTAAGATGGCACCTTACGAGGCTTTGTACGGGCGTAAATTCCGTACACCATTGTTTTGGACCGAGCTCGGTGAAAGTAAAATTTTCGGAGTTGATTTGATTAAAGATGCTGAACGGAAAGTAAGAGTAATCCGTGAAAGTCTGAAGGCAGCCACAGATCGCCAAAAGTCGTACGCGAATTTGAAACGAAAAGACATTGAGTATCAGGTGGGAGACAAAGTGTTTCTTAAGGTTTCACCTTGGAAAAAGATACTCAGATTTGGCCGTAAGGGCAAATTGAGTCTGAGATTCATTGGGCCGTACGAAATCTCCGGACGAGTTGGTCCAGTTGCGTATAGATTGATTTTGCCCCCTGAACTTGAAAGGATTCACGACGTCTTTCATGTTTCGATGCTTCGACGTTATAGATCTGATCCGTCACACGTAATTAATCCATCAGAGGTTGAAATTCAATCCGACATGAGTTATGAAGAAGAGCCGATTCGTATCCTAGCTCGTGAAGTGAAAGAGTTACGAAACAGAAAAGTTCCTTTAGTAAAAGTGTTATGGCTCAAACATGGGATAGAAGAAGCTACTTGGGAACCCGAGAACTCTATGAAAGAGCGATACCCAAACCTATTTACCGGTAAGATTTTCGGGGACGAAAATTTCTTAAGTGGGGGAGAGTTGTGACAGCCCTAAAGTGACCCTAGTCGGAAAGCGGTTTCGGGACCGCTAAACCAAGTCACCGAATTATTTGAATATGATATTTATTGTCTAAAATATGTGATTATGAATGTGTGAAAGTTTTAAGTTTCGATTTAGTAAATTGCATGTGAATTTAGTCAATAGGACTTGTGTGACACTTTTGAAATGTGATAGGCTAATCTATAAGAATCTAATAGTGCATGTAATCAAAAGGGAGGACTTGCATGTCAATTTTCCCCCATTTAATTACTAGTGGCCGACCATGACAAAGGGTGATGGGCAAAACATGTCATAAAACATGTTGTGTCAATGGTTTATTTTAGAAATGATAAAATAATAATGAGAAGGTAAATGATGACAAAAAAAAATGTGTGTGGTTGGCCCCCCCATTGCCGTGACTAGAGAAGAAGAAAAGAAAACAAAAAAAAAGTGTCCATCCTTTTTCATTTCTTTTGGCCGAAAGTTCTAAGGAAGAAGGAATGAGCTCTTGCTTCATGATCGGCTTGGAAGAGGCTTAGGAAGAGGTTCGGCCATACTTGTATCTAGGTTAAGGTAGGTTTTATGTTGTGCCATGAGATTCATGCATGTTTTTAGTAGATAGCTTGAGTTCTAACTAGCCCATGGTTCAAATCTTTACTATGTCATGGAGATGATATTCGGCTAAGGTGGATTTGTGTTGATGTCATTTCCATGCTAAAAGTGAAGCTTTGTAATGATGCATGTGATGGTGGATTGATGACTCTTGAATCTTCTTTTTAGCATTTTTGAGTGAGACATTAAGTTCTTTGTTTAACCATGACCAAAATTGAAATGGTATGGTGTTGTGATGCATTCGGCCATGGTAGGAAGTAGAAGAGAAATGTGGTTGTTGTTCACGTTATTTAGATGAGAAATGGTAGTAAGGTGAAGTGCAAATGTTAGTGTTTGATTTACTAGTGTGTATATGTGTATTAGCCGAGTTTTGAATTTGAAAAAAATGGTATGTAGTCAATACAAGTAACCATATTTGTAGGAAGTATTAAGCATATACTCGGCCTCAACCTAGACATGTATATTCGGCCACATGAGGTAGGTTGTTGTTGCATGTGTTCGGTTAGAGGCAAGCATATTGATGCCTTTATCTTGGCTTAGATAATCGACTAAAAGAGAGTGGGGGCTAAAATGTTGAGTTTGATTCATGATTTCCATATATATATGTGACTTTAATGCCTAATGTATATATGGGCTAAGTACCTTGAGGTTCTCTTTTGATGTTCAAATGAATTGTGTTAAATTGCTTAATGTGATTAAAAATGCGCATGACCATTGTGTATTTGAGCTAAAAGGTGGTCATATGACCTATCAAGCTCCTTGTCATATTCGGCCATAAGCTAGCATAATGAGACTTTAATAAGTTAAATTTGTTTGAATTAGCTCAAGAGCTTAGAGGATCACAGTTGGATAAGGGGAAGAAAAAGTTATCGAATAGCCGCCGAAAACGTTCGACCACATCCGAGGTAATTTTTCGAGTAATGGAACTTAGATTATGATTTGATTAGATCATATTTTAAGCAAACCAAAATCATGCTCTTTGTATGTGGCTATTGAGCCGAAAATGATTATGCTCGATAAGCGACTTGTGATTGAATCCTAGTTATGAAAATGAAATATAGATGTGTCATGATTTATTGATATGTGTATGGATATTCGGATGATAACCGGGCTAAGTCCCAAAGGTATTTGTGCGAGCTACTAAATCTGGGCTAAGTCCCGAAGGCATTTGTGCGAGTTACTAAATCCGGGCTAAGTCCCGAAGGCATTTGTCCGAGTTACCAAATTCGGGCTAAGTCCCGAAGGCATTTGTGCGAGTTACCAAATCCGGGCTAAGTCCCGAAGGCATTGGTGCGAGTTACTATAACCGGGCTATGCCCCGAAGGCATTCGAGCAAGTAGCTATATCCGGTTAAACTCCGAAGGTACGTGATTTGGGAATGAGCGATCTTGCTGTAATAATTTCAATTAATACGCTCGTAAAATCCCAACAATGAGGTATGTTTCGTATGTGCATTGGAATAGTTGATTTCTTTCGAATATTATTCGCTTAGTCGAGTAATGAGCTTCCAGCCTTTGACTAAGATGATCCCTTATGTATGAATATAGGGGTTGGAATGTGAAGTAGGAATGATTTGAGAATATGTATATATGGAATTATCCGTTTAGTTATATGAATGCCATACTTCAATTGTGCTTAATTTCATTGCTCAAAACTTACTAAGCATTAAATGCTTACTCCGTTCTATGAATTTCTGTTTTATAGATTTTGGTTCGTCAGCTATCGGACTCGGGATTATTGAAGTCGATGTCTCCCACACTATCAAAGCCCCTTTTGGTACACTTTTGGTTGAACTTTGAAATGGCATGTATAGGACTACCCCTTTTGTTGTTGGTCATGGACCCTTTGGTTTTGTATAAATTCGGATAGCCATGCGAAAATGGCTTATATACACTTTGAGCTTAATATTATAATCGTCTTGTATGATGTTCATTAAGAGGTATGGAAATGTTTGGGAACGATTAGCCATTGGAATTGTTAATCATGATCATATTTTGTGCTATATATGCTAAAGGGCTAGTTGAATCATGGAAACTATGTAATAGGTAAAGTTTACTCTAAAGGCTGATGCTGGCAGCAGCAGTGATGTGGATGTGAAAAATCACTAAAAATAGTAGTAATGGAATTAAATAGTGAATAAATTATGTAATCGAACCTTGATGAATCTATTTTGATAGGAAAGTAACAGGACGGTCATATGAACAGTATATTATGAGATGTTAAAGTTTTCGTGAAACAGGGCCAGAACGGTTTCTGGATTCCCTTTTCCGACTTTGGAAATTCATTATAAATTAACCAGAGATAATTAGAAGTCATGTCTTATATGTATATATTCCTTGTTGAGTCTAGTTTCATTAGAAATAAACGGAATCAGTATTGAAGCCCTGTACAGGGAGATATCCAAGTCGTAATGCGCAAAGGTCAGTGTAGTCGAACCCTAAAATAGGGGGGACTTTAACTAATAAACTGTACTAATTGGCTCGACCAAAAATTCTATAAAAATATTTGTAGATTAACATATGAGTCTGGATTCAGGAAAAATTTACGAAACTGGTTTTCGAGTTTTGAAACTCAAGATATGATTTTTAAGGCGACAGTGATGCAGTAACCAGCTTGTCTGGAAAATTTTCAAATGGACTGTAAAAATAAATGTATTATGTCTGTTAGCACCTCGTGTTCGACTCCGGAAATGGTCTCGGGTACGGGGTGTTACAAAACTAATTGAGCTTAATTAGGTATGTTTGCTTGTACAGTTTTTAGTAATTTTTATATTTTTAAGATCGGGATAGTTTGATCTATTTATTTTAGGGATTAATTTGTAAAGATATCAAAGTATAGAATTTTTCCATGGATGAATATGCTGAATTTTGAAATTTATGGTAGAAAATGAAAGGTTGTTGACAGATAAACAACTTTTACAAAGAGAATTTTAATGAAATTTTGATTTAGGGACTAAATTGAAAAGTGGTAAAACCCATGGAAAAATTTTGATTTTTGTGAAATTCATGGGCTGTTACTATAACATGTAAAATTTGATTAGGCTTAGAATAAGGATTAAATTGCATGAATTTCTTTTTTCGAGCCTAGGAACAAAATTGGAATTTATGGAAAGTTTAGGGGTAAAATGGTAATTTTACCTAGGGTGTAAATTGAATTCAATTGAGTATGAAATGGATTAAATTGATGATTACATTCATTTATATAGATCCAGACAACTCAAATTCGAAGCTAGATCGAGGAAAAGAAAAAGTTTCGAATTAGTAGATTTTTATACACAAACAAGTGTTGAGGTAAGTTCGTATAACCAAATTGAGTTTATTTATATGCTTGAATTGAATGTGGTATGTGATTGTATGAATTATATAAATGTTAAAAATAAATGAAATAATCATATGTTCAAACATATCCGAAAAATATTAAGTTTGTTTGAATAATGAAATTCGATGGATATATGTGATTTCTCATATTACATGAGGTCTTGCATATGTTGCGAATAGAATATAACTCAAACGAGCAATCTTGTTATAGCCTTCTTGAGCTTCCTGTTATATACTTTCTGCAAGTATCTTGATTGATAGTGATTTTGCATGTGTTGCACATTACCACAGCTCTGTATGAGCGTCCTGTTACATGATTCGATCGGTTGTGATCCAGCATATAATGCAGACACAAATGCAACTCTACGTAAGCATCCTGGTTTAAGCTCTTTTAGGCTTCCTGACATGGCTTGCTTGAACTCCTTGTTACCTTATCCAGTGCTACCTGATATTAACTCTTCGGGGTTGTGACACCCCTAATTTGACCCTAGTCGAAAAGTGGTTTCGGGACCACAAAATCGAGTCATAAAAATAATTAGCCGTCATATTTTATGACTATTATATGTGAATACGAATGTGTGAAAGTTTTAAGCTTTGATTTAGTAAATTGCATGTGAATTTAGTCAATAGGACTTATGTGTGACACTTTTGAAATGTGTTAGGTCAAAACATAAGGATCTATTAGTGCATGAAATAAAAAGGGTGGACTTGCATGTCAATTTCCCCCCTAATTAGTAGTGGCCGGCCATGAGCATGAGAGTGGACAAAATGTTATGGGGTGAAACATGTTGGAAACATGTTGTGTTAGTGTGTTATGGGAGAAAGAATATAATAAAAGTTAATGAAATAAATGAAAAAACATGTTTGAGGTGAAAATAACAAGGCCATTTTCTTCTTCTTCTTACCGTGAGTTGAGAAAGAAAATAGAAACCTTTGAGCTTAGGGCATTCGGCAAAAGAAGGCTTCAAATAAGGTAAGGTTCATGTTATTTTCTTTGAAAAGTTGTGAATTTTGGTTGGTTTTGAAGCTTGCAACAAGACCCATGTGAAAATTTTTGTGTTCATGAAGCATGTAACAATCGGTCATGAGCTTAATGGGGTATATTTTGTATGTTTGATGATTTTGGGAGGATAATTGATTCTAGTTGAGTATAAACAAACTAAATGTGCTTGATGGCTCAAATGAGCTTGGAAAGTTGGCCAATGTTGTTTAAGTTCATGAATTAGGGCATAATTTCATTCGGCCATGGAAATTGAGCATGGAAAAAAAATCTGGTGTGGGATATATGAAGCTGAAAATTTAGTTTGAAGTGTGGTAATTGTGTTAAAGATGAACATTAAACCTTAAAGCATGATTTAGTTTAACCAAGGGAGAACTTGTATATTTGTAGGAGGGCATGTTTGAACGTGTATTGATAATTGATTTTGAAGGTTCGGCTTTATGCCTTGATAGTTGGTTTGAAGTATATGATGCCTTGGTATAAATATATGTGCATTCGGTTACCTTCATAACATGCATTTAAAGTGTCCTTTGGATGCAATTGCTTATGCACTTGAGGGGATATGAGTTAATTTTCTTTATGGCAAATTTGGATAAGAAGCTAACTAATAATATGCTAAGGTAGTCATGTGGATAATCGGCTTTGTGAATATTATTAAAGGTGTAATTAGTTATATGCATAGGTCATCGGAAAAATTGACCACATAACTAGTATATGTATATAAGGCGACATGGTGATACCTAGGTAAATGTATTTGGGATGGTTTTTATGAAATACCGAATGTGTGCAGATGTATCGAGGTGTTGCCTTATGTATGAGTTTCATTGAGAAGATTTACCTTGTTGTTTTTAATGATATAACAAGGTGATTAAAATAGTTTAAATTTTGTTAATTAAGCCCAAGAGCAAAGAGGATCAAAGTCGGATAGGGGAAAAGAGAAAGTAGACGAATAGCCGTGGATATCTAGTCGTCAACCGCTTCCGAGGTAAGTTTTAAGTGATTAAACGTTGAGTAAATTCAATCATAATAGGACATAATGAGTTGATTTAATAAGATATGATGTGGCCATGATATGTCTTAAACTCAAATGGTAAGTTCATATGTGTTTGGACTTGGAAAGTTAAGAGCAAATTGTAAAAATTTGCTTTGGACAGCAGCAGTAACGTGATTTTAGAAAATCACTATAAATTGTTGGTGTGGAATTATAGGCTGAATAAAATATGTAATCAAGGCTTAATTAGTCTAGTTTCTTATAAAAGAGACCTTGTGAGCAAACAAATTTCCTATAAAGAGATATTTAAAGTTGTGTGAGACGGTGTCAGAATGACTCCGAAATCCCCTGTTCTATTTTTAGAAAATCATTATAAATTGTAAAAAAATGGTTATAAGATAAAATTTATATGCTTAGACTCTTTAATTAGTCTAGTTTCAGATGAAATCAAATACAACACATTTTGAATTCTGTAAAATGAGAAATTTGATTCATAGTGAAGAGTGGTCAGATTAGTCAAACAGTGAAACAGGGGAAACTTTAAGAAAAATCTGGTACTGATTGGCCTAACCTAAAATTCTGGAAATTTTATGGATGGAAGATATACGAGTCTATATTCAGGAAAAATTAACGGCAAGTGATTTGGAGTTTTGTAGCTCCGGTTATAAATAATTTAGTGACCATTGCTCAGGAAAACAGCTCGTAGTGAATATGTGATTTTGTTGTAAACATGGATAAAACTTGTTTTAGTTACTCATAAGCTATTGATTAAACCCATACGTGAATTCTAAATCGTGATATTGTAAAACGATACATGAGTGTTAGATGGATCTTTGATATTAAAATTTGTGAAATTGTAAGTTTATGAGTATTCGAATATGAAATGATAGTATGGCGCGAAATTGAATTATTCATTGGGAAATGATTAATGTAGATTCGGCCAAGACAAAGTGTATACATGATAGTATATGTGATATGTGAAGTATATTTGGATAATTGTGATGTGAATGTATATATATGTGATAAGGCCTAATGGCCAATGTGATGAATGTGAAAGTGTATATATATGTGATAAGGCCTAATGGCCGATGTGATGAATGTGAAAGTGTATATATGTGATAAGGCCGAATGGCCAATGTGATGAATGTGAAAGTGTATATATATGTGATAAGGCCTAATGGCCGATGTGATGAATGTGAAAGTGTATATATGTGATAAGGCCTAATAGCCGATGTGATGAATGTGAAAGTGTATTTATGTGATGAGGCCTAATGGCCGATGTGATGAATGTGAAAGTGTATATATGTGATAAGGCCTAATAGCCGATGTGATGAATGTGAAAGTGTATATATGTGATGGGGCCTAATGGCTGATGTGATGAATGTGAAAGTGTATATATGTGACAGGGCCGAGTGGCCAACGTGATGGATGTGAAAGTGTATAAATATGATAAGTCCCGAAGGGCAATTGTGTCAGTACTATATCCGGGTTAAAACCCCGCAGACTTTATGCGAGAGTATTATCCTGATTAATGTCCGTAGGCTTCGTGCTCGTACTATATCCGAGCTTTAAAGACCCGATGGCTAAATGCTAGGATTCAAGTAAGACTTTGATATTGAGTATCTGCATTAAGTTACCATCAAATAAGTATTATGTATTCAAGATGTTCAGGTACGTATTACTTACTCATCGGTGGAGTGATTTCGAGGTGAATTATCAGTATCAAAGAGGTAGGTAAATGTGATTAATATTATAACTCCAAATGTGAGAATGTGCTTTGGAAATATTTGACCATCTAGGTCATTATTATTCGGAAGTATATATGTGGCAGCCAAGTGTTGCGTTTAATGATATTATAGATCAAGATGAAGCTCTAGATTAACTTCATCGAACAATTGAAATGAATGACCAATAATAGTGATTGAGAACACTTTGTCTTGCTTAAAACTTACTAAGCATTAAATGCTTACTCCGTTCTTTGAATCTCTGTTTTATAGATTTTGGTTCGTCAGCTATCGGACTCGGGATTATTGAAGTCGAAGTTGTCCACACTATCAAAGCCCTTTTGGTACACTTTTGGTTGAACTCTGAAAATGGCATGTATAGGACTACCCTTTTTGTAATGGGTCATGAACCCTTTGGATTTGTATAATTTTGGATAGCCATGCGAAAATGGCTTATATATGTTTGAGCATAATGTTATAATCATTTGGTATGGATATGGTTATTGAGAGGTGTGGATATGCTTAACAAGGATTGGCCATGGGAATGGTTAATCACTATCATAATTTGTGCTATTTATGCTAAAAGGGCTAGTTGAATCATGGAAACTATGAAATAGGTAAAGTCTACCTTAAAGGCAGATGCTGACAGCAGCAGTGATGTAGATTTGGAAAATCACTAAAAATAGTAGGAATAGAATTAAATAGTGAATAAATTATTTAAATGAACCTTGATGAATCCACTTTCATATGGAAGAAACGAAACGGTCATATGAGTGGTATGTTAAGAGATAATTAGGTTTTCGTGAGACAGGGCCAGAACGGTTTCTGGATTCCCTGTTCCGACTTTGGAAATTCATTATAAATTAACCAGAGAAAATTAGGAGTCATGCCATATATGTATAGATTCCTATCTGAGTCTAGTTTCTACAGAAACAAACGGCATCAGTATTGAAGCCCTGTACAGGGAGATATCCGAATTGTAATGCATGAAGGTCAGTGTAGTAGCATCCTGTAACAGGGGAGATTTTAACTAATAAACTGTACTAATTGGCCCGACCAAAAATTCTAGAAAAAAAGATGTAGATGGACATAGGAGTCTAGTTTCAGGGAAAAATCACAAAACTGATTTTCGAGTTGTGAAACTCAAGATATGATTTTTAAGGTGACAGCGACACAGTTAGCCAGCTGTCTGAAAAAATTTAAAATGGACTGCGATAGTAAGCGAATTTAGTCTGTGAACCCCTCGTGTCCGACTCGGGCAACGGTCTCGGGTACGGGGTGTTACAGGGGTTATCTATTAAGCTCTATGAGCTCCCTGATTAAAACTCTTATGAGTTTCCTATTTAGCCTGGATAAGTGTCCTGATACATGGCTCATCTGAGCATCCTGATATGTGGCTCGAGAGTGTGCTCCCTGATTAAGTGCCCTATTGGGTACCCCTGAACATGAATTGACAGATCAGTGATTTGTACACCTTGTGTGTAATATTTGAGTATCCATTAAAATTTCAATAATTCAATGGATAAGTTCTTGGAAATGAGAAATTATGAGATTAAAAGAGTTATTTACTGAATATTTCTAAAATACCTGAAAATGAGTAGCATGGTGAGCTCATCCATGTTTATTTGATGTACATGTGATTTATGTGACTAACTTGATTATTTCAGTGTATGTAATTAGGGAAATTACCAATTTGTTGGGAAGCATGTTATTGTATGCTTATTGTAGTAAATGTGATTGTTAAGTTTAATTCCTGTTAGACGAACTCACTAAGCATTAATTGCTTACTAAGTCTTATTTTCTCTATTTTATAGTGCTTGAGAGCTCGCAAAGGTTAGAGATTGGTCAAAGCATCATCACACTATCTACTAGCATCGTTTTGGTATAAATAGTAAACTTATTTTGGTATAATGGCATGTATAGGTTAACTTGACCAAATGATGATTTGTAAATGAATACTTGTAATCTAGCCATTGGTATGGCTAGTGATGTCTGATTTGGTATATTACTACAAAGTTCTATCATGTTACTATATATGTGTATGGTATGGTTAGATTAAATTAAGGTAAACTATATGTCTTAATAAAAAGGTAAGTTTTACTATATAAATATAGTTTATGTTATGTTATACATAGTAGTGTTGTTTGCTTGATTTAATGACTTGAATTGGTTGGAAAATGTATGCAAATGTTATTGTAGGTTAAAGGCTAAATTCAGGTGAGAAATAAGGCTAGGAAATGACCTTATTTTTTCCACACGGGTAGACACACGAGCGTGTCTTGACTTTGTGTGACACATGGTCTGGCACATGGGCATGTGGTTTGGCTGTGTGTCCCTTGCATCTTAAAATTTAGAAGCAGAATGCTCAGAATTGGCCACATGGGCAACACCTAATTTGTGAAAATTAAATTAACTACACGGCCTAGCACACGGGTGTGTGACAGGCCGTGTAGCACAAGTCAGAGAGTTACACGGGGCCGGACATGGGCTGTAGCAGGAGCATGTCCTATGGTCACACAAGCATGTCCCTTGACCATATGGGCGTGTGTGCCTTGCATCTAGGAAAAATTTTAAAATTTTGCAAAAAATTTTGAGTACTCGGTTTAGTCCCGACTTGTTTTTAAAGCTTTAGTTGGGCCTCGAGGGTCTATTCAAGAGACGGTATGATTATTTTTGGATATGAATAGTAAATGACATGAAATGTTTGTAATTATTCTGTAAATTCTGGTAATACTCTGTAACCCTATTCTGGCGACGTATATAGGTTAGGGGTGTTACAGTTATATATTGACATACGGTGTTGCTGTTTGCACCCGTGATGAGCGAAGCTCCAAGCATTACAGTGGGGACACTACGGTGTTTAAACATCAAGGTATAATATGGTAAAATGGAGGAATAGATGGAATAAAATGGGAAGAGTAAAATCATGGCTAGGCCATGGGATCGATTAGAGGCTATACGCTTAAAATCAGTAAGACCATAACTGAAAGATGCTATGACATCATGATAAAAGTAAGTAAGACCATAGCTAAAACATGTTGTGACGTCATGATATAAATGAGTAAAACCATGGCTGAAAGACGTTATGGCATCATGGTAAATAGGAATAAAACCATAGCTGAAAGACACTATGGCATCCTTTGATGGTCTGCTAGGATAGTAAATATAGGGTTATATTGTCTAAGACCCTAGCTGAAAGACACTACGCATAGAAAGTCCGACATGACATTAAACATGAGGAATTTAGGGTGCAAGACCATAGTTGGGCTATGGCAACCATTATAGTCTAACGGGATGTTATGAATGTGGTGGTCTGTCAGGACACTAAACACAGGGTAGTCCACACACCAAATATGAGGATTATGGAGGTAAGACTGTAGCTCGGTTATGGCGATGTAAAGAGTCCACCCGGACAATAATCACGAGTGGATAAAGTGGGCAGTAATCAGGGGAACCTTACAATCATGGAAAGGATGTTAGAAGGAAATTAGAAGCATAGGCAGGCAATAGATAACTAACGAGTTAAAGGAACCAGCCAATGAATGATAAGTGTAAAAAAAAGTAAAAAGGGAAAACAGTCTGCTAAAATAAAAAACCATAGAAGCCGAAAAGGCATAAAAAGGGAAACCCAATGGAAAACAAATGTGTGAATTGTTGCACCAGTAGGACCGTAATAAAGATCTGAAAGAACCATAGAGGGATGCCTAGTGAAATTGGTAAATGAGGGTCAAGATCGTAAGCACCCTAGCAAAGAGGGACTTAGGAAAAAAGGGGTCAGCTGGAGACCCATAATAGAAAAGTATCATGACGGGTAACATTAGTGATAGGTATATCTATCAAGACTATTTCTCTTTGAAAAGGAACCCATTGAGAAAATATCAGCCAAATGGCGAGTTACGTAACGATGCGGTATAAAAGAGAAATTATGAACTCAGATGGCAACACCACGACATTTGGCTGAGTACTAAAGGCCATAATGGGTTGTAGCAGAAAGGCATGGTACAATTAAAGGTAAGGTCTTGCAAATAGAGTGAATTACCATGAAGTAATTCGATCATTTTTTAATCTAAGCAAGATTTAGTTTGCTAAGGTGGCATGGAACTATGTTAGACATACCAAAGGATGGAAGATGTGCCATTCACACGTGATTAAGATAAAGAAAGAGCCCATCACAAACTAGATTGATTGAGAACACTCACTAAAGGCCTGTAGGAAGGTAAGCTGGAAGGTCGCATTAATAGGGCATAATAAAAGAAAGAATTTAAAGAAAAGAAAGGATAGAGTCTGCAAAAATAGTGAGACAATTGGAGGAATTATTAAGGCCAAACAAAGACTGGAAAAATGGTTGGAGGAAATCGCTCAACAATCTATCCGCCAATAAAAAGGATTCGAAATAGGAAAAAAGTCACTACAACGGCTTAATAAAAATGTTCCCAGCAAGTAGGAAGTTTATTGCATTTATTATTATCATTTATTTATTTGAACCCTAGTATGGTGGGGTATATTTTGAGTAATAAAGAAACTCACTAAGTTCATTCAAACTTACAAACGATGGATCTGTGATTGCAGAAATGGCGAACTAAGGAACTTAAGCAGGGACTAAGCCAAGACATTTTGAATTAAGGGAAATCGTAAGAAAGTGTTATGCACATAAGAAAGGGGTACCTTTAGGAACTTCGCCAAGAGGGCTAATTTATTGTAATTATGTAGTTTCTTAAAGAGTGGAGTAGAGACAGTAAACTTTATTCAGGATTTTATGTCTCGGTAAGTTAATTTATTAATATGTAATAAATTTAAATTTAATTTAGTAAGATCTTAATATAAGAAATAACTCGATTCTACTGTGACGTTGCACACGGATTTGGCGAACAGTTTAGGTAGGGTGTTACAAATTTAGTGGTACCAAAAAAATGTTTAGTTGGTCCTTTAGACATAGGAATTGAGAGAAGTACCCCTTCTGTGCAAGACGATTGATTTGGCTGAGTCCCACAAGTCCTTGTTTAGTTAAGTTGATATGTGATATGAGTGGATGCATTCACCCGAATTGGTGAATGGTGATGACAATAAAAATGGAAAAACTCGTGAAGGAATACAAGGAAAGTAAGAATAAATCGATACATTGATTGAAAAGTTAAAGTATTGGAAAAGTAAATATATTATCAAGACAAAGATACAATAAGGGTAAAGTGTCATTATCTGCAGAGTGAGTTACTGCCTTAAATGCACTTTCACCTAAACCCTCCAAAAAAGGGTGAAAAAATAAAGGTGAGCTAAACTCCGATGAGGAGGGAGTCATCAGGCTTCATCTATCCATCACCTTCTAGGGGCCAAGAGGGAGCATAGGTAGAACCCTAGTTCTAGCGGACAGATTCTTGTGAAGCTAGGGAGTTGTATTCAACACTATTCGTGTAACCTCTCAAACCCAGCCTAGACATTATGGCTAGATTGAAAGGCTACATTAGCCATCGAAATGGCTAACCTAACTTACGTTACATTTTAAGACTTTAAATAAACTCATTTTAGAGAAAATTGTAGTTGTACTTTGAGTTAGCTTAAAAGCATTCATTCATTAGGCCATGTATGCTTAGGATTCTGTAACAGCTCGATTTTGGGCCTAGTCAGAACAATGGTTTCGAAACCACTAATCAGAGGTTGGAGAAATTTTTTTTAATATTATTTTATGTGTTATAGCATGATTATATGAGTGCATGAAAATTTTGGTGAAATAATTTTAGCGATTGCTTACTTAATTTCAAAAAAGGACTAAATCGCATAAAGGGCAAAAGTTTTATTTTTCTAGAAACTAGTGTTAAATAACTAGAGAATCATAATTAGGGGTCTTTAAAGGGAAAATAGACCCATTTCAATAGGGTGGCTAGCCATAGGGACAAAGATGAATAAAAAAATTAAAATTTGGTGGAGTTGGTAGCTTATTTTGACTAGAAATAAGATAAAATAAAACAAAAAGGACTTCATCTTTTATCATTCATCTTCTCCACCAAAATTATCAGCAAGAAAGGGGTTTTTGAAGCTTGAAACTTTCAGCCATTAAGTTCTCTCATAAGTAAGTGATTTTGATGACTTTTTTTGATAATTTTTGTACTTTTGGGACCCTTGTAGCTTAATTTAGCCAATGGAGGGACTATTTTTCAAATTGGTTGAGAGTCTAGGGTTTAGCCATGAGAGTACTCATGTTGGTTGCTAAAATTTTATGGAAGAAAATGAATCATGGTTGTTAAATAAACAACTTTTGTGAAGTGGTTTTCATGAAAGCACCAAAAAGGACCATTTTGTGAAGTTTATAAAATAGGTTACAACTATGTGAAATAATTGAAATTTTGAGATGCTATAGGCTTAAAGTAGTTTCAGCTAGGCTTGGTTAATGTGGAAATTCAATGAAAATTAATTTACGAGCCTAGGGCTAAAATCGTAATTTTGTGAAAGTATAGGGGCAAAATGGTCATTTTGCCAAAATATGAATTATGAAATGCATTGATTAATATGATGATTAAATTAGTGAATTTTTATCACTGTAGATCAATAAATACGAAATCTGGACCTAAACCGAGGGAAGGCCAAGCTAGTAAACTAAATCCAATTAGTCGTCCACTTTTTGTATACCGAGGTAAGTTGTACGTAAGTAAGGCAACTTTATCGTTATTATGTGTGGAATGATTGATTTTGCAAAATAATGTTGAATATGCTTATGATTAATGCATGATGAAATTTAATGTGGTAAATTCCCGGTTGAACCTAGGAATAGATTGGATATCCATGCCATTACATTTGGGTGATATGTGTGCTAGTGTAAGACCATGTTTGGGACATGACATCAGCCATATTATGAGAGCCAGTGTAAGACCATGTCTGGGACATGGAATCGGTATTGAGATGAAAGCTAGTGTAAGACCATGTACTGGACATGGCATCGCCATTGAGATAAGAGCTAGCGTAAGACAATGTCTGGGACATGGCATCGGCCTCGACATGTGAGCCAGCGTAATACCATGTCTGAGACATGGCATCGCCAATTTACCCTCTTGTGTGAGGCTTATTGGATATCCTTTAGTATTCCAAATGGTTTCACAGGTTATTTTAAAGCTTATGATAAAGATATGAATGATATAATCATGTTGTGAGTGGTACAGGTTCTTATTCAAAACTCATGAGATATGAGTCTAGTTAGGATGCTTTAATGGTAAGAATAACATGAGTAAGTTCTAGCTATGAAAATTGTTTTGGGATGATTTTGTAATCTTTAGCTTATACTTGTGATATATAAGCATGTAGTTGTATTTACCTTTGTTCACTCAAGAATTTTGTGTTGATTTATAATATGCTATGTGTTTAAATATGCATGGTTGATGTTGCTACTTATTTATATGCAACTTACTAAGCTTTATGCTTACTCCCTCTCTTTTCCATATTCGTATAGTGCCGCCAAGTTAGCATCGGGAACCAAAAGACGTCAGAGGCATCAATCACACTATCACCTGAAGCTTTTGGTATAGCTAGTTTAAATGTTTTGAGTGTGGCATGTATAAGGAATTGATATTTTGTTTAGTGTCATGTTAGTTTAGCCATAAGTGTCGGCTCATATGGATGTGATATTCATTTTGTATAGGCCATTAATGTTGGCTAATATTGATTATTATTAAATGCATTTGATGAAAATTGTCATGGTTGTGGTTGTTTTGGTTATGTGTGTTTGTGCTTGGATTGGTTATGTTTGATGTTGTGTAGGTTGGTGCAAGTAAGGGTGGCAAAAAGGCTTGGTAGATAGCCTTTTTTTTGCCCACACGAGCAGACACACGGGTTTGTGTCTAGACCTTGTGTGACACACGGCTTGCCCCATAGGCGTGTGGTAAGGTCGTGTATCTCTTGCACTTAAATTTGGAAAAACAGAATGCCCAGTAGCAACCACACGGGCGGAGACACGACCGTGTGTCTCAACCGTTTGGAGGACATAACCTAGTACACAGACGTGTACCATGGCCGTATGCCCTTAAAGGGTTGTTGATGTCAGAAATAGAATGTCAAAGGTTTTTGTACATGGGCTGAGACATGGCCATGTCATGGACACGGGTCATGGACACGAGCGTGTGCCAAGCTATGTGAAAAACCCTGTAGGTTCGAATTGAGAAATAAATTCACACGGGCTACGGACATGAGCATGTCCCGATATTTCAAGCCGTGTGAACCATAAGGGCCTTCAACATGGCCATGTTAAGAAGACACACGTGCGTGTCGCCACTTCCACACGGGCGTGTGCCCCTGTCTGCTTGAAATTTTACAAAGTTCTCTAGAGTGCACAAATTAGTCCCAAATCAATTCCAAAGTGTGTTCGAGGCCTCCTAGGCCCATAGTAGGGACATTAAGGTATTATGAAATGTTTTAAATTGGAGCGAATTTTCATAACTAGGAAATGTATGTTTGCATGTGTTGAGATAGGTAACGCCTCGTACTCTGTTCCGGCGTCGGATACGAGTAAGGGGTGTTACAGATTCATTTTATTTTTGATAGTGTTGTTTTAGAAAAACCGTTTGCTTGTCGCTCTTCTTTGAAAAAAAACTCGAAGTTAAACTAATGCAGCGGAAAAACCATTTTTCAAGTCATGTTGGAAAATTAGTTGCTTTATCGATTTGTTTTTCAAAAACAGTTCCTTCGTAATGTAATGTTAACTAGGGAACAGTATCAAATTTTACTTAAGCCCAATATCATGCATTATCTAGTTATTGTGCTTGAGTAATTCAT
This sequence comes from Gossypium hirsutum, assembly GCF_007990345.1. Classification (NCBI taxonomy): domain Eukaryota; kingdom Viridiplantae; phylum Streptophyta; class Magnoliopsida; order Malvales; family Malvaceae; genus Gossypium; species Gossypium hirsutum. The sequence continues at coordinate 56,585,661 of NC_053433.1, read as the reverse complement.
GTATGCAAAAATCCCCAAAAGAAAAGTTACCAAGCCGCAGACCAGAAATAATTAAAAATTACAAGTCAAAACCAATAAATATTTAATAATACTTAATTAAATAATAATAATCCGAGGTCCAAGTTGATTCTCAAAATACCGAGTTTGGTCCTAATTTTGAGGTTGACGTGAAAAGTTAAGCACTATTGGAGGTGAGCTTATGAAAAGCTCAATGTGAGTTGAATAATTATTAAAACGGACAAAAACATAAATATTGAATACAGTGAAACATAATAGCATTAATAGAAGAACACAAAACCATTATTGGAATTTCATATAATTACATAGTCATTATCAAATTGATGTCAAATGGTGTATGAGCATGAGATGTCATTCATTTGAGTAACAATCAATAATTTTGATACCATTCAATACAACACAATATGTATCATAAATCAATAACATTTGAATATATCGTGAGTGTGATGCAATGCAAAAAGGTTCCTACCCATACCATCCGCTGCACACCATAAGTTCCCTAGAACCCGTCTGACAAACTCCAAAACATTATGAGCATAACTCGAAGTGGTAAAACCACCAAATAATCAATAATGCAGAAAATATTTCGAATATCAAATAGTGTGATACAATCGCTAATAACATATAATATGCAATAAAATCACCAATCCTATCGATACTCCAGGTTCAGTCCACTAACTACAAATAATGCGGACTTAATATGTCATAGGTACTCCACGGAACTCCTCCGTCAACCACAAAATCCCAACCCAATGCATATGCAATATGTCACACAATCTCATACATAATCATATCTCAATACTTTTCACATTCATTTTGTATGCTCAGCATGTCCTCAATAATCAAATACTTTCAGTTAATGGAAACAATGTTCCAATCTTTCAAATTAACATTGTGCCAGTATCAATCAATAGCGTTCAATTTCACATACTTTATGAATTTTCATTATGCATAAATAGCCCTTTTTAGTACACAATATAACAAATATCTCATGCATTTAAATCATACATAAGCGTAATATCTCAACACATTATATCATTCAGTCAAACATTCTCATATCTCATAACTCAAATATGCAATTACAAACTCAATCAAACATCCATACTATCAAACTAGAAATTTTTTCAACATGTCAATCTTTTAAGGCTCGAAGCATACTTGGTTCGGTCACTCACAAAATCAATAATTTGAGTATTAAGACAATCCAATCAGCAAGCTAATTTATCATATATAACATGATATTTAACATTTTCAAACAATTCTATGAGTTTAGGACCTACACCTTATTTTTCGCTTCCTCCCAGCACACTAGCGAATCTTCCAATTTTCCTTAATAATTTCTTAAACAAACCTAAACCAAAATTTAGTATAAATTCAATAAATTTACCATTAAACCAGCCCCCAAACACCCACTTATGAGTTCAAACCAATCATTGAAATTGTAACTATTTTATGAATCCAAACTAGTTAGATTCCTTACACTGTATCAATGCAAACCGTGTGTACAATCGTTCTTCGCCTTTACGGATAATTTGGGGCATTTGGGTCAGCACCTAATTTAATAATGTACTGTAAAATCAGTATCTAATTAATTATTAAATTCCTTCATTTAATCCATTCATAACATTTACACGACAACTATATCGAAATAACAAACTAGTTACCCTTAATTGCACTTATGCTTCACGATTTGTTGGTTTCAAATGGTCAATCGATCAAGAACTCAAATCAATGCTAGAAAAATATAGTCAAGAACCAAGAAACAAAACAACCCCTTTTCTTGCCCATAGGTACACGTACCACCACTTGCAGTCGCCAAAATTGGGGCTAAATTTTAAAACAGTTTGGGATTTCATTAAAATATGGAAAATACCTTTGAAATAATTTAAAATCCATAAAATTATAGATCTTTAAATTTTGGTTTTTAATTGACAAAATTAATCAAGAAATTGAAGAGAAAAGAGACCTTACCCAAGCTAGTCGAGAGAAACGGCAATGACACTTTCTTGGCAATGTTCGAGATCGATCTTGGAGTTCAAGATTTAGGATTTGGAGTTGATTTTAATTAGGAAAAATGACAGAAATATGGTGGAGAATATGTTAACAAATCTTGTGGCAAAAAAAAGAAAAAAGAAAGATATGGTAAAACTATGTGTAGGCGACGACAACAATGGAAGAAAGGAAAAAAAATTAAAATCAAAGAGAAGGAGAGGAGGAGAGGAAAGGCTAGGGTAATGAGGAGGAGGATTAAATTCTGATTATTAGTAAAAAATTAATATTTATACCAAGGTTAACTAGGCTTGGATGGCCCATACATTAAAATAAGGGGTTTTTGTCAAAAAAATTTAAATCATTTGCATGGGAATGGAATTCAAGTTAGGAACTCAAGAATAAATTCGCTAATTTTTAACCACCAAACTAATAACTCATTTTTGATATAATTTTGAAGTATTTATTTTAAAAAAATAAGCCATGTCACAAACTAGGGTTTAAGGAAAAATTGCAAAATAATAAAAATGATGCGAAAGAAGGAATTTGAACTTGGGTTTCAAGAAACGTTGCACAATTTGAACTTGGGTTTCAAGAAACGTTGCACTAACACTTAACCAATTAACCAATACCTCATTTATTTCATAAAAATGCATAGATAATTTAAAAAATTAAGGCATGATCACTCTCTCTTGATTCACAAACTCGATTCTACTAACCCCCAATTTTTGGGATGTTACAGTCCACAAGAATTCGTGTTCATTTTGGTATTGCCCGCTTGGCTTTGCTTCCACTCAGAAGAGTAATTAGGGATTTCCCCACTCTACTAATAATGGAAGGAAGTTAATGGGGCTATTGAGGTGGAGAGGTTATGTAATAGCCCAAAATTGGGTCTAGTTGGAACAGAGGTTTCGGGACCACAAAATCCGAGATAGAAATAATTAATTTATGATTATTTTGAGGTCTATGATATGATTTCATGATTGTGTGAAATTTTCGTGAAGAAATTCTATGCATAAAGTGCTCAATTTGAAGTTAGGGACTAAATTGAATAAGTTGCAAAACTTGCATTCTAGAAGTTTCTAGAATGAAATTGCTTTGAAATATTAATTATGAGGTCTTAAATAGAAATTTTAACAATTTCTAAGTTATGGACAAAAATTGGACACGGATGGAATTTTTGAAAGTTTAGTACGGAAGGGCATTTTGGTCATTTGGTAATTAAAAGAAATAAAAAGGGAAAATAAAGTCAAAATTAACTCATCTTTTTCATGGAGGCTGAAATTAGCATGGGGGAAGCCATGGCTATGGTTTTCAAGCTTTCCAAGATCAATAGTAAGTCCGTTCTAACCCCGTTTTTTAAGTTCTTTACGTTTTTGGAACCCCGGTAATTTGATTAAGCTTATTCTAGCAATAATTTAAGCTAGGGTTCATATTTGGAAAAATACCCATAGGTGAAATGTGTTTATTTTGATGTTTTATGATAGAACATGAGGTTTTAAATTATGTTAGACAACTTCTGCTACTCAGTTTTGAGTGAAAACGAGTAAAAGGGCTTAATCGGTAAAAACACCTAAGAGTCATAAGTATATGTTAGAGTGATAATTTGATGTTGCCATAGAAGGGAAAAGTTATCAGAATGTCATAAAACATAAGAATAAGGGATGAAGTTTAATTCCCGAGCCTAGGGCAAAAGTGTAAATATGTAAAAGTTTAGGGGCAAAATTGTAATTTTTTCCAAAGTTTGAGTTAAGGACTGTTTTGAATATTACATTAATTAAATAAGTAAAATATGATGTTTTAGATCCCGAAAAAAGAGATTTGAACCTAGAATGAGAGAAAAATTGAAAATTGAAAAAGTTAGTAAAATGGCCGTTTTAATATCGAGGTAAGTTCATATGTATAATAAGCATTAATTTATGCATGTTTCAATGTAAAATTGATATATTTACTACGATTGCCGAGGTTTTGAAAGTATGTAAGTTGGTGTGATAATAATACAGCAATAATGCTGTAATTTATATTTGAAAGTTAAATTTAGTGAATTAATTGAATTATGTTAAATTAAATGTTTATGGTGCCCAGTTTATGAATTGATTTAAAAATATGTCTATGGTACATGAAGTGCATTGAATTATCATACATAAATGTGATTTCTATGATTATGGATATTATGGGAAATTGTAAGTTCATATGATTTTTAATAAGGCAATGTGTAATTTAATGTTATTGCATTGATATTAAATGAGATGTAAGTTTATATGTAAGTAATACATCAAATTTACTTGTATTATGATATTTTATAATAATATTGGAAATATGTTTGTTGATAATTACTTGATTGGTGAAATTGTTGGAAAAGAGAGAGAAATCCCGGTTGAACCTTCGGAAAGATTGGATGATACAGATGGTATGTATCTAGGTCACATGTATGGTGCTGAGTGCACATCATGTGTACAAGAGAGCTACAAGACATTATGATGTAGCTAGGTCGCATGGGTGATACTATGTGTACACGATGTAGACAAGAGAGCTACGGGATATATGTATCTAGGTCGCATGCGTGGTTCCAGGTGAAGGACACCATGTAGACAAGAGAGCTACGAGATAAACTGGCTAGGTCACATGGGTGGTACTAAGTGTTCACCATGTGTACAAGAGAGACGAACTATATGATGGGTGGAGCTATGTGCTGAAACCACCAAGTATCGAGGATTGATCCGAAGTGTTCAATGGGAGACTCTCTATGTATTGCTTTGTGAGTTTTGTGATGAATAAGTGCAGGAACTTGGTTATGTGAATGATGTGTACATTAAGTGACCGAGATGTGGTAAGGTTATAAAAAAGTAAGTTATACGTGAGGATGATTTTTTGGTGACCTTGTGATCATGGGCCTATACTTGTGATGTATCAAATGTGGTGAAAATGATTTGTGATATGTATGTTAAAATGAGGTTAATACAAAGAAGGTGTGAAAGAGTGAATTAGCAATAAAACTGTTTTGGACAGTAGCAATGATGTGATTTTGAAAAATCACCAAAAATAGTAAAAATTGAATCAGAGACTTAATGAGATATAAAATTAAATCTTAATGAGTCTATTTTCATATAAAAGAAACATAGCAAGCAAAGAAGTTCTATATTTTGAGATATTTATGTTTTTGTGAGACTGGTTCAGAATGATTACGTGATCCCCTGTTCTGACTTTGGAACATCACAAAAATTTGGAGAAAAATAAATAGATTCTCAAACTTATATTTTTGAAATCCCTAATGAGTCTATTTTCAATATAAATCAACAATAACATTATCTGAGTTTTGTACTGTGAGATAATTAATTGTTAGTGAAGAGAGGTCATAACTGCCAGAAAGTGAAACAGGGGAAAATTTAATGAATAAAATGTACTAATTGGCTAAACAAAAAATTATACAAATTTTATGGTGGGAATATATGTGAGTCTAGTTTTAGGGGAAATTTATATATTTTATTTTGGAGCTCTGTATCTCAAATTATAAATAAGTAAGTGACTATGACTCGTGTGGACAGTTTGATGTGAGCATTTATTAGTAAATTGTGAAATCGTACTTACAAGAATGCTATATACATTAAGGATGTGGAATGGAGAGGAGGAGGAGGAAAATAAATATATGTGGAATACATGGAAACTATGGTATATGAAATATTGATATAATGAAATAAATGATATGTGTTTATAAGAAAACAGAAAGAGAATGATATGTATCATGACATGTATATATATATATGACTAGTCTCAATGTAATGCTTGTTGGGTATGGAGTTGAATTGAAATGTTTCAGGCAAACATGTTATTCTGTGCATCTGAATTGTGGTATTTTATAAAGATATGATCTAGCTTTAAATATGAATGCTTGATGATTAAGCTGAAGATATTTGGTAAGATGATAATCTTGGTATAAATGTATAAGTGTGTAAGAGATTAAGGTTGACCAAAGCTTGGAAAATAGCCTAGGTATATTCCACATAGGCAGAGACACGACCATGTGTCTCAGCCGTGTATGGAACACGACTTTGGGACACGGGCGTGTGGAGCCTTAAAGCATGAAATTTCCAAGATTTTCGTAAGTTTTTAGTTTAGTCCCGAACCCTTTCTGAAGTATGTTTTGGGCTTCGTAGACTCAAATACGGGACTATGTGTAAGAGAATAAATGTTTTGAAATATGATTAAAATTTTATGGCCCATATTTTAGTTTAATGTTTGTATGTTTGTCTAGTAACACCTCGTACCTTATCCCGGCCTTGGGTACGGGTAAGGTGTGTTACAGGTTAACCCTTGGTAGGGAAAGAGAAGGAGAGAGGAGTGGTGTTGACATGGATTCCTCCCGATGTTACAATAGGAATCGTGATGAGCCAAGCTTGGGGAAACTTTGGGAAGTTGAGAAAAGGAACTTCCCCAGTTCTTGAGGCAAGAGCTTGCCTTGGTCTTAACTAATCAAATACAGAGACATATAATCTCTTACGATAATTTATTTTCTCTAGGGGCAAACAAAGTAATTACTAGTGTCACCTAAATAGTCTTTCTTTCGACAAAGTAATTATTGCCTTGCATGTGTTCTCTATTGAGGATTTAACCAGTGGACTAGCAATGAAGGTGGAAAGGTGGAGGGGTCTTTTTCGAGATCTTAATGCTGCAATAATGAGGGAACTGTACCTTAGGAATGTATATAGAGAAAAACAAGGTAGATAGGAAGAAAAAAGGTGAAAGATAATAAGGAGATTGGTCGAGTCAAGGAACAATAGGCTTATGAACTTCCCTCTTGATGTTTTGGTCTATTTATAGCCCAAAAGTATGAGGGAAGTTACTATAACTTAATAGGTGGTAAGTAATCATTCGAAACTAGCAATGTATGGAGAACACCTATTGGCATAAGAAGAAAAAAAGTCTTTTAGAATTCCCAAGGCGAGAATATGGGTCAATCGTTGCCCAAAGGAACAAATCATGAATTGTTCAATGACTAGCCTTTTAAGAAGGACTGATAAGCCATTGTTGTTATTGAGATAAAAATTCGAAATCAAAGTAATAGCTCTAGTATTCTCTCAAAATAGAGATGAAACATTCCGTAGATGAGCCTAGCTACCCTGTGATAAGAAAAGGGCTAACTCGTTAAGATGGGCAGGATTAGTGTATAAATGAATTACAGAACTGCTAGATTATCTGCCAGAAATTTAGAAAAGAGGATGATAAACAAACTATGTTTATTACGGTGCATTTTGTAACAGCCTGGTTTTGACCCTAGTCAGAACAGTGGTTTTAGGACCACAAATTCGAGTCAAAAAATTATTTTAATATTATTTTTAGTGTTTACAATATGTGAATATGCATGTGTGAAAATTTAGTGAATTAATTTTATCGTTTAACAGCTCAATTTGAGAAAAAGTACTAAATCGCGTAAAATGCAAAAGTTGCATTCTATATGGTAAAGGTGTTTATTTGTCATGAGATAAACCGTATTTTATACATATTTTTACCCCATGCCTAACGCATTTATGGATGGTTTCTCCTTAGATTTGGTGAATTCGATGCTCCTAATCCTTTAATTTCCTGTTTTATTTTAATTTATTGTTTTATACTTAGGAAAGCATAGGAGAGTAAAAAGAGCGAGAAACAGGCTGAAAACGGAGAAAATGGACGCACATGGGAAAACAACACGACTCGGACTTCCTCACACGGGCGTATCACACCGCCGTGTCAATTTGGTAGGATCGAAGCACTACTTACACGGGTGGATCACCCACCCGTGCCCATTTAACAGCCTTGACCACGGCCTTCAGTAATCGCACACGGGCTTGTCACACAGGCGTGTCCCTGCCGAACCCAAGCTTAGTCCAATTCGGAAAAGGCCGATTTTGAGGGCTCTTAGGCATTCCAAAGCCTATTTAAACACTTGAGGAGGCACTTAGGAAAGGGGGATGTAGAGTAGAAAGCAAGGAATTACTCAAGGAAAGCCGGTTGATCCATCTCAAGAGCTGGATTCATCATCAAGACTGGAGATCTCCCTTCAAGTTCCTTCAGGAGTTTTGGGTTTTCTTATGTTTTGTTATCTTTATGCTTTTAAGATGTTTTCTTTCATAAGGATGAACTAAACCCCTAAATACCTAAAGGGAATGAAACCTAAGACAGATCTTGTTATTATTATCTGAATTGTTTGATAAATATTTGACTTGTTCTTAATTATGTGTTCTTAATTCTTGTTTTGATATTCCAGGATATTGATTCAATTTAAGCTCTTATTCAGAGGAGGAATAGACCCTATCTAAGAGTAAATTTGTCATAATTAAGCGGAGTTGATTGCACGCCTAGAGATAAGGTAACAAGATTTTGCCGGATTAGGGTGAAACCTAATAAGGGAATCCATAGATCGAGTTAATGCAATTCTAGGGTGTTAATTAGAATGAAGTTTCAATTATTCCACCCAAGGTTAGACATTATTAGTCTCGAGAGAGATTATAATATAACTTATGGATTTCTACGGATCAAGTCAAATGAAAAAATCGTTTGATTCAGAGTCAAATAACAAGTGAAGTCTAGGTGGATTTGTCCTTAGGTATTGTCTCAATCAACCGAATTTTCCCAAAAGTATTTTCCCAAGTTTTTATTTATGTGCATTCTTAGTTAGTAATTAGTTTAGACAACCAAACTTCGTAAATTTTAGGCTAGATAATAAAAAGGAAGTAAATACTAGTACTCGTAGTTCTTTTGGGTTCGATAATCTGGTCTTGCTGAACTATACTACTGTTCGATAGGTACACTTGCCTTAATCGTGATAATAAGTTAGTCACAAGAACATTTCATTTATAAATCTTTAAAACCTGTTACGAATATCACGCATCAAGTTTTTGGCGCCGTTGCCGGGGAACTAGGATATTAGTAAAACTCAATTTTTATTACTTTAGCCACTTTACTTTTATTACAATTTAAATTTTTATTTTCTTTTCTAATTTTTCTCTTATTTCTTTCTAACAGGTTTTTCTAATTTATGACTAGAAGAAACCTGTCAGGACCACCACTTTTTGACGGTGAGATTGACTGTATAGTTCATAGAAACCAAAGAGAAATAAGGCGAAGCCTAAGATACCCAGAGGACGAGCAAAAGGGCGATACTTTAACCACATCCGAGGAGATGGCTGAAAACCAAGAAAATCCGCTACCTCCTGTGATTGCTGTTAATCAAAATCCTGCTCCACGCACTATGTATGATTATGCTAAACCTTCTTTAACAGGAACTGAATCGAGCATAGTTAGACTGGTTGTAGCCGCAAATACTTTTGAACTAAAACCTAACACAATTCAAATGATACAACAATTTGTTCAGTTTGATGGTTTGCAGGACGAGGATCCCAACACTCACTTGGAAAAATTTTTGGAACTATGTGATACATTTAAAATTAATGGTATTTCTGATGATGCCATTCGTCGGTTATTCCCTTTTTCATTGAGAAACAAAGCTAAACAGTGGTTGAACTTGTTGCCACGGGGGTCAATCACTACTTGGAAACAAATGACTGAAAAGTTTTTATTAAAATATTTTTCGCCTACTAAAACGGCTAAATTACGTAATGATATTTTTTCCTTTGTGCAGATGGATTTAGAAACACTCTACGATGCATGGGAGAGAAACAAGGACCTCTTGAGAAGATGCCCTCACCATGGGTTACCGCTTTGGCTATAGGTTCAAACCTTTCATAATGGCCTGAATACTTCGACTCGACAAATGGTTGATGCAGCTGCTGGCGGAACCATCAATAATAAGACACCTGAAGATGCCTATGAATTTATAGAAGAGATGTCATTGAATAACTATCAGTGGCAAGTCATGAGGACAAAGCGAACGAATACAGCCGGCGTTTATAACGTCAATACGGTCACCATGCTCTCTAATCAGGTAGAACTCTTGAATAAGAAAATTGATGGTTTACTTAGTTCTTCACAGGTTCACCCAGTAATGCAATGCGAAGCAAGTGGAGGCAGATCAAGCAGTTCAGAATACCCACCTTATGGCCACAACATGGAGAACGAATAGTTAAATTACATGGGTAACAATCCTTGATCTCAAAACAATCCCTATAGCAATACTTACAATGCAGGTTGGAGGAACCACCCTAATTTTTCATGGGGAGGCCAAGGGAATCAGAGACCACCACCTTCAGGCTTCCAACAACCACCCTACCAACAAGAGAAAAAACTGAACCTTGAGTAAATGCTAACAAAATTCATCTCGGTGTTAGAAACTCATTTTCAGAATACCGAGACTGCACTCAAAAATCAACAAGCATCAATCAAGAGGCTTGAAACTCAGATTTGACAGCTCGCCAAGTTGATTTCCGAACGACCACAAGGTAGCCTACCAAGTAACACTGAATCTAACCCAAGAAAGCAACTCAACGCGATTGCCATTCAAGATGAGGAAGGGCTAGTTGCAGAATCAAGGCCAGAAACGGGGGTGAGCATAGGTAAGGATGAGGTCGGCCACAACGAGCCAAAGCCGATGATTATAGAATATAAACCTCACGTGCCATACCCCAATATGACAAGGAAAGACCGCTCAAACGAACAATTTGGTAGATTCCTTAAACTTCTAAAGAAACTACATATTAACTTACCGTTTATTGAAGCCCTTTCGCAGATGCCAAACGCAGTCAAGTTTTTAAAGGAGCTTCTGGCAAATAAATGGAAGTTAGATGAAGCATTGTATGTGAAGCTGAACGCGGTCTGCTCAGCCATTCTACAGAATAAGTTTCCAAACAAACTAAAAGATCTAGGGAGTTTTACAATTCCTTATTTAATTGGTAGTTTAGATTTTAATAATGCGTTGGCTGATTTAGGGGCTAGTATCAATGTTATGCCTTACAAATTATTTAAGCAATTAGGTCTAGGGAAACCCAAACAAACTAGGATGAGCATTCAATTAGTAGATAAAACTATCAGATTTCCTAGGGGTATTATTGAAAATGTACTCGTTAAAATCGACAAATTTATATTCCCAGTTGATTTTGTTTTTCTAGACATAGAGGAGGATAGCAACGTCCCCTTAATTTTAGGAAGGCCCTTTTTAGCAACCGCCAGATCAATTATTGACATTGGCATAGGTGAACTTACACTTCGTGTGGGAGACGAAATAATCACCCCTCAAGCCCGTAATTCGAATAACACATCAAAAATCGAAGGTGACTGTACAAATCATTTGACTAAAACTAACCATATCGCGCAACCTTCTTTGCAGAAAATAGGTTCGAAGAACATACATAAGCCAAGCAACAAAAAAGAACCAATCCATGAGGAACAAAGGTTACAAATCGATAAGCTAGATGAATGGCGAACACATAAACCGAGAAAACACAATAAACCAAAACCATGCCATGAGGAGCTTAATTCCTCCAAAAATCAACTTAAAGTTGGAGACAAAGTACTACTCGATGCAGCAAATCCTCGAATCGCCACTTCTGAACCAAATGATAGCACTCCAAATTTGGCACGGTACGGTCGAGGTAAACCACTCCAAATTTGGCACGTTCAAGGTAAATGGTACTCGTCTTAAACCTTATGTTGATAAAATTGATAGCAGGGATGTGGAGTGTAAACTCCTCGATTCACCATGATCACGCACCAGAGAAGTAAGTTGAGCTTCAACTATAAATAAGCACTTCTCGGGAGGCAACTCGAGCACTAATAGTATTAATTTCTTTAAATTTTAGTTTTTAACATCTAACGTACTAACCGAATCATGGTACACAAACTCTCTAAATACCACACTACCAAGCACACAGGCGTGCCTTAGGTCATGCAAAAAAAAAGGAAAAATTTTTCCAAAACGGGAAGCGATAAAGTTGCCACGGCCGTGCGACATGGCCGTGGGTAAACCTGCCAAAACAACACGGGCGTTCGACACACCCGTGCCTCGAAATCGTGGGCGAACCTGTCAAACTAGCACAGGCATGTGACATGCCCGTGCCCATCATCTATGGGCGTGGACCTATGTACACAGGCATGGGAGAAGCGAACGAAGCGAGACACGGCCGTCTGCACCAAAATCTATTAAAAAAAACCCTCACTATTCATCATCTCCCTCCCCAAAAATCCCTAACCCTAGCCCCTGCAACTCCACACGCCCTACCCCCCACGCCTGTGCGCCGCCTACAACATTGATTTCGACGCCCCAAGTTTCTTCGTTTTGCATTTGTTTACTCTTTTCTCTCTATCTCCTTTGAATATTTTGTTTATTTCATGATTTTTCTGCTCTATTTTCCTATTTTAAATGAATACTCATAGTTAGAACAATAGAATACTTTTGCTTGTTTATAAGAATTTTGTCATTTTAGTTAGTCCATTATGCTCTACTTTTTCATTTTTCCTAGTTTCATGAAATTTATGCTTCCCATATATATTCATTCATATTCCTGTTACATTATTCCAATAATACTATAACTTGATACATTTAGTAGTTTTGTTTACTTCATCCACTACGTAAGTCTCATGAAATCTTCATATTTAGTTTTGTGCTTCTGTGCTATTTTTGGGACGTATTGGTTGAGTTTCAATTTTTCAACGCAGGTACAATGTCATCATCACGTGGTAAGAAGACTGTTGTTCCCTCCTTGAAGAAGTGAAAAGAAGCAGCGTCATCCTCGGGTCCCATCTCGGAAAACTGACACCCATCCTCCAATTTCCACCAGGAAATTAGGAGGAACTTTTTCAGATACTTTAGGCCCGACCTTTAAGTGTGGGCCGCTGCATTGACTGGACCGCGCTTGAACAAGTTCAGTTGGCTAACGATGTCTGAGCCCTCTTGACAACCGATCCATGAGAACTCTTCTTTGTAAACACCAAGCCGACGTACCTTGAGTTTACCCTTGAACTTTGCTCGACCTTCCATGTTCAAGATGTCATGACCAACTTCGATGACCCTAGAATAGTCCAGTTCCGTCTTAGCGGTTTAGTCCACCAGTTAAGTGAGCCCGAGTTTAGTATCGCTTTGGGCCTTTATACAGAGGAGTTCATGGAAGACAACGAGCTCAACACCCTCTATCGCCACATCCACTACTCCCCTTTGAAGTGTTGGGATGCTTTGGCCCCCACCCCAGCTTCCTACAATCCTAGCCGCTCCAAGGCATCGGCTCTCTCTCCCTCCTTGAGGTACCTGCACACCATCTTGGCACACACTTTGACAGGCCGGTGAGAGAGCACCGGCGTCGTCAACACTCACGACGCCTACTTTTTATGAAATATGGTGAATGGGCACATCTTTGACCTCGCCTGCTTCATTAACCTTGCCATTCGCCACTAAATGGAACGGCATCGGAGGGAGGTCATCTCCATTGGCCCCGACGTAACTCGGTTGGCTCGACACTTCGGGCTCTTCAACACAGCGACCCAATAATCCTCTCTCACTCTCATCGGCCAGATGTCTCCACAGGGCATCTCGAGCATGTTACATATGAGGATGATCGAGAAGCACCAAGAACCCACCCTCCTCAGTACCACTTCGCCCAGTCCTCCAAGGAGGAAGACCCCGAGGACATTACTGATGATGTCCCTCTACGTCACGAGGACCCACTGTCTCACCCACCACCTCCTCATCGTCCAGTTCATGCGGCGGCTTCATATACTGACATCTCTGAAAGCCTTACTCGATACGAGCAGCAATGTTTTCGGCGCTTCAATAACATTGATGCTACTCTACAGCAGATTTGTCAACACTTCCACATCTCATCGCCACCCCCACCTCGTGAACCATCTGGCGATGAAGATGTTTAAAAACTTTTATTTATTATTTTATGTTGTTCCTTTTATTTTCATTTAAGACTACTTTTTATTTTTCTTTCACCTTATTTTTATTAGGTTTTATAATTATTATTTTACAATTTTTAATTTTGGCTAATTCATTACGAGTACTTATTCTTCCTTATATATTTCCTAAAAAAGTTTCTAATTCTATCACAGTTATAAAGAGCTCCAAAGCTCACAATTACTCAGGAACTTAAAACACCACTGAGAAAGGTTCTCCACAAATGCCATGCCCTGGTCGGCCACGACCATAGCCAACTTGAGATATAATATTCTTTTGGTGCAGCATTTGTGGAACCCAACCTCTACCACCACCAAAGTATCCTTCTTCACCCTCATCACTGTTTTGGCCGATTATTTTCTATAACCCCAATTTAAGGAGTTCATTATCATTCAGGAAGTTTCACTTCTCTCCCTATCTTATGATTATCAATCTATCTTTTTCAATATATCTATCTTTGTACATTGAGGGCAATGTACATCTTAAGTGTGGGGGCTCTTTCATATCCTCATTAGAAATCCCTGAATTGTGTCTTATTCTCACGTGATCTTCTCATGCCATGATTAGAATGAATTTTGATTAATTTATGATTTTTATTGATATGCCTTGAAGTATCTAAAGCCTTGAACTTACATATTAGTTGTAATTTGGTATTGTTGAGCTGCAGTATCTAAAGCCCATCTTCTGAGAAGAAGCTCATTTGTACTCAATTGATGTTTAATTACTTTTTCTAGTTAGGCAATTTTCATATTCAATCTCGATTCTAACCTTTTCTTTCAGCTTGTGAGCACACCCACTAACCAAAGCCATGTTACAACCCTTTAAAGACCTTTTGATTGATGTTCATTTTAATATATAGTGGTAGAGATTTGATTTTCATGCAAGCCTATGGTAATGAATTTTCATTATTGACTATTGAGTGCTTCATGTATTGTCCTTAAACACCTCGAGTGATTTGAGTGAATCTTTAGTGAGGATGTGAAACTCTGTGATATTTTGAATCAAAGGTAATTACTTAGATGAGAGGAGACACATTTGCTTTCATTATAAAATACTCAACTTGGAATATTTTGGAACTTTGATGTTCTTTTAGTCAAATCCTCAATGTATGATTACTTATGGATTATTTTGAGATATTTTTAATAGGAATTATAAGTTAAGAAGAATGTATTTTGATTTTGAGTTGAGGGTTTTGCTTGACGACAAGCAAATGCTTAAGTGTGGGCGTATTTGATAAACCGTAATTTATACATATTTTTACCCCATGCCTAACGCATTTATGGATGGTTTCTCCTTAAATTTGGTGAATTCGATGCTCTTAATCCTTTAATTTCCTATTTTATACTTTGGACAGCATAAGAGAGTAAAAAGAGCAAAAAACGGGCAGAAAACGGAGAAAATGGACCCACATGGGAAAACAACACGGCCTAGACTTCCTCACAAGGGCATGTCACACGGCCGTGCCAATTTGGCAGGATCGAAGCACGACTTACACGGGTCGATCACACGCCCGTGCCCATTTAACAGCCTTGACCGCGGCCTTCAGTAATCGTACACGGGCTTGTCACACAGGCGTGTCCCTGCCGAACACAAGTTTAGTCCAATTCGGAAAAGGCCAATTTTGAGGGCTCTTAGGCATTCCAAAGTCTATTTAAACATTTGAGGAGGCACTTAGGAAAGGGGGATGCAGAGTAGGAAGCAAGGAATTACTTAAGGAAAGCCGATTGATCCATCTCAAGAGTTGGATTCATCATCAAGACTGGAGATCTCCCTTCAAGTTCCTTCAGGAGTTTTGGGTTTTCTTATGTTTTGTTATCTTTATGCTTTCGAGATGTTTTCTTTCATAAGTATGAACTAAATCCCTAAATACCTAAGGGGAATGAAACCTAAGACAGATCTTGTTATTATTATATGAATTGTATGATAAATATTTGACTTGTTCTTAATCATGTGTTCTTAATTCTTATTTTGATATTCCAGGATATTGATCCAAGTTAAGCTCTTATTCAGAGGAGGAATAGACCCTGTCTAAGAGTAAATTTGTCATAATTAAGCGGAGTTGATTGTGCGCCTAGAGAGGGTGACAAGATTTTGCCAGATTAGGGTGAAACCTAATAAGGGAAGCCATAGATCGAGTTAATGAAATTCTAGGATGTTAATTAGAAAGAGATTTCAATTATTCAACCTAGGGTTAGACGTTTTTAGTCTCGAGAGAGATAATAATATAACTTAGGGATTTCTACGGATCAAGTCAAATGAATAAATCGTCTGATTCAGAGTCAAATAACAAGTGAAGTCTAGGTGGATTTGTCCATAGGTATTGTCTCAATCAATCGAATTTTCCCAAAAGTATTTTCTCAAGTTTTTCTTTCTATGCATTCTTAGTTAGTAATTAGTATAGACAACCAAACCTCTTAAATTTTAGGCTAGATAATAAAAAGGAAGTAAATACTAGTACTCGTAGTTCCTTTGGGTTCGACAATCCGGTCTTGCTGAACAATACTACTATTCGATAGGTACACTTGCCTTAATCGTGATAATAAGTTAGTCTCAAGAACATTTCATTTATAAATCCTTAAACCTGTTACGAATATCATGCATCATCATGGCTTATTAAATGGGAGGTCCTTATGTTTTAATAAGACCATGGATAGCGGGAATGGACATAAATGGGCACGTATTTGATGTTTTAAATGTTTATAAACAAATGTTAAATAATTAATTTGTGATTTAAGGTTAATAAAATAAAAAAAATTGGTGTCCATCTTTTCCCATTTCTTCAACCGAATATTAGAATGAATAATAGGGTTTGAAGCTTTAGAAATTTTGGCACTTTGGAGTCTTGATTAAGGTATGATCTTTGATCAATTTTTGATGATTTCTACATTTTTGTGATTGTTGCTTTCTGTTCTAGCTAGTCCATATCTCAATTTTTAAAAGTGTTGATAATTGTAGAAGTTACCATTGATGAATTCATGTGTTTTATGATGTTTGATGATGAATTATGAAAGCTTAAAGCTTGATAGACATGTTTTGTAAAGTGATTTTAAGTAAAAATGCGTATTAGGGATTAATTTATGAAAATATGAAAATGTGGGGTTAAATGTGTGAATAAATGAAAGATTAAGGCTGCTAAAGGTCCCTATGAAATTCGACTAGTTGAATTGTGTGTATTTTGTGTTTTGTGAAATAGGGACTAAAATATCAAAATGTGAAAGTTTAGGGGCTAAATTCAAAAATGCCCAAATATATGTTTATGGTTTCAAGTGAATGAGTTGGTGATTAAATGGGTTAATTTTGAATACATATAGAACAAGAAACAAAGAATTTGAATTTAGATCAAGGAAAATCGAATATTATAGAGTAATTGATCCTATTCCTCTATTCCGAGTACGAAGTAAGTTCGTATGTAATAAATGAAGTTACAACCATGTTTTTAATGCTTTAATAATGCATAAATTATATATTTGCGACTACGACTGTGTACGACGACAAGTCTACGATGTTTGGCACTTAGTGTGCATTTCGATAAAGCTTCGGCTATATACAGCACTTAGTGTGCGAATTGAAATAGCTTTGGTTTCCGTGGAACTAAGTGTACGATACTGAGATAGCTTTGGTTCAATGTGATGGCACTAAGTGTGAGATATCGTTATAGTTTCGGCTAAACATTTATCACTAAGTGTTTGAGTTCTTAAAGCATTGAAAGATTTCTGAACAATTTAACATATTGAACAAAGAGGTGAGGATGAAATAACTAAATATGGGAAAGTACAGGTACGTACAATATCTATGTAGTAGTTGATACTATGTGTATGAAGCTTGATGAAATGTTATATACATTGTAATGCACCAAATCCCGAAAACCCCTGTTAAAATTATTTTTATGTGTTTGTGTTGAGGATGTACGTCTGACTTAGTGATTTAATGCTCAGGGTGTGTCTAAGAAGTCATGGGTTCAAGCCCTAGCTTGAGCAAAATTTTTGTTCTATTTGAATAAACCCTTGTCTTCAGCTAGTAGACTTTTAAATTAATGTGAGTAAGGCATGACATAAAAAGCCTACTAGCCTAATGGTAAATGGAGTATGGAATGTGCAAGGGGGTCTTAGGTTCGAATCCCTGCTACTACATATGGAGATTATTTTTACTGATGGTCATAGGAGGAGGTTATGTTTGATCGAAACTCTGCTGGGTTGAGTAGATTTTGAACTTGTTAGTTGAGGAGATAATGGGGGAGTGATTTGAGGAGAATTTTGTAGGGTTTGAAAGGGAGAAGAGTTGTAGTCGAATAGGTACTTTGACCATAGGAATTCAACTTTGAGTTTAGGGAGCTTCATTTTCTATTCATTTCGGGTTTTTTGCATTTTGGTCTTTTTCACCTTTGTTTCTGAAGCCATGCATTGCCTGGGTTCTATCTCGAGTACCCTTTCAATTTTTGTGAGTTGGATTCTGCTCTTCTCTCTAGCCCTCTAGTCCACCGATTTCTGTCCTTCACTCTTTTTTTCTCAATTGGTATTCTCGTCCTTGGCCAAATAACACTTGTCCTTTCTCTCACAAACCCTTTTCGGTTGTTAGTCGTACTTGTGGACCGATTCATTCCTTCTTCTCCTCTCCCTCTTTCAACTTTTCTATTCTTCTTATTTTGGCCGAATCTTGTCAGGGCCTAACCATTTTCCTTCTCTTCTTTTCTTTTTGTTCCTTGGCCATTTCTTACTGAAGGACTGCCAAAATCCCCTTGATCTATTGGTAAGTGTTATACGGTTTTCTCCCTGGCTAAACCTTATTTGGCTTTCCTCTCAAAGGTTCAGCTTATGTATCTCTCAGGCCAATCGGTTGTGTTTTCTCTTTTTTTACCATGGGGAAATGTCTATTTAACACTTCTTTTTGTACAAATGATGCTAGGGACTCAAGTTCATAACAAGGTGTTAGGCCGACTACTTTTCCCCTACAAGTGATATCTCCTTTATTGGTAAGTGCTTTAAGTCCTAGATGTATTTATGTGGGATTGTAGATTCTTATGAATTGGTTAACTGTTTTGTGTGAAGGTAAAGCATTAGAGAGAATACGTGGTTCTGGGATAAGAAGGGTACTGCGATTGTTTGTTTGGTTGATTATAGGTTCTCAATCTCAGAAGTGGTTCGGCTACGACATTGCAACAGGTGTGTGTGTGTGTGTGTGTATGTGAACAACACTACCATTAGATGTGAAACGGCAGAAAACCTGAAAAGCCGAAAAGTGGGATGTCGACACCTTACGGGCGTGTGGACGCCTGTGTGGCAGGCCGTGTCGTAAAACACGGTCGTGTGGTCAATGAGGTGGCCATGAGAATTTTTATGGACCAAAACGATATTGGGCCATTTTGGGCCGAACTGGGCCGTATGGGCCTCATGAGCCTATGGGCCTTACATGGGAAAATCACACAAAAGTGTGGTAAATAGTGGGCCAGGCTGTGTAAACTGCACGGCTAAGGCCATTTTTAGGCTATGTGGGCCATACGAGCTTGTGGGCCCACATGGGCCCGTAATATGGACTATTGGCCCAGTATCACTAATTTTCTGTTAAGGTTGCACGGGTCATCCAAGACAACTGTGGACCTACTGATAGGCCGATAAGTGTACCTGGACCCCTATTTTGATAAGGTGACTGTTTTACCCCTGTGTAATATACGACTGATTGAGCATGCCATCTGTACTGTATATACATTTATATTATGTTGCATTGCATGGGGTGGGATATATGATTTTGGAGGAAGTGTACTTAAAGGCTATAAGCCTATTACTGGCAACTCTGTTGCAAATACTATTTTAGTGCAGCAACTGGTTCTACTTACTGTGTGGGGATGGAAGGGTCGATTTTATCCCCACATGGTGTGTAAGGTTGGTACAGAGATGGTGTGTAGAGGATGGATTGGGTAGGACTCTTTTTTTTCATATTGTACTGATATGTTAACGGGCTCAGGCCCAAACTGCTACTGTTACTAAAATGGGCTCAGGCCCAGATTGCTACTGTTACTAAAATGGGCTAAGGCCCTAACTGTTACTGAAAGGGCTTAGGCCCAAATTGTGCTTACTCTGATTGATTGCTTTTATAGGATTTCACACACTGAGTTTTCCAAAACTCACCCATCTGTTAACTGTGCAGGAAACCCCCAGGCTTAGATGTATCGAGGCGACGAAGGATTCAGAGGTGGCCACTCGACGTAGTTTCTTTTAATATTATAATTAAGATTTTATTTTGGGTTTTCATTATGTAATATAGCCTCTTTAAGTTTCATTTTAATTTTGGGGATTTATTTACCTTGATTTTTGACTGATAGTAGTAGGACACGGATTTTCAAGAAAATATAAAACAAATGTTTTTTTTCTAAAACATCACGATTACGCAACATATTTTGAGAGCTTCTGCAACAAACACTGTTTTAAAGGGTAATAACAATCTAATATGAACAATATTTTGCTCAAACAACTTGAGTTTTCACAATGAACATACACCCTAAATTTTTGTTAAGAACTCAAAGAAGTTTTTAGATGGAACTGATTTTCCAAGAAATTATATTATGAAAAACACTCTCCAATGTGACATCGCAAATTCGGCCATAACATCTAGGCTGGGTTTGGGGTGTTACATACATGATAAATGGTTATGGATTAGAATTGAATGAAGAGATGAGAATTATTAAGTATTTATTAGTTGATGATTTAGATAATATGAACTGTTGAGTATTTTTTGTACGAACTTACTCAGATACGAAGCTTACTGTGTGTTATTTATCTGTGTTTTATAGATTATTGAAGCTAGTGCAGACTCGGGGATCATCAGGAATACATCATCACACTATCGATTATCTCATTGATATTTTTGGTAACCTTGTATATATGGTATGTGGCATGTATAGGCTATTGATATTTTAGTATGTTTTGAGTCTTGATATTAGCCATAAGATTTGGCTTGTAAATGTGGTATGTATAACCATCTAATTTGGCTTGAATTATGTGTTTGGTAAGTGTTATATGTGATGTATAATATGCTTTATGAATTGATTTGGGTTTGAGATAAAGATATGATGAGCTTTGTGATATGAAATGTGATGATTTTGGCATAATGATTTGGTATAAATTGAATATGGAATTGATTAGTTAAAAATGGTTGAATTATATGATATGTTATGTGTATGTTTTGATGGGTTTTGGTTGCTTATAAATGAGTTGAAATGGAACAAAATAAGTTGATGTATGCATGATTGTAGGGTGGCAAATTGCCTTTCCAAATGTCCTATTTTTTGTCCACACGGGCAGAGACACGGGCGTGTGTCTTGGCCGTTTGCAAGACACGGCTATGTTACATGGCCATGTGTCCCCTAGGGTAGTTCTACAAATTTAAGTCAGTCTCAAGAACGGGCTAGACAGACGGGCGTGTGGTTAGCCGTGTGACCCAAGTCAGTTTCGGCCATGGCCAAGGCACACGAGCATGTCTCCGATCGTGTGGTACAAGTTAGCATGTATGCCCTGTTTTCACACGGCCTGCGCTACGGGCTTGTCGGGTGACCATGTGAGGCACACAGGCTGTTCAAATAGAGGTGTGACCTATGATTTCATGAAATTTTTCTAAGTGTTTGGAAATTTTTATATGCGATCAGTTTAGTCCCGAACCACTCTTAATCATGTTTTAAGGTCTTGTAGGGCCTCGTAAGGGACATTGTGAATGAATTTTGTTTATGATTGTATAAATGTATGTGAATGAGATGTATTGTTCAGTAATGCCTCATAATCCTATTCTGGCATCAGATACGGGTTAGGGGTGTTACATTTTTATTGGTATTAGAGCTATGGCTTAGTCGACTCTAGGACTAACGTAGCGAGTGAGAGTCTAGCTATGCATGCCACATATATAATTGTGATAGTATGATGATTCCTGACTGTTAAAATGTGTTTTTATATAGCAAATAGATCCTGAACAAGCCATAGCTGACGACGTGGAAAGTAATACGCCCGCTCCAACTGAAGGGGCAGCGCCAGCTGATTCTAGGCCTATTTCTAGTAGTCAGGGAGGAGAGGCTAAGCAAGCCTTCTTTAATGATGATTAAGTGGTTCACGAAATTAGTACGAACGAATCCGGCTGCTCAACAATGTCCACCCCCACCTGTTCCTCAACAAATCCCAACTGTGCCACAAGTAATAGATCCAATCCGATTGAGTAAGCCACCAGTGGATACGATTCGTAAACACAGGGTTGAAGAGTTTCGGGCTACAGTTGATGACGATACAGAGAGATCAGAACCCTAGCTCAAGCATACAATCAGAGTATTTGATGAATTTTCATGTAATCGAGAGGAATGTATCAAATCTGTTGTATCATTATTGAGGGATAATGCATATCATTGGTGGAAAACGTTAACATCGGTGGTTCCTAGAGAATGAATTACCTAGGAATTCTTTCAATCTGAGTTCCGTAACAAATATATAAGCCAGCGATTTCTCAATCAGAAACATAAATAGTTTCTAGAATTAAAGCAGGGCGAAGGACTGTGACTGAATATGAAAGAGAATTTGTACGATTGAGCAAATATGCTCGAGAATATGTGTCTACTGAGGAGATCATGTGTAAAAGATCTGTTGACGGGTTGAATGAAGATATAAAGTTGTTAGTTGAGATACTGGAACTAAAAGAATTTGTAGTATTGGTTGAGAGGGCTTGTAAAGCCGAGGATCTCAGCAAAAAAAAAAGGTTGATTCAGAGGTAAGAGATTCGAGGAAGAGGTTGATGAATAAATCATATCATTCCTCATCAAAGAAATCTAGAGACTATTTTAATCGATCGACAGCTTCAGTGGGATATCATAATAGAGATCGCGGGAAGCACTACACCAATCCTAAAGCTCGATCCACATCAGTATCGAGTGTTGGCAATGTTAAAGATGCTAAACCTGAGTGTCAACAGTGTGGAAGACAGTATTTTGGAGATTGTTGGGGAAAAAGTAATAATAGAACTTGTTACAGCTGTGGTTCACGAGATCACTTTATTAAAGATTGCCCAAGGTTAGCTGAAAAAAAATAAAGCTCAGAACATAAGACCGAGTAACACTACAGTTAGAGGGAGACCATCCCGTAATGTTGGAAATGTGAATGGTGGTAGAGGTCCGACACGAGACACTGCTGCAAGATCGGATGCTAAAGCACCTATACGAGCCTACGCTATTTGCGCTCGCGAAGAAGCGTCATATTCAGATGTTATCACTGGTACTTTTACTCTCTATGATACTAAAGTTATTGCATTGATAGATCCAGGATCAACTCATTCATATATATGTGTGAATTTAGTATCCAGTAAGACTTTGCCTATAGAGTTTACTAGATTTGTAATTAGAGTATCGAACCCCTTAGGCAAGTATGTGTTGGTTGATAAAGTGTGCAAGAACTGTCCATTGATGATTCATAATAATTTCTTTCCAGCCAATTTGATGTTGTTAGCATTTGATGAGTTTGATATAATTCTGGGTATAGATTGGCTAACGTTGCATGATGCTATTGTGAATTGCAAAAGAAAGATAATAGATTTGAGATGTCAAAATAATGAAATTATTAGAATTGAGTCAGATGATCTGAATGGTTTGCCAGCAGTGATTTCTTCGGTGTTAGCTCAAAAATATGTGAGAAAGGGTTGTGAAGCTTATTTTGCTTATGTGCTTGATTCGAAAGTGATTGAAAAGAAGATTGAGACAGTGTCAGTTGTGTATGAATATTCAGATGTGTTTCCTAGAGAGTTACCGGGTTTACCACCAATCTGAGAGGTTGAGTTTGGCATTGAGCTAATGTCGGGTACAACGCCAATATCAATAGCTCCTTACAGAGTGCCTCCAACAGAGTTAAAAGAATTAAAAGCTCAATTGTAAGAATTAATTGATAGAGGATTTGCACGACCGAGTTTTTTGCCCTGGGACACTCCTGTGTTGTTTGTGAAAAAGAAAGATAGCACGATGAGAATGTGTATAGACTACCGACAGCTTAATAAAGTGACAATCAAGAACAAAAATCCTCTACCCAGAATTGACGATTTGTTTGCTCAATTGAAAGGAGCTTCAGTGTTTTCAAAGATAGATTTGATGTGACACCCCGAATTTGACCCTAGTCGAAAGTGGTTTTGGAACCCCAAAACCGGTCACAAAAATAATTAGATGTTATATTCTGTGCTTATTGTATGTGGAATTTGTATGTGTGAATATTTCGTGCCTTGATTTTATCAATTAGGTGTTAATTTATAAGAAATGACCCATGTGATAAGACTTGAAAATGTGATAGGTGAAATTTAAAGTGGCCAAATAATGCATGAGTTATTGACATGAGGGACTTGCATGTCAAATGGACCACTTTTAATTTAGTGGCCGGCCATAATGATGGTTGATAGATATTATATGCATTTTATTTTAGCATGATAATAGTTAATGGCTTTATATTATGAAAGAAAGAATAATTAAAAGAAGGAAAGAGTGATAGAAACAAGGTATGTTCATCTTTCTTTTCCCCATTGTCGTAACTAGTGAAAGAAAAAAAAGAAGAAGAAGCCAAGGCACTCGGCCATGGTTATTTCATAAATCAAAGGTATGTTAATGTGATTTTTATGTAATTGTTTATGAAACTAAATTGATAAGTGTATTGTATAGTTAACCCATGGTTTAAATTCATGAATTATTGAACATATGTGCATTCGGCAATTTCTTAAATTGTGATAATTTGATAGCTTTTGGAAGGTGTTGTTTAGATGTTAAATTTGCTTGTATAATGGCCGAATGAGTGTAATGTTAATGAATTGATGGAGTTGTGAGTGTATAAATTTCCTTAGTTGAGGCAAAGCATGTATTCGTCCATGTGAGTAAAATGTTAGATTTTGAACTTTTGAAGTTTTAAATTATAAATGGTTATTAGATGAGCACTAAGCTTGTTAATCTTTGTTTGTGAAGTTGTCAATTGATATCTTAATTAGGGAATTGAATATTGTTTATAATTTGAGGTTATTGAAAGTCGAATTAGATGATAAATAACGATCGGCTATTGTGTTTATGTGAATATATACATATGCTGAATGTAGTCTTGGATAAGTAAATTTTGATGTATTAGATTGGTAACATGGTTTTGCCGATTGTGAAAATGTGATAAAGGTGCCAAGAAATAATTTAGTAAAGTAAATTGAAATGAAGTTTTGCTGAATGTGTTTATTGGTGTGTGAAAATTTGAATTGTAACGTTAAATCGTTAGTATGTGTTCTATGATTTTCGAATGTGAATTAAGGTAAATAATTTGGAGAAGGGTGAGTTGAGTTGTAAAATTTATGTATATGAATTAGTGGTTAATGGACAATCGGTCAAAGTGGTTAATATGCATTTGTATATGTTATAATGGCCGATTGTAATCAAGAATAAAGATGTGAATGAATGGTTGTTAATGAGTTGTCGTATGTTTCTTATTAAGAAAAATTATTAATGTTTGAATCTAAATAAATTAGTTAAGTAATTAAACAAACCAATTTATTTTACCTAGCTCAAGAGCGAAAGGAACTTAACTCGGAAAAGGGAAAAGCGAAACAAATGGAATAGTCGATTCGTAGTTGTCCGAGGACATTTAAAGTAAGTTCTTAAGTATTTGAGTTTGATTCCTTTGTAAGTCTTAAGTTTTAAAACGGGATGAATATGAATTATGTATATACGTTAAGGTCAATGACTTTTCTAAATGACGGCATATATGATATTATGTTTTAAATATGTGAATAAGAACTTTACAGAGTAAATTGTATAAATTTGCTAGGGACAGCAGCAGTAGCGTGTTTTGGAAAAATTACCATAAATTGTGGGAGTTGAGTTAAAAGCTGAATAAATTATGTAATTAAATCTTGACGCGTCTACTTTCGTATAAAAGAAATCATGTATGTAAAGGGGTTGCCGATAATGAGATTTTCAAAGTTGTGTGAGACAGAGTCAGAATGGCTCCGAAATCCTCTGTTCAGTATTTGGAAAATCATTATAAATCGTACAAAAATGATTATAAGATAAAATTTTATGGTTAGACTCCTTAATGAGTCTAGTTTCAAACAAAATAAACGAAAACATATTTTGAATTCTGTACAATGAGAAATTAAATTCTTAGTGAAGAGTAGTCAGAGTAGTCAAGCAGTAAAATAGGGGAAACTTTAAGAAAAATCTGGTATTGATTGGCCAAACAGAAAAATTCTAAAAATTTTGTGGATAGAGGATATACGAGTCTATTTTCAGGGAAAATTAACGGCACATAATTTGGAATTTCGTAGCCCTAGTTACAAATAATTTAACGACTGTTGCTTAGGAAAATAGCTTGTAGAGAAATTGTGGTCATGTTGTAAACATGGATAAAACTTGTTTTAGTTGCTCATAAGCTATTGATTAAACTCATACGTGAATTCTAAATTGTGATGTTATAAAATGATATATGAGTGTTAGATGGATCTTTCATATTAAAACTTGTGAAATTGTAAGTTTATAAGTATTCGAATATGAAATGATAGTATGGCTTGAAATTGAATTACTCATCGGAAAATGATAGATGTAGATTCAGCCAAGG
Source organism: Gossypium hirsutum (assembly GCF_007990345.1). Taxonomy (NCBI): domain Eukaryota; kingdom Viridiplantae; phylum Streptophyta; class Magnoliopsida; order Malvales; family Malvaceae; genus Gossypium; species Gossypium hirsutum. The sequence goes on along the minus strand of NC_053433.1, from coordinate 56,559,249 downwards.
CAAAGTGTATACATGAAAGTATATGTGGTATGTGAAGTATATTTGGATAATTGTGATGTGAATACATGAAAATTTATATTTTGATTTAGGATTTTATGGGATGAATGTGAATGTGTATATATGAGATAAGGCCGAATGGCAAATGTGATGAATGTGAACCTGTATATATATGCGTGATAAGGCCGAATGGCCAATGTGATGAATGTTAACATGCGTATGTGTGATAAGGCCAAATGGCCAATGTGATGAATGTGAACATGCATATGTGTGATAAGGCCGAATGGCCAATGTGATGAATGTGAACATGCATATATGAGATAAGGCCGAATGGCCAATGTGATGAATGTGAACATGTATATATGTAGTAAGGCCGAATGGCTAATGCGAAATGTGTATGAGATAGATATGAGGTAAAGCCGAATGGCTAATGCGAAACGTGTATGAGATGGATATGTGGTAAAGCCAAATGGCTAATGTGAGATATGTATGAGATGTGTATATATATATTGTGGCCAAATGACAAACGGTGGAGGGTGTGTTTTATTAGATATTTGATAAGGTAAATGAATTACAAATATGATAGTCGATGTGAATGTTGTAACATGTTCTTATACACTACTTCAAATCAATGCCTTCGTCTTGGACGAGGTCTTACATGATCTCATTTCACACACTTAGTGCCCCAACAACCGATCTTGCACACACGGTGCTTGGTTACGGAACTCGCACACACAGTGCCTCAACAACCGATCTCGCACACACAGTGCTCGGTTACGTAACTCGCACATACAGTGCCTCAACAACCGATCTCTCACACACAGTGCTTGGTTACGGAACTCACACACACAGTGCCTATGTTCACTTGTTGTTGCACATTGAAGTGACTTAACCAAGTCTATAAAACATCACATATGTGCACTTTGAACATATCATTTCATTTAAATTTGGATTCATATATTCATGAATACTTAAACATTTCAGAGCCAACTTTAATTTAATCAAATCAGTATAGAACACAATTTCATTCGAACATCTGAGTACATATTCTATACTATTAAAATTAGCTTGATTGAAAGACTTATCTGTCCTATTCAAAAAAATTTCGTCAGAGTCAGGAGATATCACACTATCGCAGGTCAAATATGACATGTATAGCTAGACTCACATACGCCATGGTAGTCCTAGAATCGACTAAACCATGGCTCTGATACCAATAAAATGTAACACCCTTCGCCCGTATCCCTCGTCGGAATAGGGTTCGAGGTGCTACCAGATTTAAACTCATCCATTTATATAAAACCAGACCGTAAAAATTTTTGATCAATTTTAAACTTTTCATACACACGTATATTATCATTTAATCGGGCTTACAAGGCCCAAAATATTCATGAGGCATTATTAAATATTTACCAATATCTTAGTCTTGTATCATTTACTTACTCAACTTTACAACCCTATACATGCCATAGACTCAAAACACTAAGATTTATTTACGCCGATAGCGTAGACTTGACAATGTGATAATATCTCAGACGGCCTCCAACCCGAGCTAACCTGGGAAACCTAGGGAATATGGGAAAGAAAAGGGGAGTAAGCTTTACGCTTAGTAAATTCATAAGAAAACAATAAGCAACTCATTAACAAGTTTTATCAATGTTTACAACATAATCACAAATTCACTACAAGTTGTCTTCCTGAGCAATAGTCACTAAATTATTTATAACTGGAGATACAAAACTCCAAATCAATTTCCGTTAATTTTCTCTGAAAATAGACTCATATATATTCCATCCATAAAATTTTCAGAATTTTAGGTTTGGCCAATCAATACCAGATTTTTCTTAAAGTTTCCCCTGTTTCACTGTCTGACTAATCTGACCACTCTTCACTACGAATCAAATTTCTCATTGTACAGAATTCAAAATATGTTCTATTTCATTTAATTTGAAACTAGACTCATTAAGGAGTCTAAGCATATAAATTTTATCTTATAACCATTTTTGTACAAATTATAATGATTTTCTAAAAATAGAACAGGGGACCCCGAAGTCATTTGACTCTATCCCACGCCACTTCAAATATCTCATTATCAGCAATTATTTTGCTTACACGGTTTCTTTTATAAGAAACTAGACTCATTAAGCTTTAATTACATAATTTATTCAGCTTCTAACTCAACTCCAACAATTTATGGTGATTTTTCAAAATCACATTACTGCTGCTGTCCCAAGCAGATTTATTACAAATTTACTCTTTCACACATTCTTTGCATTCACATTATTTAAACATGTATATCACCAATCAATTTCGTCACATATCTATAATTTCACTCAAGCATAATCTCAATACAATACATCATGCTCAATGATTCGCACACAACCATTCAAATTAGCAATTATAAGATGATTCCGCACATAGTCCACCCTTATCGATAATTTACGATGGTTTTGCCCTTACTCACATATATGACATAGGCATTTTCACCTATGCTTCTCATTTCACACTCATAATTCAATTCCAATCGATCTAACATGCATAAGAATATATCACATACCTGGCCAACTTAATGCATTGAACAAATTCAATTGCCGATTTAACACAAGGTCTTATAGTCTTAGACTTTTATCAAATCACCGGCATTTAGCCTTTTAAACCCGATAATATTATTCACCAGCTTAAAGCTTGCTAGGCTCAAAGCCCAAATATCACCATTATAAAGTCGTCTCATAAACAATTCATATAATATAGCATGTATACCTGTTCACTTTGCTCTATTTAATCATTCAATCACAATTTATAATTTCCCTTTGAATCATTCGATATTTTGCACACTAAGTGTCATTCTCAATATCTCGCACACTAAGTGTCATTCTCAATATTTCGTACACTAAGTGCCATTCTCAATATTTCGTACATTAAGTACCATATTTGATTGCCCCCCACACTAAGTGCCACATTTTGTCGATATGTCATCGACGTTAAAATATTCACGTATATACAATTTATACGATATTAAAGCATTAGAAACATAAATTTAACAATGTTTATTGCATACGAACTTACCTCGTTCGCGGTAATGATAAATTAGATCGACGAATCCGATACTTCGTTTTTCCCTCGATATAGACTCGTACGAGGCTTAACTTGATCTAAATCACTTCATGCAAATGTTAAAACTAAGAAGCTTCAATGGCTTTCTTTTCTCCTCCATATTCGGCCAAGAGATAAAATTTGCATGGCCATTTTATGTTTTATTTTTATTTAATACATTTTAATATTCCATTTACCTTTTTGTCCTTTATAATAATACATAATTTCATATATGCCAAACCACCAATCTCCACTATCATAAAGTAATGGTTTAATTGATAAATAGGGACTTATACTTTAGTAAATCATGGAAAATAAACACTTAAACAATTAGAATGTAACTTTTTCATTTTTCCGCGATTTAGTTCTTTTTGTTTAATTAACTATCGAAACGATAAAATTTTTCAACGAAACTTTAATACCATCTTTTTGCCACTCCGTAAATATTTATAAAAATATTTACGACTCGGTTTATATAAATGAGGTCCCGATACCTCATTTCCTAAACCCACTTGACCTTAGGGTCATACCACTTGAACTTAATAAGTCACTTATAAAACAAATATCACAATATCAAAAACATTTTTAAAATCACAATTAACTCGTAAATATTAAATATAATATTTACAAACCTACTGCCGGATTTGGTGGCCCCGAGACCACTGTTTTGATTAACCCTAAAAATGGGCTGTTACAACTCTTCCCCCCTTAGGGATTTTCGTCCCCGAAAATCTTACCAAAGAATAAATTAGTGAATTTTCTTTCACCAACCTCAACAATTTTTCACCTAGCCTCAGATTTCTCAACTTTTCAATCTCATGAGCTAAGATTATGATCTGCTCTTTGCTATACATCATAACAAGCTGAGTTTCTACTTCTGTAAGAGATACTATAGATAAAGGATCTTATTTGTATCATCACATCATATATATAAGAAACACATTACGGTTCTTCTCAAGTTCTGATAATAATCTCATTCAGTCTGATGAATTGCAAACTCAACTTCTCTTTATAGCTAAATCGAGAAATTCTATTCCCACTATAATACTTTCACAAATACTCAATTTTCTAATTGAAAATTCAATGTTTTTACGCATCAAGCCCACATATATTTTCTGAAAATCTGAAACTGGTTTTAGACGGTCATGAATTACTTTCATTTCCCTTCAGTCTTTCCAATCACATCGACCCCGAAATTCTTTTTATAAAAATTCAATTCAATACAACGAAGTTCAGTAATTGCAACCATACCACACTCATACAATGCTATCTTAACATTCATCTCATAACTATTATTATATGCAAACTTAACCAACAATAAATGTCTTTCTCGGTTGCTTTCAAGTTCTAGAACACAGTGTTACAAAGTAATTCCATACCCAAAGCTCATAGTAGTTTATTTTAGTAACACGATATAATCCTCGTGTCTCCATTTGAACAATGAAAACTAGCATTCTTTTAGTACTCCCCGTACGGACAAATAATTACCACTGTGCTAGATGTCACAATTGTTGTAAAATCTCTGGATTTCTCAATACACGAACTCTATCTCGACATAACGAACAATTGTAGGTTCCAATCTGAAATTCTAAATCAGAAATCAATTTACGTTGTACCCTTTTTAACTTGTAATTCACTGACACACCTCTTAACCTCACAAATTTGCTAATTAAACATCAATTTAGTTTCTAGCTCAGCCAATAACTACTCATCATTTGATAAGATTAATCACATGATTATCGGCCGTAAAACACATAAAGATTCTCGCTTAGAACCCTAGAGACTATAATCATTGGTCCAGATTGATAATCAATCGCTGACTCATAATCTTTCAACAGTTCAAACCATCTTTAATTCTTGTGTCAAATAACTCTTCACCTGAGAACTGACGCTTCAATTAACAATTTCTTCAATTGTTTACCACTTTGTTGATAATTATCACATCATTCAGACTTCCCAATCGCGATCTATAAGAACATTTCTCAATAAAATCGTTCTGATGGATATAATTCTGTATCATATCTTCTAGAATATGAATCATGCATTCAGAATATTCATCTATTTATCCGTGAACATTCAAACTTTATTTCCACCCTGTGGATAAATTCAGATACAAGTAACTCGATTAATCCTTCAAGCAGTTAATCTAATCAAGCTAGACAACTGAATCGATCTCGACTGTCAAGTAATAACTTTTCAATTATTAATCAATGAAGCTTTGAACCATACTGAAGCCACAACCATCAGATAATTTAAAATCATAGTGCCATAATAAGGCTGACATCTCAACCGTATAGATATTTAATGTCTCAATTATCAATAATGCATTTTGAACATAAGAGAAATTGAAATATAGTTACAGTCATTCAATAGATATTTTTCACAGATAACCATATAGAATCATAAGAAAGCAGAGATACTGTAATTCTCGAATATATCACTATACTAATCTTTTTTTAAGAAAGCACCCATATCAGATGACAGATACCTCAATGATGTTTCAGAGGAAATCCAGAAGTAAAGCATCACTCATATGCACCGGAATCAACAGTAACAGAAATAATATAATCTTCATGTATACTAAGCAGATCAACAACCAGTAGGAGCAGAATACCAACATCACACAGATTTGATCGTTGATCTTTTCTTTCAATAAAATGAAATAGAATACCAGAGAAAGATATAATAATGCTGATTGTAACCCGAACAGCCCAACAATGCTTTCATATATCAATATATATAGATAACGTTCTCATATGATAAGAATTTCATCTGAAAATATACAGCTTCACATACCTCTAAGGATAATTGAACACATAGAATACCCAGAAGAGTTCTCGTAAACCATTCGACTATAATTGCTGTGCTGAAATATCTTTATAATTCAAATATGATTCTACTGTCTATCTCTGACATCACTAATTTCTCATTATCCCAACACTAACGGAGGCCAATTCGGAAGAACTTCCAGTTAATATATTTTTTAGATATCATACCTGAATATTTGGTTTCATCTAATTCAACTTTTCTTTTAACAGTGACTTTACATATTACAAATGGCCTTCAACACGATCCAATATCTTTTCTGTTACTGTCTTCACTTGCGGACTCATTCTCTTATCTGATCACAATACTAATCCTTCAATCACGAGACTCTGTCATTCCGCACTTGTAAGCTTATTTAAGCCATATAGTACGGATCTCATTATAATGCTTTACCAATGAGGGGGTGAGGGTTGTAAAGCCAACAATTTTAACTCTTACGTAAGCATGCACATCACACATACTATTATGAACGAACAGTTCATTACTAATTCCGCATTCTCAAACATCTAGCAATCATTTGCTTATGATCACTTGGTACTTAACACATAGCTCATACGCTAAATCAAATCATAAATTCCAAATCAAAATATTCACACAACAATCATATACCCAACATCACAACTCATATACTCATATAATTATAACATTTATCAATAGCAGAATATCATGCATTCTGATTCATACCTTTTTATGAGTTTCAACTCATTACCAACACATTTTCACTCAAACGTTTGAGTATAACATTCTGTACTATCAGAATTAGCTCAGTTGGAAAGCATATCTATCTTATGAAAAACACACAGAATAAGCTTTGAAAGCTTAGTAAGCCTTAAGCAAATAAATCATTTCAATGATTATGAAAATTCCATATCACTAATCCGAATTGAAAAATAATCTCAATTGCATATACATTCATAGTACTCTTAAGTTCATATAACCTTATTAAATAGCCTCACTTATTTATATTTACTAATAACTTATGACTATGATTTTAAATTCGTGTGATAACTGTCAATTCATTCGTATGAACAAAACTTGCACATATCCAATACATATCAACCAAAACATGTCATATTTTTCCCTATTTGATTCATGGAACCACAAGGTCACATGTCAAGCACATATAGCATATATTTATCTGTTATTTATCACGTCTCATTTTCACATGGACTACATACATCTGACCAAGTTTATTCAATATCGATGCCACTGTCCCGGACAGGGTCTTACACGAATCATAAGTGATGCCAGTGTCCCAGACACGTTCTTATACACTACTTCAAATCAATGCCTTCGTCTTGGACGAGGTCTTACATGATCTCATTTCACACACTTAGTGCCCCAACAACCGATCTTGCACACACGGTGCTTGGTTACGGAACTCACACACACAGTGCCTCAACAACCGATCTCGCACACACAGTGCTCGGTTACGGAACTCGCACATACAGTGCCTCAACAACCGATCTCGCACACACAGTGCTTGGTTACGGAACTCACACACACAGTGCCTATGTTTACTTGTTGTTGCACATTGAAGTGACTTAACCAGGTCTATAAAACATCACATATGTGCACTTTGAACATATCATTTCATTTAAATTTGGATTCATATATTCATGAATACTTAAACATTTCAGAGTGAACTTTAATTTAATCAAATCAGTATAGAACACAATTTCATTCGAACATCTGAGTACATATTCTATACTATTAAAATTAGCTTGATTGAAAGACTTATCTGTCCTATTCAAAAAAATTTCGTCAGAGTCAGGAGATATCACACTATCGCAGGTCAAATATGACATGTATAGCTAGACTCACATACGCCATGGTAGTCCTAGAACCGACTAAACCATGGCTCTGATACCAATAAAATGTAACACCCTTCACCCGTATCACTCGTCAGAATAGGGTTCGAGGTGCTACCAGATTTAAACTCATCCATTTATATAAAACCAGACCGTAAAAATTTTTGATCAATTTTAAACTTTTCATACACACGTATATTATCATTTAATCGGGCTTACAAGGCCCAAAATATTCATGAGGCATTATTAAATATTTACCAATATCTTAGTCTTGTATCATTTACTTACTCAACTTTACAACCCTATACATGCCATAGACTCAAAACACTAAGATTTATTTACGCCGATAGCGTAGACTTGACAATGTGATAATATCTCTGACGGCCTCCAACCCGAGCTAACCTGGCAACCCTAGGGAATATGGGAAAGAAAAGGGGAGTAAGCTTTACGCTTAGTAAGTTCATAAGAAAACAATAAGCAACTCATTAACAAGTTTTATCAATGTTTACAACATAATCACAAATTCACTACAAGTTGTCTTCCTGAGCAATAGTCACTAAATTATTTATAACTAGAGATACAAAACTCCAAATCAATTTCCGTTAATTTTCCCTGAAAATAGACTCATATATATTCCATCCATAAAATTTTTAGAATTTTAGGTTTGGCGAATCAATACCAGATTTTTCTTAAAGTTTCCCCTGTTTCACTATTTGACTAATCTGACCACTCTTCACTACGAATCAAATTTCTCATTGTACAGAATTCAAAATATGTTCTATTTGATTTAATTTGAAACTAGACTCATTAAGGAGTCTAAGCATATAAATTTTATCTTATAACCATTTTTGTACAAATTATAATGATTTTCTAAAAACAGAATAGGGGACCCCGAAGTCATTTGACTCTATCCCACGCCACTTCAAGTATCTCATTATCAGCAATTATTTTGCTTACACGGTTTCTTTTATAAGAAACTAGACTCATTAAGCTTTAATTACATAATTTATTCAGCTTCTAACTCAACTCCAACAATTTATGGTGATTTTCCAAAATCACATTACTGCTGCTGTCCCAAGCAGATTTATTACAAATTTACTCTTTCACACATTCTTTGCATTCACATTATTTAAACATGTATATCACCAATCAATTTCGTCACATATCTATAATTTCACTCAAGCATAATCTCAATACAATACATCATGCTCAATGATTCGCACACAACCATTCAAATTAGCAATTATAAGATGATTCCGCACATAGTCCACCCTTATCGATAATTTACGATGGTTTTGCCCTTACTCACATATATGACATAGGCATTTTCACCTATGCTTCTCATTTCACACTCATAATTCAATTCCAATCGATCTAACATGCATAAGAATATATCACATACCTGGCCAACTTAATGCATTGAACAAATTCAATTGCCGATTTAACACAAGGTCTCATAGTCTTAGACTTTTATCAAATCACCGGCATTTAGCCTGCTAGGTTTTAAACCCGATAATATTATTCACCAGCTTAAAGCTTGCTAGGCTCAAAGCCCAAATATCACCATTATAAAGTCGTCTCATAAACAATTCATATAATATAGCATGTATACCTGTTCACTTTGTTCTATTTAATCATTCAATCACAATTTATAATTTCCCTTTGAATCATTCGATATTTTGCACACTAAGTGTCATTCTCAATATCTCGCACACTAAGTGCCATTCTCAATATTTCGTACACTAAGTGCCATTCTAAATATTTCGTACATTAAGTACCATATTTGATTGCCCCGCACACTAAGTGCCACATTTTGTTGATATGTCATCAGACGTTAAAATATTCACGTATATACAATTTATACGATATTAAAGCATTAGAAACATAAATTTAACAATGCTTATTGCATACGAACTTACCTCGTTCGCGGTAACGATAAATTAGATCGACGAATCCGATACTTCGTTTTTCCCTCGATATAGACTCGTACGAGGCTTAACTTGATCTAAATCACTTCATGCAAATGTTGAAACTAAGGAAGCTTCAATGGCTTTCTTTTCTCCTCCATATTCGGCCAAGAGATAAAATTTGCATGGCCATTTTATGTTTTATTTTTATTTAATACATTTTAATATTCCATTTACCTTTTTGTCCTTTATAATAATACATAATTTCATATATGCCAAACTACCAATCTCCACTATCATAAAGTAATGGTTTAATTGATAAATAGGGACTTATACTTTAGTAAATCATGGAAAATAAACACTTAAACAATTAGAATGCAACTTTTTCATTTTCCGCGATTTAGTTCTTTTTGCTTAATTAACTATCGAAACGATAAAATTTTTCAACGAAACTTTAATACCATCTTTTTGCCACTCCGTAAATATTTATAAAAATATTTACGACTCGGTTTATATAAATGAGGTCCCGATACCTCATTTCCTAAACCCACTTGACCTTAGGGTCATACCACTTGAACTTAATAAATCACTTATAAAACAAATATCACAATATCAAAAACATTTTTAAAATCACAATTAACTCGTAAATATTAAATATAATATTTACAAACCTACTCGCCGGATTTGGTGGCCCCGAGACCACTGTTTCGATTAACCCTAAAAATGGGTTGTTACAAATAACCTTAATGTTGCCCTACGTTTTGCTTATATATACACTTTTATAATCTCATTAGGAGGTTGGTTGTCGATACCTAGACGATTAAATAGTTTTCTTTTTCTTTGTATTTTATTTATGTTCGTTTAGTCAGAATTCTTCTTGTTCTGATGTGAAGACGATTGTGGGCGGGGATTGATCCGACACGACATCTCAATTAATTATCAATGGGAAATTTCTCTATTTATATTTTATTCTTTTAGTTACATTTTGTATCGATTTTTATGAGAGTATCGATACTTTCTTTTTTTTAATATCTATACCAGGTAATAAATATTGATATCCTTATTTTGCCTAATAAATAGAATTGAATTTGGGTATCATTATTTAAACATGGTATCGATATAGTATCGATACCATCAATTAAATATTAATACAAATTTTTTGAAATTTTAAAACTTTGAAAATTTTGCAAATCAATCTTATATATTATTTGAATTTGTGACAGACCTAATTTGACCCTAGTCGGAATGTGGTTTCGGGACCACAAAACCGAGTCATAAAAATTTACTTTCATTTTAATTGCATATATTTGATGTGCAATAGTGTGTGTATGGAAAATTAATGTTTTAATTTATTCCTAGGAATGTGAATTTTCTTGAAAGGACTTAGTTGAGAAACTTAGAAAAGGTGATAGGTAAATTGTAAGGATCAAATAACAACAAGGTGAGAAAACTTGGGTTTGCATGTCAAATTGCCCAAAACTCAAGTAGTGGCCGGCCAAGCAAGGATGGTTCTTCCATTAAGTTGAACTTTTAATGTAATGCTTTTATTAGTAAATGGTTAAAAAATAAATTAAAGAAAGGAAAGATGAATAAAATAAGAAAGCAAGAGAAAGTCTTCATCCTCTTTTTTTTTCAAGTGTCGTGAGCTAGGAGAAAGAAGGGAGAAATGTTCTAAGACATTCGGCCATCCTAAGGGGTTGATTAAGGTAGGATTCATGTTAGTTTTGTTAAAATTTTTGTGAAAATCTAGTAGTAGCCAATGTCTTATTATATCCCATATGTTAATTTTCTACCTAAATAGGTAATTAAATGGCATACGGTTAGGGAGAGGTAAATGCTAAGAGTATGGTGCTTTTGATGTTGTGAATGGAAATAGTAGAAAGGTGAAAGAAAATTTAGGTAGAAATGTAGTTATATGTGGATTTATACGATGTTACAAATAGATGTGAAGCTATGCTAGATTAGGAAAAATTCGGTCAAGTGTTCATGAGAGGAAACTATGTGTTTAAAAGAATAAAAATGATATTATAATTGATAGTATATGTATTCGGCCATCTAATTAAGTGTATAGGTTATGTTAAATCTAATTTTTGCACATTCGGCTATATAAGTATGCCCATTTGTGATATTACCTTTGATTGTATAAAATCGACTAAAATGAGTAATTAGTAAGGGTGGTTGCCTAATATACAAATATGTATATATGTATGTGTAATTGGATTATTGATAGTAAGGTGATATTATATGGTTATTAGCCGAATGGCTCAAAAGCATAAGGTAGAAAGATAAAAATTTACCATGTGTTTCTTATGATATGAAATCATTAATATCTTGATATAAATATTTAGCAAGACGGTTAAACTAGTTTAACTTATTTGATTAAGCTCAAGAAGTTAAAGGAGGGGAATCAAGCAAGGGCAAAGCAAAGAACATCGAGTAGCCGAGTTGGAACCATTTTACCCAACACAAGGTAAGTCCTTAAGCATTTTTGTAAGGTTGATTAGTTTGTATATAAATAATACTAGTGAATCATAAAAGAATTCATTTTGATGAGTATTCTTTTGGAGTGATTTTCCTATTTATTAATGTGACCATATGTGCTATTTGAATTAAGTAAATTGCCTTATCATAATAAGTTAACATATGGCACTATGTGTGCGGAATTAAGTGGCACTATGTGTGCCGATTTGGATGTTGAAGCATGAGAGAAAATCCAATGCACTGAGTGTGCGGTTTACTATGGCACTATGTGTGCGAGTGTGACGAGCACTATGTGTGCAAATTCGGTTGATAATATAAAATGTGCATGAAAGAACGAAGTGGTAGAACTAGTAACTAAAATATCGAACTTGAGACATGTGCTGAGTAGGTATAAATTTATCTAGTGCATCATGATTCCATGCTTTGAAGAATCGGGTCTAAATCAATTGGGTTGTTTTGGTATTTGATTTGATTGTAGGACTTGGCATGAGATTAAATCGAAATTCTAAGAAATTATAGCGTAGTTCGGTATGGTTGGCTTAACTGATTTTGCATTATTTGCTTTCTCTTATGATCTTTTATAAATGGACGGTATGTAAGGCTTATGACTTACTGAGTTATATACTCATTTGGTGTGTTTGTTTGTTACTTATTTAGGTTTCTTTGACCCATTTTGTGTGCTCGGGACCATCGTCGAAGTCATCACACCAGCTTGCAACTTTTTGGTACCCTCTTCTTAGTTGGTCTAAGAGAACATTTCGGCATGTATAGGCTATTATGTTTTGTTTGAACTTTAATATGTAAACTTTTAGCCATGCGAATATGGCTTAAATGCTAAGTTTGGATTTGGCCTTATGGGTGCTTAGTTATAAGGTTCAATAAGTTTGGCCTTGATAATTCGGTTTTGATTGAGTAATAGTCTAAGTCTATTTGATTATTATGCCGTATGCCATGGCTGATCATTTTTGGTTTTACACTTATGATATGGTTATTGAGTAGTATGGAAATTCTTGGTAATGACTAGCCATTGGAATGGCTAATCAAGATCATATTTGGTGTTATGTATGCCAAATTACTAGCTAATCCATGGAAACCATGAAATAGGTAAATTTTACCATAAAATAGATTCAGACAGCAGTAGTGATGTGAATTTGAAAAATCACTAAGAATAGTAGAAATGGAATTAAATAATGAATAAATTATGGAATCGAAGCTTGATGAGTCTATTTTTATATGGAAGAAGCCAAATAGGTATATGAGCTATATTTTATGAGATGTTTAAATTTTTGTGAAACAAGGCTAGAGCGATTTCTGGATCCCCTGTTCTGACTTTGGAAATTCACCAAAAATTTTAAAAAAATAATTAGAAGTCATGCTTTATATGTACAGATTCATTATTGAGTCTAGTTTTATTAGAGACAAACGGCATAGGCATTGAAGCCCTGTACATGTAGATATCTAATTTGTAATGCATAGAGGTCAGAGTAGTCGAACCCTGATACAGGGGAGACTTTAACTAATAAACTGTACTAATTGGCCCCACCAAAAATTCTACAAAAATTTTACTAGATAAATATATGAGTCTAGTTTCAGGAAAAATTTATGGAATTGGATTTCGAGTTTTGGAACTCGAGATATGATTTTTAAAACGACTGTGATGCAATTAGCCAGCTTGTCTAGAAATTTTTAAAATGAATTGTATAAGCTATTTAAGTAATGAATTAAGCCCGTTAACACCTTGTGTTCAACTCCGGCAATGGTCTCGGGTACGGGGTGTTACATTTTATTGGTATCAGAGCTATGGTTTAGCCAGTTCTAGGACTCCCATAGTGCGTATGAGTCTAGCTATACATGCCTTAATGTTAGTATTTGATAGTGTGATGACTTCTGACGGTCGAAATTATTGTTTTGATTAGTAAATGGAACCCAATCTAGAGAGAACCTTAGCGGATGACATTAAAAGTGTAGCGGCTGCTCCTGCGCAAGGGACACCGCCTGTTGAACCTCAATCATCCGCGAATAATCAAGATGATGGGGCAAAACAAGCTTTCTTTACCATGATGAATGAGTGGGTCGCACAATATGCCCGAACTAACCCAGCTGCTCAACCATTTTTGAATTTAAATAATTCACCTCAGGTGCCTATAATACCACCAGATACTGATCCTGTAAGGCCGAGTAAACCTCCTGTGGATTTGATTAGGAAGCGCGGGGCCGAGGAATTCTGAGCCATAGCTACTGATGATACTGAAAGGGCCGAGTTTTGGCTTGATAACACCATCCGGGTTTTTGATGAGCTGTCTTGCACACCTGATGAGTGTTTAAAGTGTGCCATATCTTTGTTACGAGACTCAGCCTACTATTGGTGGAGAACCTTGATTACTATAGTCCCGAAGGAACGAGTTACTTGGGATTTCTTCCAGACGGAATTTCGAAAGAAGTATATTAGTCAACGATTCATGGATCAAAAGCGTAAAGAATTCTTGGAGCTCAAACAAGGTCATTTGACAGTATCTGAATACGAACGTGAGTTTGTAAGACTCAGTCGATATGCTCGGGAGTGTGTAGCTGATGAAGTCTCCATGTGTAAAAGATTTGAAGAAGGATTGAATGAAGATTTAAAGCTACTAGTGGGTATTTTAGAGATAAAAGAATTTGTAACACTAGTTGAACGAGCTCGCAAGGCAGAAGAACTTGGAAAAGAGAAAAAGAAGGCTCAATTTGAAGCTAGAGACTTACGTAAAAGATTGGCGGGTAAAACTTCATTCTCGGCTGTAAAGAAGTTCAGGGAAGATACTAATAAATCGAAGACGACTGCAGGGATTTCTATTAGAGAGCGACCATCAACGGACTCTCGAGCTACTTCAGTTGCTAGTGTGGGTAACAATCGCCAAGAAAAACCTGAATGTCCACAATGTGGAAGACGACACGTAGGTGAATGTTGGGGTAAGTCTACTAACAGGGCTTGTTACAGATGCGGTTCGAAGGATCACCTCATTAGAGATTGCACAGAACTCGATGAGAAAAATAAGATGCAAGGTGCAAGACCTAGTGGAACAACGACTAGAGGTAGACCACCGAGAATTTCAAGAGGTAGGGGTAGTAGTCAGAGAGGGACTTCTGATACGGCTGTTCGATCTGAGACTCGTGCTCCTGCTAGAGCTTATGCCATCCGCGCACGAGAGGAGACATCCTCCCCTGATGTTATCATTGGTACTTTCACTCTCTTTAATACTGATGTGATTGCATTGATTGACCCTGGCTCTACTCATTCATATGTATGTGAGACTTTAGCATCCAGTAAGACTCTACTAGTTGAGTGAGTTCGTAATTCGAGTGTCAAATCCCTTAGGTCGATATGTACTTGTTGACAAAGTGTGTAAGAAATGTCCTCTGATAATCTGAGATTCCTGTTTTCCGGCCGATTTGATGCTTTTACCGTTTGATGAATTTGATGTTATTCTCGGTATGGATTGGTTGACCGTGCATGATGTAGTAGTGAATTGCAAAAGAAAGACCATTGATTTGAGGTGTGCAAATAATGAGATAGTCCGAGTTGAGTCTACTGACTTGAACGGAGTGCCAGAAATAATATCCTCGATCAACGCTCAGAGATATATGAGAAAGGGGAGTGCAACATATCTTGCGTACGTACTTGATCACAAAGAGTCGGAAAAGAAACTTGAAATGGTACCGGTGGTTCGTGAGTATCCAGATGTTTTTCCTGAGGAGTTACTGGGATTACCACCCGTTCGAGAAATAGAATTTGGCATCGAACTTGTACCTGGGACTACACCAATTTCGATAGCGCCGTACCGTATGGCACCAACCGAATTAAAGGAATTGAAAGCACAGTTGCAAGAGTTGACAGATAGAGGTTTCGCTCGACCGATTTTTTCACCATGGGGTGCACCAGTATTGTTTGTGAAAAAGAAGGACGGAACCATGAGGTTGTGCATCGACTATCGTCAGTTGAATAAAGTGACAATAAAAAATAAATATCCATTACCGCGTATTGATGATTTGCTTGATCAATTGAAGGGAGCCTCAGTGTTTTCAAAGATAGATTTGAGATCGGGTTATTATCAGCTGCGAGTTCGAGACTCAGATATACCTAAAACTGCTTTCAGGACGAGATACGGTCACTACGAGTTTTTAGTGATGCCGTTTGGGCTCACTAATGCCCCTGCGGTATTTATGGATTTGATGAACCGAATTTTTAGGCAGTATTTGGACCGGTTTGTAGTTGTGTTTATAGATGACATCTTGATTTATTCACATGATGAAACTGCACACGCTGAGCACCTGAGATTAGTGTTACAGATTTTACGGGATAAGCAGTTGTATGCTAAGTTCAGTAAATGTGAATTCTGGTTGAGAGAAGTTAGCTTTTAGGGCATGTAGTATCTGCATCGGGAATTCGAGTTGAACCGAGCAAAATTTCAGCCATACTTGATTGGAAACCCCCGAGAAATGTTACTGAAGTTCGAAGCTTTTTGGGGCTTGCTGGTTACTATAGACGGTTTGTAAAGGTTTTCTCGATGATAGCCACACCAATAACGAGACTACTTCAGAAAGATGTTAGGTTTGAATGGTCAGAAAAATGTCAGAAAAGTTTCGATCAGTTGAAAACTTATTTGACTGAAGCTCGAGTGCTTGTATAGCTTGAATCTGGTAAAGAATTTGTCATTTACAGTGATGCATCTTTGATTGGGCTGGGTTGTGTGTTGATGCAAGAAGGCCGAGTAGTAGCTTACGCGTCGAGACAATTGAAACCACATGAGAAAAACTATCCAACCCATGATCTTGAATTAGCTGCCATTGTGTTCACTTTGAAAATTTGGCGACACTACTTGTTTGGAGAGAGGTGTCATATATATTCGGATCATAAAAGCCTCAAATACTTGATGACTCAAAGAGATTTGAATCTGTGTGTGACACCACTAATTTGACCCTAGTCGAAGTGGTTTTGGAACCCCAAAACCGAGTCACAAAAATAATCAGATGTTATATTCTGTGCTTATTGAATGTGGAATTTGTATGTGCGAATATTTCGTGCCTTGATTTTATCAAGGCGGTGTTAATTTATAAGAAAGGACCCATGTGATAAGACTTGAAAATGTGATAGGTGAAATTTAAAGTGGCCAATAATGCATGAGTTATTGACATGAGGGACTTGCATGTCAAATGGACCACTTTTAATTAGTGGCCGGCCATAATGATAGTTGATAGATATTATATGCATTTTATTTTAGCATGATAATAGTTAATGGCTTTATATTATGGAAGAAAGAATAATTAAAAGAAGGAAAGAGTGATAGAAACAAGGTATGTCCATCTTTCTTTTCCCCATTTGCCGTAACTAGTGAAAGAAAAAAAAAGGAGAAGAAGAAGCCAAGGCATTCAGCCATGGTTAGTTCATAAATCAAAGGTATGTTAATGTGATTTTTATGTAATTGTTCATGAATTTAAACCATAGTGCATGTGTGAAAATTTGATGTTTTAATTTAGACTTATGACGGTGAATTTCATGTGATTGACTTAGTTGATAACCTAAGAAAATATGATAGGGGAATATGTAAGGATCAAATGATAACAAAGTGAGGAAACTTGGGTTTGCATGTCAAATCACCCAAACCTCAAGTAGTGGCCGGCCAAGAAAGGATGGTTCTTCCATTAAGTTGAATTTTTAATGATGCTTTTATTAGTAAATGATTAAAATAGATCAAAAAAAAAGAAAGGGGGAATAAAATAAGAAAGCAAGAGAAAGTCTTCATCTTCTTTCTTTTCTTGAAGTGCCGTGAGCTAGGGAAGGAGGGGAGACTTCATTGTTTTTGGGTTCTAGCCGAAACTAAAGAAAGAAGAAGGGGAAAGTGTTTTGGGAATGTTCGGTCTTTTGGAGGCCAATTTCTAAGGTAATTTCATTGTAATTTTGTTAAATTTTGATGAATACGAGCTTCACTTCTTTATCTAGCCGAAACCCATTTGCTAATTTTGGTCTAAGTGGCGTATTAAGTTCGGTTCATGTGTTTTTGAGCTAGGGATTTGTTTTTAAAGTTAAAAGTTGCTGGATAAGTGTTGGATGGACTTGATAATGTTAAAATTATTGAGTGTGTAAAGTTATAAGTTTAGTTTATGATTGGGAGCTTAAATTTAGCTCAAATTTAACTCAATTTCTTATATTAAGCATTTCGGCTATGGTGTGGATTGCATAAAATTTGAAGTATTTGATGTTTGAGAGTTCTAAATAGTTAATTATTAAGTGAGGCTTAGTAATTTTGTGTTAAAGATGAATTTCATTACTAAAAGTGGTATTCGGCTATGTGGCATTGTGTTAAATTTTGGATGTTGTTTTTTTTTAATTTTAAATTGACTATTAAGTAAGCTTTAAGGTTGTTAAATGGTAAAAAGAGACTTGAGAGTGATGTTTAGGTAGCTTTCGGCCTTATAGTGAATTATGATTGTTAAAGGATGGACTTAAGTTGTGTATATGGGATTTAACCTTGCCGATTATGTGTTAACAAGGTGAAAATGGTTATGTTGCGTTAATAGAGTGCCGAATGTGAATTTGGTGTTAAGCTATATTTGAATACTTGGTTGAATGATTTTTGATATACCCGAAATAAGGTGCATGAATTATGGATTAGTAATGATTTGAATTTGTTTAAATCTAGCTCAAGAACAAAGGACACCAACTTCGGATAGGGGAAAAGAGAAAGTAGTTGAATAGCCGATTTGTACTAAGTCGATCAAATTCAAGGTAAGTTCTTAAGTATTTGAGTTTGATTCCTTTGTAAGTTTTAAGTGTTTAAACGTTGAGTAAATTCAATTATAATAGGACATGATGAGTTGATTTAATAAGATATGATGTGGCCATGATATGTTCTAAGCTCAAATGGTAAGTTCTTAAGTGTTTGAGCTTGGGAATTTAAGGGTAATTTGAAATAGTCTGCTTCGGACAGCAGCAGTAACGTGACTTTAGAAAATCACCATAAATTTATGGACTTGAATTAGAGGCTGAATGAGACATGAAATTAAAGCTTAATGAGTCTAGTTTCTTATAAAAGAAACCGTGTAAGCAAAGGAATTTCCAATAATGAGATATTTAAAGTTGTGTGAGACGGTGTCAGAATGACTCCGAAATCCCCTGTTCTGTTTTTAGAAAATCATTATAAATTGTACAAAAATGGGTATAAGATAAAATTTATATGTTTAGACTCCTTAATGAGTCTAGTTTCAAATTAAATCAAATACAACACATTTTGAATTCTGTAAAATGAGAAATTTGATTTGTAGTGAAGAGTGGTCAGATTAGTCAAACAGTGAAACAGGGGAAACTTTAAGAAAAATCTGGTATTGATTGGCCAAACCTAAAATTCTGGAAATTTTATGGGTGGAAGATATACGAGCCTATATTCAGGAGAAATTAACAGAAAGTGATTTGGAGTTTTGTAGCTCCAGTTATAAATAATTTAGTGACTATTGCTCAGGAAAAACAGCTTGTGCTGAATTTGAGATTATGTTGTGAACCTTGATAAACTTGTTTTAGTTGCTCACAAGCTATTGATTAAACCCATACTTGAATACAAAATCGTGATATTGTAAGTTCTTGAGTAATAGAGCTTAAATTATGATTTGATTAGATCATGTTTTAAGCAAATCAAAATCATGCTCTTTGTGTGTGGCTATTGAGCCGAAATTTCAAGAATGATGAGTGTCTGGTGTTTGAGTTTTGCTAACGAAAATGAAATACGAATGTGCCATGATTTATTGTTAAATGTGCATGGTTATTTGAATGATGTCTGGGCTAAGTCCCGAAGGCTTTGTGCTAAGTGACCATATCCGGACTAAGATCCGAAGGCATTTGTGCGAGATACTAATTCCGGGCTAAGCCCGAAGGAATTTGTGCGAGTTACTATAACCGGGCTATGTCCCGAAGGCATTTGAACGAGTAGCTATATCCGGTTAAATTCCGAAGGTATGTGATTCGGGAATGAATGATCTTGCTGTAAAAATTTCAGTTAATACGCTTGAAACATCCCAACATTGAGGTATGTTTCGTATGTGCTTTGAATTAGTTGAGCCCTTACAAATAAGTATTCGCTCAGTTGATAAATGAGCTACCGGCCTTTGGCTAAGTTGATCTTTGTGTATGAATAAAAGGGTTGGTAATGTGAAAGTGTATATATGTGATAAGGCCTAATGGCCGATGTGATGAATGTGAAAGTGTATATATGTGATAAGGCCTAATGGCCGATGTGATGAATGTGAAAGTGTATATATGTGATAAGGCCTAATGGCCGATGTGATGAATGTGAAAGTGTATATATGTAACAGGGCCGAGTGGCCAACGTGATGGATGTGAAAGTGTATAAAAATGATAAGTCCCGAAGGGCATTTGTGTCAGCACTATATCCGGGTTAAAACCCCGCAGGCTTTATGCGAGAATATTATCACTGATTAAGGTCCGTAAGCTTCGTGCTCGTACTATATCCGAGCTCTAAAGACCCGATGACTACGTGTGGAGATTATGTCCGGGTAAGACTTCGTAATAAGAATTGCTTATAAATATATTCAATGCGAAAGGTTCAACAGGTATGTACTCCAAGTTTATATGTGAGCTTGGTTTGCACTAAATCATAAGGTAGTTATGTGATGCATACGAGAGCAATCTATGAGACTATTCCTATGATTATGTGACATCAGATCAGTGTGAGAGGTGATGTGAAATCATACGATATATCTATGTCACATGAGCTCACTTTTATGTGAAAGTTTATCTGCCTATTGTATATAATGAGACGTGCATATTCGGTAAAAGGGATGGTATGCCCGAAGGAAGAGTGAAATAAAAATACGAACAACTATGTTATAATTTGATTGTTATCTGTTGACACTGCTTAAAACTTACTAAGCATTGTAATGCTTACTCCGTTTACTCTGTTTCCTCTGTTTTATAGATCTCATTGTGAAGCTACAGGCTCGGGGATCGTCAGCAACTAGTCACACTATCACTATCCACTGTTTGGTACTGCTATGTTTTGGATTATATTATGGCATGTATAAAATAGACTAGTGGCGGAAGAATATTTTGGTTAATGTATATAGCCATGCGAAAATGGCTTATATATGTTTGAGCATAATGTTATAATCATTTGGTATGGAATGGTTAATCACTATCATAATTTGTGCTATTTATGCTAAAAGGGCTAGTTGAATCATGGAAACTATGAAATAGGTAAAGTCTACCTTAAAGGCAGATGCGGGCAGCAGCAGTGATGTAGATTTGGAAAATCACTAAAAATATTAGGATTGGAATTAAATAATGAATAAATTATGTAAACGAACCTTGATGAATCTATTTTCATAGGAAAGTAACGAAACGATCATATGGACAGTATGTTAAGAGATATTCAGGTTCTCGTGAGACAGGGCCAGAACGGTTTCTGGATTCCCTGTTCCGACTTTGGAAATTCAGTATAAATTAACCAGAGATAATTAGGAGTCATTCCATATATGTATAGATTCCTCTCTGAGTCTAGTTTCTATATAAACAAACGGCATCAGTATTGAAGCTCTGTGAAGGGAGATATCCAAGTCGTAATGCGCAAAGGTCAGTGTAGTCGATCCCTGTAACATGGGAGACTTTGACTAATAAACCGTACTAATTGGCCCGACCAAAAATTCTAGAAAAAATATGTAGATGGGCATATGAGTCTAGTTTCAGAAAAACATTACGAAACTGATTTTCGAGTTGTGAAACTCAAGATATGATTTTTAAGGTGACAGTGTCGCAGTTAGCCAACTGCCTAGAAAATTTTAAAATGGACTGCGATAGTAAGCGAATTTAGTCTGTGAACCCCTCGTGTCCGACTCCGGCAACGGTCTCGGGTCCGGGGTGTTACACTGCGGCAAAGACGTTGGCTCGAGTTGTTGAAAGATTATGAGCTTGTCATCGACTATCACCCGGGAAAGGCTAACGTGGTTGCCGATGCCTTAAGTCGCAAATCACTGTTTATTTTGCGAGCAATGAATGTACACCTGTCCGTTTCACCCGATAATGTGTTGGTAGCAGATTAAAGGCCAAACCATTATTGATTCATCAATTACGTGAATCCCAGAAAGTTGACGATGAATTGGTTGCTAGACGAGTTGAATGTGTTTCAAATGTGGAATCAAAGTTTAAAATTGATGATGATGATTGTTTGAGGTTCAGAAGTCAACTGTGTGTTCCAAGAAATTCAGAACTTATTTCTTTGATTTTAAGCGAGGCTCATAGTAGCCGCATGTCAATCCACCCGGGTAGTACGAAAATGTACAACAATCTGAAACGTCAGTTTTGGTGGCCTGGTATGAAACGAGACATTTCTGACTTTGTTTCGAAGTGTTTGATATGTCAAGAAGTGAAAGCGGAACATCAAGTGCCTTCAGGGTTACTTCAGCCGATTATGATACCCGAATGGAAATGGGATCGTGTGACACCCCTAATTTGACCCTAGTCGAAAAGTGGTTTCGGGACCACAAAATCGAGTCATAAAAATAATTAGCCGTCATATTTTATGACTATTATATGTGAATACGAATGTGTGAAAGTTTTAAGCTTTGATTTAGTAAATTGCATGTGAATTTAGTCAATAGGACTTATGTGTGACACTTTTGAAATGTGATAGGTCAAAACATAAGGATCTATTAGTGCATGAAATAAAAAGGGTGGACTTGCATGTCAATTTCCCCCCTAATTAGTAGTGGCCGGCCATGAGCATGAGAGTGGACAAAATGTTATGGGGTGAAACATGTTGGAAACATGTTGTGTTAGTGTGTTATGGGAGAAAGAATATAATAAAAGTTAATGAAATAAATGAAAAAAACATGTTTGAGGTGAAAATAACAAGGCCATTTTCTTCTTCTTCTTGCCGTGAGTTGAGAAAGAAAATAGAAACCTTTGAGCTTAGGGCATTCGGCAAAAGAAGGCTTCAAATAAGGTAAGGTTCATGTTATTTTCTTTGAAAAGTTGTGAATTTTGGTTGGTTTTGAAGCTTGCAACAAGACCCATGTGAAAATTTTTGTGTTCATGAAGCATGTAGCAACCGGTCATGAGCTTAATGGGGTATATTTTGTATGTTTGATGATTTTGGGAGGATAATTGATTCTAGTTGAGTATGAACAAACTAAATGTGCTTGATGGCTCAAATGAGCTTGGAAAGTTGGCCAATGTTGTTTAAGTTCATGAATTAGGGCATAATTTCACTCGGCCATGGAAATTGAGCATGGAAAAAAAATCTGGTGTGGGATATATGAAGCTGAAAATTTAGTTTGAAGTGTGGTAATTGTGTTAAAGATGAACATTAAACCTTAAAGCATGATTTAGTTTAACCAAGGGAGAACTTGTATATTTGTAGGAGGGCATGTTTGAACGTGTATTGATAATTGATTTTGAAGGTTCGGCTTTATGCCTTGATAGTTGGTTTGAAGTATATGATGCCTTGGTATAAATATATGTGCATTCGGTTACCTTCATAACATGCATTTAAAGTGTCCTTTGGATGCAATTGCTTATGCACTTGAGGGGATATGAGTTAATTTTCTTTATGGCAAATTTGGATAAGAAGCTAACTAATAATATGCTAAGGTAGTCATGTGGATAATCGGCTTTGTGAATATTATTAAAGGTGTAATTAGTTATATGCATAGGTCATCGGAAAAATTGACCACATAACTAGTATATGTATATAAGGCGACATGGTGATACCTAGGTAAATGTATTTGGGATGGTTTTTATGAAATACCGAATGTGTGCAGATGTATCGAGGTGTTGCCTTATGTATGAGTTTCATTGAGAAGATTTACCTTATTGTTTTTAATGATATAACAAGGTGATTAAAATAGTTTAAATTTTTTTAATTAAGCTCAAGAGCATAGAGGGGCAATTTTGGATAAAGAGAAAGTAAACGAATAGCCGTGGATATCTAGTCGTCGACCACTTCCGAGGTAAGTTTTAAGTGATTAAACGTTAAGTAAATTCAATCATAATAGGACATAATGAGTTGATTTAATAAGATATGATGTGGCCATGATACGTCTTAAACTCAAATGGTAAGTTCATATGTCTTTGGACTTGGAAAGTTAAGAGCAAATTGTAATAATTTGCTTTGGACAGCAGCAGTAACGTGATTTTAGAAAATCACTATAAATTGTTGGTGTGGAATTATAGGCTGAATAAAACATGTAATCAAGGCTTAATTAGTATAGTTTCTTATAAAAGAGACCTTGTGAGCAAACAAATTTCCTATAAAGAGATATTTAAAGTTGTGTGAGACGGTGTCAGAATGACTCCGAAATCCCCTGTTCTGGTTTTAGAAAATCATTATAAATTGTACAAAAATGGTTATAAGAAAAAATTTATATGCTTAGACTCCTTAATGAGTCTAGTTTCAAATGAAATCAAATACAACACATTTTGAATTCTGTAAAATGAGAAATTTGATTCGTAGTGAAGAGTGGTCAGATTAGTCAAACAGTGAAACAGGGGAAAATTTAAGAAAAATCTGGTATTGATTGGCCAAACCTAAAATTCCGAAAATTTTATGGATGGAAGATATACGAGTCTATATTCAGGGAAAATTAACGGCAAGTGATTTGGAGTTTTGTAGCTCCAGTTATAAATAATTTAGTGACTACTGCTCAGGAAAACAGCTCGTAGTGAATATGTGATTTTGTTGTAAACATGGATAAAACTTGTTTTAGTTACTCATAAGCTATTGATTAAACCCATACGTGAACTAAGTGCTATTGATTAAACCCATACGTGAACTAAGTCGTGATATTGTAAAACGATACATGAGTGTTAGATGGATCTTTGATATTAAAATTTGTGAAATTGTAAGTTTATGAGTATTTGAATATGAAATGATAGTATGGCGTGAAATTGAATTATTCATTGGGAAATGATTAATGTAGATTCGGCCAAGACAAAGTGTATACATGATAGTATATGTGATATGTGAAGTATATTTGGATAATTGTGATGTGAATGTATATATATGTGATAAGGCCTAATAGCCGATGTGATGAATGTGAAAGTGTATATATGTGATAAGGCCGAATGGCCAATGTGATGAATGTGAAAGTGTATATATATGTGATAAGGCCTAATGGCCGATGTGATGAATGTGAAAGTGTATATATGTGATAAGGCCTAATCGCCGATGTGACGAATGTGAAAGTGTATATATGTGATAAGGCCTAATAGCCAATGTGATGAATGTGAAAGTGTATATATGTGATAAGGCCGAATGGCCAATGTGATGAATGTGAAAGTGTATATATATGTGATAAGGCCGAATGGCCGATGTGATGAATGTGAAAGTGTATATATATGTGATAAGGCCTAATGGCCGATGTGATGAATGTGAAAGTGTATATATGTGATAAGGCCTAATGGCCGATGTGATGAATGTGAAAGTGTATATATGTGATGAGGCCTAATGGCCGATGTGATGAATGTGAAAGTGTATATATGTGACAGGGCCGAGTGGCCAACGTGATGGATGTGAAAGTGTATAAATGTGATAAGTCCCGAAGGGCAATTGTGTCAGTACTATATCCGGGTTAACACCCCGCAGGCTTTATGCGAGAGTATTATCCTGATTAATGTCCGTAGGCTTCGTGCTCGTACTATATCCGAGCTTTAAAGACCCGACGGCTAAATGCTAGGATTCAAGTAAGACCTTGATATTGAGTATCTGCATTAAGTTACCATCAAATAAGTATTATGTATTCAAGATGTTCAGGTACGTATTACTTACTCATCGGTGGAGTGATTTCGAGGTGAATTATCAGTATCAAAGAGGTAGGTAAATGTGATTAATATTATAACTCCAAATGTGAGAATGTGTTTTGGAAATATTTGACCATCTAGGTCATTATTATTCGAAAGTATATATGTGGCAGCCAAGTGTTGCGTTTAATGATATTATAGATCGAGATGAAGCTCTAGATTAACTTCATCGAACAGTTGAAATGAATGACCAATAATAGTGATTGAGAACACTTTGTCTTGCTTAAAACTTACTAAGCATTAAATGCTTACTCCGTTCTTTGAATCTCTGTTTTATAGATTTTGGTTCGTCAGCTATCGGACTCGGGATTATTGAAGTCGAAGTCGCCCACACTATCAAAGCCCTTTTGGTACACTTTTGGTTGAACTCTGAAAATGGCATGTATAGGACTACCCTTTTTGTAGTGGGTCATGGACCCTTTGGATTTGTATAATTTTGGATAGCCATGCGAAAATGGCTTATATATGTTTGAGCATAATGTTATAATCATTTGGTATGGATATGGTTATTGAGAGGTGTGGATATGCTTAACAAGGATTGGCCATGGGAATGGTTAATCACTATCATAATTTGTGCTATTTATGCTAAAAGGGCTAGTTGAATCATGGAAACTATGAAATAGGTAAAGTCTACCTTAAAGGCAGATGCTGACAGCAGCAGTGATGTAGATTTGGAAAATCACTAAAAATAGTAGGAATAGAATTAAATAGTGAATAAATTATTTAGATGAACCTTGATGAATCCACTTTCATATGGAAGAAACGAAACGGTCATATGAGTGGTATGTTAAGAGATAATTAGGTTTTCGTGAGACAGGGCCAGAACGGTTTCTGGATTCCCTGTTCTGACTTTGAAAATTCATTATAAATTAACCAGAGATAATTAGGAGTCATGCCATATATGTATAGATTCCTCTCTGAGTCTAGTTTCTATAGAAACAAACGGCATCAGTATTGAATCCCTGTACAGGGAGATATCCGAATTGTAATGCATGAAGGTCAGTGTAGTCGTACCCTGTAACAGGGGAGACTTTAACTAATAAACTGTACTAATTGGCCCGACCAAAAATTCTATAAAAAAATATGTAGATGGACATAGGAGTCTAGTTTCAGGGAACAATCACGAAACTGATTTTCGAGTTGTGAAACTCAAGATATGATTTTTAAGGTGACAGTGACACAGTTGGCCAGCTGTCTGGAAAAATTTAAAATGGACTGCGATAGTAAGCGAATTTAGTCTGTAAACCCCTCGTGTCCGACTCTGGCAACGGTCTCGGGTACGGGGTGTTACAGATCGAATCACGATGGATTTTGTATCTGGGTTGCCATTGCCGTCAAGTAAGAAAGATGCGATCTGGGTGGTTGTTGATAGACTGACAAAATCGGCTCATTTTATTCCTGTACGTACGGATTATTCTCTTGACAAGCTAGCTGAAATGTATGTTTCTTAGATTGTAAGGTTACATGGAGTACCTATTTCTATTGTTTCGGATAGAGATCCGAGATTTACATCGCGATTTTGGTTAAAATTGCAAGAAGCATTGGGTACCAGGTTGCATTTTAGCAGTGCTTTTCATCCCCAGACCGATGGTCAATCCGAACGGGTAATTCAGATACTCGAGGATATGTTGAGATGTTGCATCCTTGAGTTTACTGGCTCATGGGAACGGTATTTACCTTTGATTGAATTCGCTTACAACAATAGTTTTCAATCAAGCATTAAGATGGCACCTTACGAGGCTTTGTATGGTCGTAAATGTCGTACACCGTTGTTTTGGACCGAACTTAGTAAAAGTAAAATCTTCGGGGTTGATTTGATTAGGGATGCTGAGTAGAAAGTTCAAGTAATTCGTGAAAGTTTGAAAGCCGCTTCGGATCGTCAGAAGTCGTATGCAGATTTAAAAAGAAAAGACATTGAACATCAGGTTGGAGACAAAGTGTTTCTTAAAGTCTCACCCTGGAAAAAGGTGCTGAGATTTGGCCGTAAGGGCAAATTGAGTCTGAGGTTCATCGGGCCGTATGAAATATCTGAATGAATTGGGCCAGTCGCATACCGATTAATTTTACCCCCTGAGCTTGAAAAGATTCTCAACGTCTTTCATGTCTCGATGCTTCGACGATATAGGTCCGATCCATCGCACATAATTACTCCATCTGAGATCAAGATTCAATCTAATTTGAGTTACGAAGAAGAACCGGTTCGCATTTTAGCACGTGAAGTAAAAGAATTACGAAATAAAAAAAAATCTCATTAGTGAAAGTAATGTGGCTTAAGCATGGGGTTGAAGAAGCTACTTGGGAGCTCGAAGAATCTATGAAAGAACGTTATCCGAATTTATTCGCTGGTAAGATTTTCGGGGATGAAAATTTTTAAGTGGGGGAGAGTTGTGACAGACCTAATTTGACCCTACTCGGAATGTGGTTTCGGGACCACAAAACCGAGTCATAAAAACTTACTTTAATTTTAATTGCATATATTTGATGTGTAATAGTGTGTGTATGGAAAATTAATGTTTTAATTTATTCCTAGGAATGTGAATTTTCTTGAAAGGACTTAGTTGAGAAACTTAGAAAAGGTGATAGGTAAATTGTAAGGATCAAATAACAACAAGGTGAGAAAACTTGGGTTTGCATGTCAAATTGCCCAAAACTCAAGTAGTGGCCGGCCAAGCAAGGATGGGTCTTTCATTAAGTTGAATTTTTAATGTAATGCTTTTATTAGTAAATGGTTAAAATAAATTAAAGAAAGGACAGATGAATAAAATAAGAAAGCAAGAGAAAGTCTTCATCCTCTTTCTTTTTCAAGTGCCGTGAGCTAGGAGAAAGAAGGGAGAAATGTTCTAAGACATTCGGCCATCCTAAGGGGTTGATTAAGGTAGGATTCATGTTAGTTTTGTTAAAATTTTTTGTGAAAATCTAGTAGTAGCCAATGTCTTATTATATCCCATATGTTAATTTTCTACCTAAATAGGTAATTAAATGGCATACGGTTAGGGAGAGGTAAATGCTAAGAGTATGGTGCTTTTGATGTTGTGAATGGAAATAATAGAAAGGTGAAAGAAAATTTAGGTAGAAATGTAGTTATATGTGGATTTATACGATGTTACAAATAGATGTGAAGCTATTTTCTAGATTAGGAAAAATTCGGTCAAGTGTCCATGAGAGGAAACTATGTGTTTAAAAGAATAAAAATGATATTATAATTGATAGTATATGTATTCGGCCATCTAATTAAGTGTATAGGTGATGTTAAATCTAATTTTTGCACATTCGGCTATATAAGTATGCCCATTTGTGATATTACCTTTGATTGTATAAAATCGACTAAAATGAGTAATTAGTAAGGGTGGTTGCCTAATATACAAATATGTATATATGTATGTGTAATTGGATTATTGATAGTAAGGTGATATTATATGGTTATTAGCCGAATGGCTCAAAAGCATAAGGTAGAAAGATAAAAATTTACCATGTGTTTCTTATGATATGAAATCATTAATATCTTGATATAAATATTTAGCAAGACGGTTAAACTAGTTTAACTTATTTGATTAAGATCAAGAAGTTAAAGGAGGGGAATCAAGCAAGGGCAAAGCAAAGAACATCGAGTAGCCGAGTTGGAACCGTTTTACCCAACACAAGGTAAGTCCTTAAGCATTTTTGTAAGGTTGATTAGTTTGTATATAAATAATACTAGTGAATCATAAAAGAATTCCTTTTGATGAGTATTCTTTTGGAGTGATTTTCCTATTTATTAATGTGACCATATGTGCTATTTGAATTAAGTAAATTGCCTTATCATAATAAGTTAACATATGGCACTATGTGTGCGGAATTAAGTGGCACTATGTGTGCCGATTTGGATGTTGAAGCATGAGAGAAAATCCAATGCACTGAATGTGCGGTTTACTATGGCACTATATGTGCGAGTGTGACGAGCACTATGTGTGCAAATTCGGTTGATAATATAAAATGTGCACGAAAGAACGAAGTGGTAGAACTAGTAACTAAAATATCGAACTTGTAACTAAAATATCGAACTTGAGACATGTGCTGAGTAGGTATAAATTTATCTAGTGCATCATGATTCCATGCTTTGAAGAATCGGGTCTAAATCAATTGGGTTGTTTTGGTATTTGATTTGATTGTAGGACTTGGCATCAGATTGAATCGAAATTCTAAGAAATTATAGCATAGTTCGGTATGGTTGGAGTAGCTGATTTTGCATTATTTGCTTTCTCTTATGATCTTTTATAAATGGACGGTATGTAAGGCTTATGACTTACTGAGTTATATACTCATTTGGTGTGTTTGTTTGTTACTTATTTAGGTTTCTTTGACCCATTTTGTGTGCCCGGGACCATCGTCGAAGTCATCACACCAGCTTGCAACTTTTTGGTACCCTCTTCTTAGTTGGTCTAAGAGAACATTTCGGCATGTATAGGCTATTATGTTTTGTTTGAACTTTAATATGTAAACTTTTAGCTATGCGAATATGGCTTAAATGCTAAGTTTGGATTTGGCCTTATGGGTGCTTAGTTATAAGGTTCAATAAGTTTGGCCTTGATAATTCGGTTTTGATTGAGTAATAGTCTAAGTCTATTTGATTAATATGCCGTATGCCATGGCTGATCATTTTTGGCTTTACACTTATGATATGGTTATTGAGTAGTATGGAAATTCTTGGTAATGACTAGCCATTGGAATGGCTAATCAAGATCATATTTGGTGTTATGTATGCCAAATTACTAGCTAATCCATGGAAACCATGAAATAGGTAAATTTTACCATAAAATAGATTCAGACAGCAGTAGTGATGTGAATTTGAAAAATCACTAAGAATAGTAGAAATGGAATTAAATAATGAATAAATTATGGAATCGAAGCTTGATGAGTCTATTTTCATATGGAAGAAGCCAAACAGGTATATGAGCTATATTTTATGAGATGTTTAAATTTTTGTGAAATAGGGCCAGAGCGATTTCTGGATCCCCTGTTCTGACTTTGGAAATTCACCATAAATTTTAAAAAAATAATTAGAAGTCATGCTTTATATGTAAAGATTCATTATTGAGTCTAGTTTTATTAGAGACAAACGGCATAGGAATTGAAGCCCTGTACATGTAGATATCTAATTCGTAATGCATAGAGGTCAGAGTAGTCAAATCCTGATACAGGGGAAACTTTAACTAATAAACTGTACTAATTGGCCAGACCAAAAATTCTAAAAAAATTTTAATAGATAAATATATGAGTCTAGTTTCAGGAACAATTTACAGAATTGGATTTCGAGTTTTGGAACTCAAGATATAATTTTTAAAGTGACTGTGATGCAATTAGCCAGCTTGTCTAGAAAATTTTAAAATGAATTGTATGAGTTGTTTAAGTAATGAATTAAGCCCGTTAACACCTTGTGTTCGACTCCGGCAACGGTCTCAGGTATGGGGTGTTACAGGATTTCACCATTAAGTCCTTGTATATTTCAATCTATTTCATTGCAATGTGTTTGAATTATATTGTATAAATTTATGATATTGTTGTGATTATTACATGTAGCATCCTTTTATTCGGGTTCGATGACCGGACTGGGTAAGGGGTGCTACAAATGCCATGGAATTGTAGCTAATTCATGCTCGATGAACTACCATGGTGGATACTCATAGACCTATGAAACCTTTCAACATACTTCACAATTTGGGGTTTGAGTACAAAAACTCATGTAGTGCTTTTTCGCCTTGTCTGCTTAGCTTTTTGGGATGTTGAAGCTTCCATTCTCTAAGAAGCTAAGAAAGACAAC
The DNA here is from genome assembly GCF_007990345.1 of Gossypium hirsutum. NCBI lineage: Eukaryota > Viridiplantae > Streptophyta > Magnoliopsida > Malvales > Malvaceae > Gossypium > Gossypium hirsutum. Next base: position 56,527,500 of record NC_053433.1, on the reverse strand, counting down.
AAATTCATGGGTTAAACTTAGTGTTTTTACTTTAAAACCTCAATTTTCCAAAAACATACAGAATCCTCAAAATAGTTCTGAAAACTCTTAACTTTGTTTCCTATGTCTTATGTACACCGAAGGGCTTAGAACCTTACTAGCTTACTAGGTTCTTTACTTTTCTGGCTTAAACCTCACGATCATCACTCCATGTAGAGTTCCATGACCATCTTTCCTTCGGAGTAACTAAGGAGGAAGATGAATAAAAGGAAACAAAGCAGATTGGAGAATAAGTCTCTTGGGAAGTCACTCTCCTACTTTTTGTAACCCTTCATATGCAGTTTTTAACCACCTGCAAAAGTGCAAAGGTTTAGAGTGAAAATCATGCAAATAAAAAATATAAAATTTAGTCCGATATATACAAGCGGGCAAGTCAAATTGTAATATAGATGTGTGTTACAACGAAACATCGATAAATGTTTCGAGGGTCGTACCTAAGGGATTGTAGATTGGGGAAATTTATTATTAAATTAATTGTTGAAAATAATTACTAATCTAATTGCTTTAAAAGTTAGTAGTGTGAATCCAAAATTAATGGAATCTCCTATTCCTAGTGTCGATGATGCGAGTTCCTGACCTATTTTTGATTAAATAACCAATTACCAATTAAGTCACTAATTACCCTCGGTTGAGTTGTTTACCACCCTTAGCTAAGAATAACCTATTAGTCTCATCTTCACTAAGGATTACCACCTAAGTTACCTTCTCGGTTTCTTCCTAGGCATACAGATACCCTCTCGGTCTCACTGCTTAGCAGAATTTATACTCGACAGGATACCCTCTCAGTCTCACTTGTCTCAATATTCTACTGGGGGTGTCACTCCCTAGTATACTAAGCACTCTTGATTAAACACCCAATTTTAAGTAAATAATTACTTAATTAATAAATCAAATCCATAACCGAAACATGCCATATGAAATAAGCACAACTTTTATTCTAATATTCATATAAACGTTAATTGGCCAAAGAAACCATTTTAGCATTTTGATTGTTTTAAAAACTATTCATATGGTCAAGTATCAATACCAAGTACAAGAATATCGAGACTTAAGTTCAAAAATGGTAAAAGTCCATCATTAAAATGTCTAATTCATGCTCAAACCATCCAAAACTCAAATATCACTTTTCAAAAGCATATAGGGACTTGAGATCATCATTTATAAACATACTAACTAGTAATCAAGACTTCATGTAATCAACTAAGTTACATTAAAGCATACCCAAAACTAATATATCAAAGTTTATCATATTCAACTATACCAATATGCCCTCAATGGCACCTCAAAGAATCAATCAAAAATGAATTCATTCAACCAATCAAACAATCTCCCATTAGACTACATATCAGCCATATAACTTATGCACTAAGCCTTACCAATATCAAGCATTTAAACCACTCAAAACACATCAAACATTTACCTATATGACATAAGTTCCAAGTACTAACCAATATGCTATAAGGCACCATCACATCCAATCTAATTCGACAATTCATATCAACAAAAGCATAAACCAAACATTACATTCCAATTTCATCCATATCATAATTTAGATCACATGATATTTTCAAAATAACTTTATCACATCTATCATATAAGCATACCATAAGAAAATTAAGTTTAACACATTACATACCAACTTTAGACACATTACGATTCCAACTAGAACATCAACCTCATCAACTCAAAATACCCTATATACATGCCATAAAACCAAAATAACGAGTCAAAATCTACCAAGACAGAAGCTTGGTAGTGTGAGCTTTCAAGTTGATCCGTCCGACAACTTTTACAAAACGTTAACTACGGAAAACAGGAAAATACACAAAGTAAGCTTATAAAGCTTAGTAAGTTCATAGCTAAATTTTAAATCAACTTACCTTAATTTAACATTTTGAAAACTAAAAACAATGTAGTTTAATTAAACCTGACAAACCATTTACCAGAATAGGTACAATTAGTGTTGAAATAATTCATCTTTTACTTCATACTCATCAATAGTTTAATCAAAATAATTCTTATATATATACATTCCATTGAATCAATACCAAAGTGAAATAGTCTAGAATGATCATTCACTAGCACAAATCTTCTAATGGATAAACACAGGAATTATCAAATCATTTTAAGATTAATCACAATTTTAATAGCTTGTAACACCCCTAACCTGTATCCGTTACCAGATTAGAGTTACGAGGCATTACCGAACAAAACACAGTTCAGAGAAAACATTCTTTACAATTCATGCGCCCAGTAATGTATTTTCCTTTATAAAATTTATGGAGATAATTAATAAACCAACCTCTTATTCATACAAGTCAAAATCATATATTTGAATCACATATCTAACCACACAAATAGTGCTTTATCGAACATTCTCTTATACGAACTATATTTCAATATTTAACCATTTCAATTCCATTTGCTAATTCAAAACTTTCAAACCAAGCCATCAAATATCAAAACCAATTTGTACATGTTTCATAATTACAAAAATTCAAGTCATAAAATATCTAATTTACAAGCTAAATAACATATCTAACATGTTATATTTGACCACACAAATGAACCACATACCTAATTCGCATGCTAATTATCATGCCTATAATTCATATACACAACCAATTAATTTATTCAATAATTGATCATCCAATTTAACTTCCATATAACAATTAGATCATATACATTCTTTTTCATTCAAAACCGAGCCTAAATAGTCAAATACCATAGTCGAACATATAACTACTTATATATATAACACATTTTATAAACACTTATTGAACCAACGATTTGACCTTTTTAAACCGAACTACAAGCAAAAATTACATAGGCATATGTATTCATATCTCATATGTCCAACAATTTAAATAAACAACCTTTCAGTTATCAAATTTAACTTAATAAATCATAACATTTCCATCACTCAATCTATAAGCTAAACATGTTATCCTATATCTTAACATCAAAACAATATGTGACTTATAGTTATTCAAATGACCCTTTTACCAAACCATATTATACCAGTTTTCATGCTTCCAAAATGAGTTAATTAAAAAGCCGAATATACAACCTACTTACCACTCATCATTGCCAAATCATATAACCAACATCACAACATATTTACCATAAAACATACCTCTCAATTAAGCTTATAACATGACCAAATATAACTACCAACGTTTGCATCATGAACAAGCCATTTTCGCATGGCTATATACATATACAAATTTCAAAACCTAATATATCAAAACTAGCCTATACATGCCACATAACCAAATCTCAAACATTTATTTATCAAAACGAATACTGGATAGTGTGATGAGATCTCCCACGACTTCCAACCCGAACAAGTCTCCGAAACTCTATAAACATAGGAAAAACATACAGAGTAAGCTTTGAAAGCTTAGTAAGCTCGTATCTTTAAAAAGAAAACTTAACATAGCGAATAATTTCATTACAATGCCATAAGCATGATATACTATCACACACAACTTTTCTAAATTTTATAACAAGTTCTCATTTTGAATTATCATCATTTAATATTATACTACATAACTAGCTAACTGTAACTTTCACAAGCTTGTTCAATTCAATTCTCATATATCATTTAATTCACATGTTCATATAGCCAAATGAGCACATTATGGGAAATAACACATTCAATGATATATCTTTCTCATATAAATCTCATATCATCATATATACTCAAATTCACCTTTCATTCATTATGTATCTGACAATTTCACATATGCAACTTAATAAATCACATCTTATACATTTGTTCATATTTCCTTTGCACATATTCACATTTCATTTCCAAACATTGTATACCTTTCAACGTACCTGAATCGGAATGTCATTCACTTAATCACTTATTTCTCGGAATGTCTATTGAACCGTTCATAATCAATAAGGATACTTGGATAGCTCGAAAAGCTTGTACAATGCCAATGTCCCAGACGTGGTCTTACATGTAATCAAATATCGATGCCACTATCCCAGTCAGGGTTTTACACAAAATCACATGCGATGTCGATGTCCCAAACATGGTCTTACACATAAATCTCAAATCGACGCCAACGTCCCAGACATGGTCTTACACGATAACACATATTGAAATCCTATGTCAAGACATATGTATCCTAACTATTCCTATGGTTCGTGCGGGGCTTTCAGATGTCATCACATTGTCGATGCTTTCTCGTATTCATATATTCTGCTTCTCGAACAATTCAATATCATAATAACATATATAACTTATTCAAAATACATATATATTTACATTACCATTTGGTATTGAATTCAATCACACAAATAATATGCAGTTATAACATGATTTCGTATCGTCTGTTAAAATACGAACTTACCTCGTTCGCAGTAATGATAACTTAAGTCGACTAATCCGATATTTTGACTTTCCCTCGAACTAGATCCGAATTTTGCTTTTGCCAGTCTAATTAATATCAAAAATTAACTTACTTATTCAACATTTCATTCAATTTCATCCAAGAACATATAAATGGAAATTTTGTATTTTAGCCCCTAACATTTCACATTTTTGCAATTTAATCCCTAACTAAAAACAATACCAAATATTCAAAATTTCACTGTGTCCATGTTAGGCCGAATGCTCCGTAAATCCTTAATAGCCCTTTAATTCAATTTATTTCACATTTAAGCCCCTAAACTTTCAAATTTCACAAATAAATCCCTAATTTGGATTTTTATCAAAAATCACTTAATTACACATGATAATCAAACATCAAAGATTTATTTTTCATCATCAAACCACAAATTCATCACATTATCAACAATGGAAAATCTCAAATTTATCATCAATTCTGAAAATTAAAGCATGGGCTAAGTAATATTCGAAGCAACTATCTCAAAAACGTAAAAATTATTAAAAACCGAGCAAAACACATACTCGAATTAAGCTTCAAGAGTGTCGAATATAAAAGCTTCATCCATGGCTTCTTTTTCTTCAACATTCGGCCACAAGATGAATGATAATGGCCATTTGATGTTTTACTTTATTTTATTACATTTTATTATACATTTACCATATTAACCTTAAAATAATAATATGAAAACCATTTAATGGTTGTCCACTACCGTCCATGCAATATTAAATGGTCAAATTATCACACAAGGACCCCACATTATAAAAGCCATTACAATATAGCACTTTAACAATTAGCAAGTCACATTTTCATTTTACGCGATTAAGTCCTTTTATCAAATTAACCAACCAAACAGTAAAATTATTTCACAAAAATTTCACACATGTATTCTAACATGCTGTAAACGCATAAAATAAAATAAAAAATTCAGTCTCGAATTTGTGGTTCTGAAACCACTGTTCCAACTAGGGTCTAAACCGGGCTGTTGCAAGCCTAATGAACTATAGTAACATAACTCAGATACTCAAGTAACCACATCACACCAGAGAACATCGAAAAGCTAACAAGGGCATTGAAGTGCAAACAGAGGCATCGAAGTGCAATCTCATACCAGCGCGTATTCTAACATTATTGGCATGCCAATCGTATCCTAATTGTTAACTACATTCAAATGGGCTTTTTAACAAGTTTTATCACATTTATAAATCAGATGCACTTCCAAAAATATACTCGTACACATGTTAATCAGCAAAGTTCATTCCAAAATCATATAATCATATTTCCCAAATATTCAACCACAACAAAATTAAACCAATTCATAAAAGCACAAGTTATAAATACATACATTCATCTATACTATGAACTTACCTAATGTATATACGGCTATCGGTTGATTTGTAGGGACTAATCAATGGTTTTCCCTTTTCTTCGATTATCCTCCACATGGTTCAATTCTTGATCTATATAATAGTTAAATTCAATTTATCAAATTCAAATATATTATCAAATTCATTTTCATTCAAATGACAAAATTCATTTTACATATTTTTCCTAAACTTTTACACTTCGTTCAATTTAGTCCTTAAAACCCAAACTATTCAAATTTTCATATTTAACCCCTAATGTTTAAATAAAATTTTATAAGCACTCCAAAACAGCCTTTAAACATTTGAAAATTTTCACAATTTACATGTTGAATTTTATAAATCTTTATATCAGTTCCTAGGTTCAAATTTAACAAAAATTCCTTTACAAATAGTCTTTAACAAAAAACAAGTTTATAAATCTTTCAACTAACTTCAAGAACAACTAAAATGGGAAGGGAATATGAGATAATTATGTTAGATATTGGCATACGATGTTGTTGTATGCACCCGTGATAAGTGAAGCTCTGGGCCATGGGGAGGAGACACTGCGGTGTTCGAGCATCAAGGTATAAGATGGTGAAATGGATGGAATGAAATAGGAAGAATAAAGATCATGGCTAGGCCATGAGATCGATCGGAGGTTATACACCTAAAATGAGTAAGACCATAGCTGAAAGATGCTATGACATCATGATAACGATGAGTAAGACCATAGCTGAAAGACGTCGCATCATGATATAAATGAGTAAGACCACGGCTGAAAGATGCTATGGCGTCATAGTAAACAAGGCTAAGACCATAGCTGAAAAAGGCTATGGTATACTTTGATGGTCCATCAAGATAGTAAACATGGGGTTATACTGTGTAAGAAGTTACGACATCATAGAAAGTTCAATGAGACATTAAACACGGGATAGTCTGGTGGGACGCTAAACACGGGATAGTCTAATGGGACGTTAAACAAGAGATAGTTCACCGAGACAGTAAACACAGGGAATTTAGGGTGTAAAACCATAGTCGGGCTATGACAAACATTATAGTCTGACAAGACGTTAAAAACGACATGGTCCATTGGAACACTAAATACGAGGTAGTCTGGTGGGACAGCAATACTAGGATTATGGGGGTAAGATAGTACCTCGACTATGGCAGTATAAAGAGTTTGCCCAGACAATAATCACAGGTGGATAAACTAGGCAGTAATCAGGGGAAACCCCACAACCATGGAAAGGATGTTAGAAGGAAATTAGAAGCATAGACAGGCAATGGATAGTCAGTAAGTTAAAGAAACCCGCCTACGAATGATAAGCATAAAAAAGTATAAAGGGAAACAGTCTGCTAAAATAGAAATAATGGAAGTCGAAAGGGAGTAAAAAGGGCAACCCGAAGGGAAACAAACATATGAATTGCTGCACTAGTAGTGTTGGGTGCATAAGCAAGCAAAAGAAAGTAAATAGGGGATCGCAATAAAGATCCATCGTAAAGAGTTGTTGAGGGATGCTCAATGAAACTAGAAGGTGAAGGTCAAGATCGAGTAATTGTAGACTATGATGAATGGTTTTTAAACAAATAATTGTGTAAATGTAACGTCATCATTATTAGCACTTGTTGTTGAACCGGATAAAAAGGTATTACAAGATGTAAAGGAAAAAAAAGAGGTCCTACTGATTGTGGGACTTATCTTTTTCGGTTTTGGTATGGTTCGATTATGGGGTTACGTTAATGGCGCAATGGAAAGCAAAAGCCTGACTGATGTTTAAATTAATAATTTTTTTAGCATAAAGAGATTGCAAATTAGGAGAAACACAATGTTCAAATATTAGATTTTCATTTCATAATTCTTTTTTTATAATTTTATAAAATTTATTTAAATATTAAATATTTTAAATTTATAAAATCTTAAATGTGTTATGAATATCTTATTACGTGGATGTCCATCATGATCAAGATAAAGTTTTAATGTACTTTAAATTCTAATAGTTATTAGAATTAGATCTCTACTTCTTTTATACTTCTTATGCCTATAAATAGAGACTCTGATGAAACATTGTTCTTTATCCTCTCCATCTCTCTTTATTTTATAACACGTTATTAGCATGATGATTCTCTATTTTCTCAAAATCTTTCGTAGTTGTCCCACAGATCAAATTATTTTTCACCTTAAACTTTCACCCTTACAACTTCATCTTCGTAATGCTGAAAGATTCAATCTCAGAATAGAGTATGGTTCTTATTCCCGATCTCTGATTTATTATTGTACAAGTATGGGTAAAGAATAGATTTGGTAAGAAACTTCTATATTTCAACTATATTTTCTTTTTCAATTAAGGTATGACTACTATTAATTTTTATTTGACATAAATTTCACATTCTGATAGTACTTGATTTTTGCCTTTTTAGGTTAAATTTTTTTTATACAAAATACATAATTATTGATTAGATATGTTTGCTATTAATATGGTATTTTTTCTATTTTTTGAAGTTTTTTTAATTAAATTATATTATGCATAATGTTTTTATGTTTTAATTTTTTTCTTATTATTTATTCTTGAAATTTTATTAAAATTATGGTAGAAAGTGTTATTAACCTACCATTGTTGACTAAAAGGAAATTTGATAGGATCTATTTATTCTTATTAACTTTCTAATATTGAATGATTGTATGATATCTTTTAAATTGAACTTATAAATATTTTGTTAGAGTAAGATAAGATTTTATAACATATATGTGGTATTGAAATTTGGTACAATGTGTATCAGATAATTTTCAAGCATCGTACACAAAAATTTTGATTATTTATTAAGTGATTTTTACTATTAGATTATAAATTTTATTACGAAAACAAAGTTGTTTTACTACTTGCAATAGTGCTCATGATAATAGTCAAAGTGATGACGATGATTTTAAAAATCTTAAGGTATATTTTACTATGTTTTATTTATTATATCATGGTTTTTTATAAATGGAGACTAATCATGACAACATGAATAGATAGATTTTTATTTGAAATCTCATGCATGTTTGCGATGGTGATTATGAAATAAAGAATCTATTGAGATGTTTATAAGTCCATCCTACTAAATTTGTTGCATTCCCTGAAGTGAATGTAAATATAAAGAAAATAAAAGATATACTCATAGACCACTAAAAGTGGGAATATAGGAATAAATAAGAGAACAATAAGAGTTCTCAAGATAACTTTTCAAAGGGTAAAGATAGCTTATGTTATCAATGTGATATGAAAGATTATTGGTCACATATGTGGTGCATGCCCAAATATTTTGTCTCTGTTAATATTCTTTAAGAAATGATATGAGAATGTAGTAACGAATTTTATCATTACAGATAGAAAACATTTATCTTATTTGGTACTGAAATAAACAAATATATTCCAATATTTGATAGTACAAAATTAGTTGAAAGCTCCAGAAAAGCTAATATATCAATATCTAAAAAGCACAAAGTTTGTGATGGTTAATGCATTAGTTTTAAAAGATATTCATAATGGATCTCATATTGAGATTGTGAATGAGGAAAATATTATATTTCATATGAATCAAAAGAGAATTGGGTTGTTTATATTTTGAATCGAACTCGGGACCTCTCGCACTCTAAGCAAGAATCATATCACTAGACCAAATGCCTTATATTTGAAGATTTTAACATATTCCCTGAAACGAATATTACATATAATTGTTTGAAAATTATATTACTTATTGACTTAGTGGCATTATAGACTTCACATTGATTTAGAAATTTCCAGTAGTAAATGTCACAATAGTATTTATATGTGGATACAAAATAAAAAAGAATGACAATAGAATTATCAATTGTCTAAATTTATATTTACATTATTGGTACAATTGAAAAACATGTTGAAGTAAACCAGAAGTTTACTAATACAAATGCATTTACTTCTTGGCGTGACCAATTAGACCATCCTGGATCATATATAATGTGAAAATTAATTAAGAATTCATATGGAAATTCATTAAAGAACCAAAAGCTTCTTTAATTTAAAAAAAATTCTCATTTATTGTTTGTTCCCAATGAAAATTGATTCTTAGAAACTCACTAGCTAAAGTTGGGACTTAGTGTCTTTCATTTCTGGAATGAATATGGGCCCATTCATCCACTATGTGGATGATTTTAATATTATATGATTTTGGTAGATGGATCTACAAAATAATCACATATGCGTTATCAATTTGCAGCCTCTCATTTGCAAATTGCTTGTTTAAATAATTAATTTCAGATCATGCAATTAAGACAATTCATCTTGTAATACTAATGAGTTTATATCTCAGCCTTTTATTGGTTGAGTTTGAAAAACTTTTGTAAAAGTTTGCGCATAATGGTTTAAAGAAATTATTGATTGAACACCTCTGATTAATGTCTAAACCATTACGTATGAGAACTAAACTTCCTATTTCAACATGAGATTATGTTGATTTACGTTTTGTATGCATCAAGCCAATAAGTTATAAATACTCCCCATTACAATTGGTTTTTTATCAAAGAACTAAACAATTCTCATCTTTGAATTTTTGCATGTGTGTATATGTTCCAATTGCTCCACCACAACGACAAAGATGAGTGAATTCTCAAAGAAAGTTTTGAATATATATTAATTACAAGTTTCTTTATATTATTAGATGCTTTGAATATATTTCGAGATTCAATTATAACATGATTTGTGATTACAATTTTGATTTGATAGTTTTCCCGACATTAAGGGGAGAGAAATAATAATTTGTAATGAGTTAGGGGAGAGTAATTTGAACCAGAAGTTCATAACTCATTACAAGTTAACTGTTAGATGTATTTACAAACTTAATGAGAATAACCAAGTGTTATATACCATCTAATATTTAAATTTGAATCAAAATCCCAGTAGGACAATCAATTAGAATAAACAATAGATTGATCGATTCCAAATATGAAAATTCTTCTAGATGGTCATGTAGTGGAGGCGGGTGCTCCAAAAGAGACCCAAGATATAACTACTAAAGTAAAACTCCAGAAGATATTCAGGTACCTGAAACTGAATTTTGAAATAATAAAAATAAGAGATCTCGATAAGTTATGTCAATTCGAGAAAATGTGGAACCGACTAATAAAAGTGATCAATAATGATTTTGTATAAAATATTATTATTGAAATAATGAAATAAAAGGAAGATCTTGAATAAACCTATTGAGAAATATAGATAAGGAATAAATTGATCAAAATAAAAAGAGGCAATTCAAGTGCAATTAAATTCATGAAATTTTTGGCTAAATATCTAAAGGTATAAAGCCAATAAGGGCACAATTGACGTAGTTTTTCAAAAAGTTGAATAAAAATATAAAGTTTTTCGCTAAGTCTTGGCATTGATTATGAAAAGATATAATTTTTTTTTGTGGTGGATGCAATAACCTTTGAACATATTATTTTAACAATTTATAAAAGATTTAACTTGCGGCTAATGATTGTTGTTACAATCTTTATAAATCACTATATAGTAAAGTTTATATTGAAATCCTTGAAGGATTTAGAATGTTAAAAGCATATTGAAATTCTCATGAAATTATTCATTTATATGAATTGAAATAATTGAACATATGTAATAAATTTGACTTAGTCAATAGTAGTTGAAAGAGGATTATAAAATCATCTAAAATACCTATTTGTATTTTTATAAAAGAATCATGTTGAATCTCCTAAAAAGATCAAAATATATTTCCCTAAATTTTCTTCACTCATGACTTTCAAAAGAATGGTGATATAAATGCTTAGCAATACATTCAAATAGTCATTTGAAAAACTAGTATTCAAGATTGAATACGTAGAATATGAGAAAGTATGTGATGTGTTCATGAGGGGGAGTAAATATGCATTGTACTCTTTTTCCCTTAACCGAGGTTTTATCCCATTAGGTTTTCTTGGTAAAGTTTTTAATGAGGCAGCATATTATGCGTATGATAGATTGTGTACTCTTTTTCCTTCATCAGGTTTTTATCCCACAGGGTTTTTCCTAATAAGGTTTTAACGAGGCACATTATCTACCAATGGACATCCAAGGTGGAGTGTTATAAATATCTTATTAAGTGGATGTCCATCATGATCAAGATAAAGATTAATGTACTTTAAATAGTTATTAGAATTAGATCTCTACTTCTTTTATGCTTCTTATGCCTATAAATAAAGACTCTAATGAAAAATTGTAATCATCACTTTTAATCAATAAAGTACATTCACTATTGCTTTCATATTTTCTTTGTTCTTTATTCTCTCCATCTCTCCGACTGTTTCTTCATTTTACTGTTTCTATCAGTTGATCTAGGGTAAGTATTTCTTGCTTATTGACTCCGTTCTTGATTCTTTTTTGTATTGTTTTTCTCTAATGAAGCCGAACGATTCGATTTAGGGTTACTGACTCTTTGACCCTTCTCATGCGTTTGGGTTCTCAAATGTTCGTAAGCGTTCAAATCCCTCTTTTGGCATTCAATCGGTAACTGGGGTAAGTGGGATTATTTTGGCTGAATTTCCATTAGCCTTCTGTTTATTCACTCGGTGGTAATGGGTTCTTTTACTTAACTCAGCTTCTCGACAGAAAGAGTGTAGTTGTCGTTCGATTAGCATAATAGATAGAACTGTAGTCGTCAAAGGTGAGTGGTAAGTGTTGGTTTGAGATAAAGTTTTTATGAACCCTATCAATTAGGAAGTTGACAAGTATGCATCAATGGATTGTAGGTTGATCGCGTGTGGGTTAATCTTCTTCTTGCTTAACAGGTGCGTAACCATATACCATGTTCGCTAATCGGCTAAGAAGCCGAAAATGTGTATGTGTAATCACACCCTTCTCTCTATGTGTGTAATCATTTTAGTTATCTGTGTCATTCGAAGTGACTGTTGACTTTCGAAGAGGTCATTATCTGAGCTGGAACCCTAAAAAGGTAAAATGATTGTTATACCCCCGAATGGAAAAATGACTAAAACGCCCCTACATATTATATGATTGTTATTTATGTCATTTATGATATGTTGCATTCATGTGATATTATGCTGTATGGGGAACGGGATCATTGATTTGGAGAAAGTATATGATTTGTTAGGGTCGCATGGTCGATTGACGACTGTGGATCCACTGATGGCTTAAAGCCATTATGTGATTGGCAGTTCTGCTGCGAAATTGGTTAGTGCCGCAACTAGTGCTACATCAGGAGTGTAGGGATGGGTGGGTCGATTAAATCCCCATAAGAGTGTAGGGTTGGACGGGATACAGAGTGCAGGGTTGGATGGGTATTTGTGCATTGCATAATCCGATTCTGATTGTGACATGGGATCAGGCCCAACTGAGGCTACTATGGGCTAAGGCCCAAGTGCCACCATTATTGTAATGGGCTTAGGCCCAAGCTGATGTAATGAATGCTTTATGATCGATGAGGGTTGTTCACACTGAGTTTTCGTAAACTCACCCCCTCTTTTAAATTTTTCAGGTAATCCTCAGTAGGCGGTTTGATGTATGGGGGGACTCAGAGGTGGCCACACTACAAACGGCTTTAAATTTTCATATTTTCTTTTACATTACTTAAATTACTTTCTCTTTGGGTTTTTGATGTAATAAGGTCTTTTCTCTAATTTTCTAGCTTTTAAGTTGGGGGTTTTAACTATTATGATTTATTTTTGTTAAAAGTAGAGTGCGGTTTTCCAAAATGATATTTGTTTTCATAACATTACATTTTCACAACATTGTTGAAATGCTTCCGCAACAAACATGTTTTTTAAAAGAAAGGCTGATTTAAAATGGTTAACAAATAATTAAGTTGACTTCAAAATTAAACAAGGGGTTTTTCTCTTTCAAGTGAGATTCATTAAAAAGACAAAGTTTTTTTAAAAGCATTTTAATGCGACACACCAGATTTGGTCATAACTTCTAGGTAGGGTTTGGGGTGTTGATTTAGTCGTATCAGAGCCAAGTCGTAAAACTCGGCTGGGAAATGGGCCTTAGTTTTTGGATTTTAAAGTTATTTGCAAACGATTCCGAAGCATTTTGAAGGATTTTTATTGTGTGGTTCACCGAGTCTCCGGTGTCGAGCCAAGTAAGTTCTCCTGATACTGAAATCTATTTTAAACTATTATACTATAGATAGCTACTGGGCTTACTTTAGATGGTTGACTATACAGAGACTCTTTAGCTAGAGTAAACTGAAAAACTATTGGAAACTAAAACTGTAGTGAGCACACGATTGCGAAAACAACTCTTAACTACTACTGTCATAAAACATCTGCTTAATTACTGAAACTACGAGTTAAATTGCATAAAATTTCTTAACCAGATAATACGTGAAGTGATAATGAGCACTAAAAGGGGTGCAAGAGGCCGCGGCAGAAGCCGTGAAAGTGTTAGGGCTGGATCTTTGGCATCAGGTCACATGCCCAACGTTGAGGCAAAAGAAACACCAGCTTCACATATACCCGAGACAGGGTCGTAAGATCGAACAGCTGGGGACGACGTATTGTCCCAAGCAATGCTAAGGATTCTAAAAAGGGTCGCTGGGCCCATCACTGGTAATGGGAGCCAAGGGTCGATTTCTAAGAGACTTAGGTCAAATGGAGCTGAGATCTTCAAGGGTATCACGAGAGTAGCACCAAATGTGGCCGAATATTGGTTGGAGGCCACCAAAAGGATAATGGATGACTTGGATTGCACTTTCGAGCAAAAACTGAAAGGAGCAGTGTTGCTGCTGGGAGAAGAAGCTTACCAGTGATGGCTTACCGTGAAAGAGGGCACTCAGCCTGACTGGATAACCTGAGAGTATTTCAAATTGGTGTTTCAAGAGAAATACGTGGGTGCAAGCTACATGGATGCCTGAAGGAAAAAATTCTTGAACTTGACTCAAGGAGACCAATCTGTGGAGGAGTACGAGGCAGATTTCTTACGACTCAGTCAATATGCTAAGGGAATAGTGCCAACAGATTATGAACATTGTGTTCGGTTCGAAGATGGCCTCATAAATAGTCTTTGGGTACTGATTGCTCCTCAGAGGGAGCGAGATTTCGTAGCATTGGTGGAGAAAGCAAAAATTACTAAAGATGTAAAGCGCATTGAGCGCCTAAACCGGGAAAGAGAAAGGGGCAGAAATAAAAGGGATTCTAAGCGAGCAGAAATAAAAAGGATTCTAAGCCCTCCAATAGCAATCAGAGGCCTAAGAGAAGGGCCAGAGTGGATAGGCCAGTCAGAGCGGGACCCCTTGTTGCTACTAGTAGGTTACCACCATGTGCTATTTGTGGAAAAGGTCATGCAGGAGAGTGCTGGAGGAGAATAGGAGCCTGTCTGAGTTGTGGTTCCATGGAGCATCGTCTCAGAGAGTGTCCCAGAAGACTGGATCAGAGGCAAGTCTTTGGTAGAGGTGATGTACAACCACTGAAAGGTGGGCAGCAGCCGCCTAGAGGCCGTGGTCAGGCCAGGGGTGGAAACGATTTGGGTCATAGAGCACTGGAAAGAGGTGCTGATCGTAATGAAGCGAGGCAGCCAACTTTGGTCTATGCAGCACGCCGATGAGAGGACGAAGACACTCCAGAGGTGAATACTAGTACGTACTTTACCCATAGTATGCTATTTACCTAATTTGGAATTAGAGTGCGCAGTGGGAGCGTAGTGATGTAATCCATGTTGTGCGACTATTTTAACATTTGGAAATTTCATGGACAAAATTTCTTTAAGGGGGTAGAGTTGTAACACCCCGAATTCTGCGCCTAGAAGTATTGGGCCTTAAGCGTGAGAACTATTAGTAGGGGGCTTATAAATATTTTAGCTAAGCAAGAAAGTGACACAAATTGTATGTTTGGTGTGGTGGTTAAGTGAATTGGGTGTGTTGGGGATGTCTGAGAAGTCTTGGGTTCAAATCTAGGCTTTAGCAAAATTTTAGTTTTTCCCTTAAGTGAATTGGCTTTAGATTGTGGGCCTTATAAATATTAGTGGTTAAAATTTATCACAAGGAAGCATGTGGTCTAGTGGTTGAGGCGTCATTATGGTGGAAAGGGATCTTGGGTTTGAATCCCATAACAAGCAGGGAGTATTTTTTTTAATATGGCGGCAAGTGTTTGAATTGGATACAAACTTTGTTGAGATGGTTGTGGAAGTGATCAAAGGGAGGAAATCAAGGAATTTGAAAAGGGTGGTTATGGATATGGGGGAGAGTTGGATGGAGAGAATCATGGATTTCAAATTTGGAGAGTTTGAAGCCGATTGGGGAAATTGAATATGCAAATTCAATTTTAGTATCTCCCTATCCTTAATTTTAGTTCTTCTATTATTCCTAAGGTTTGATTAAGCCGAATTAACTTCTTCTTTACCCTTTTATTGTTTCTTTTCAAGGTAGCCGAATACCTCTCCCTTCTCATTACCTTAAGTTTGCGTCTGTTTAGGCATTTATGCTCTGACAAGTGACCGACTGTTTCTTCGTTTTACCGTTTCTATCAGTTGATCTTGGGTAAGTATTTCTTGCTTCTTGACTCCGTTCTTGATTCTTTTTTGTATTGTTTTTCTCTAAGAAAGCCGAATGATTCGGTTTAGGGTTACTAACTCTTTGACCCTTCTCATGCGTTTGGGTTCTCAAATGTTTGTAGGCGTTCAAATCCTTCTTTTGGCATTCAATCGATAACGGGGGTAAGTGGGCTTATTTTGGCCGAATGTCCATTAGCCTTCTATTTATTCACTCGGTGTTAATGGATTCTTTTGGTTAACTCAGCTTCTCGATAGAAAGAGTGTAGCTGTCGTTTGATTAGCATAACAGAATAAACTGTAGTTGTCAAGGGTGAGTGGTAAGTGTTGGTTTGAGATAAAGTTTTCATGAACCCTATCGATTAGGAAGTTGACAAGTATGCATCAATGGATTGTAGGTTGATCGTGCGTGGGTTAATCTGCTTCTCGCTTAACAGGTGTGTAACTTTATACCATGTTCGCTAATCGGCTGAAAAGCCGAAAGTGTATGTGTGTAATCACACCCTTCTCTATTGTAGGTCGACAAAAGTCAAAAAGTTGAAACTTCGGCATTAGTGGCCTCACGAGCGTGCGAACGCCCATGTGGTGAATCGGGCCCATAAAGTGTGGGCGATAGGCTGTAAGAGCCGCCACAAGCGCTCTCGTGGACTTGGGCCTCGATGGGCCCATGGGCCCGTATGTGTAAATCTAACTGTAGGTGGGAAATAGTTGGGCTTGTCATGTCGTGTGCATGACGTAGGTCGTTCTGGGCCACGTTGGGCCGAAATGGGTTGTGTGGGCCTAATGGGCTCATGGGCCCCACACAGATTAAATCCGCGATAAATGATTAATATTGGACTGGGCTATGTGGGTCACATAGCCACAACTGAGTTTGGGCTAAATGGGCCACACGAGCGTGTGGGCCCACTTGGGTTGAGTAATGGGCCCTGGGCCCATTTACACCGTTATGATCATTTAAGTTATCTGTGTCGTTCGAAGAGACTGTAGACTTTCAGAGAGGTCGTTATCAGAGCTGGAACCCTGAAATAGGTAAAATGACTGTTATGGGCTAAAGCCCAAGTGCCACCATTATTGTAATGGGCTTAGGCCCAAGCTGATGTAATGCATGCTTTATGATCGATGAGGGTTGTTCACACTGAGTTTTCATAAACTCACCCCCTCTTTTAAATTTTTCAGGTAATCCTCAGTAGGCGGTTCGATGTATAGGAGGACTCGGAGGTGGCCACACTACGAACGGCTTTAAATTTTTGTATTTTCTTTTACATTACTTAAATTACTTTCTCTTTGGGTTTTTTATGTAATAAGGCCTTTTCTCTAATTTTCTAGCTTTTAAGTTGAGGGTTTTAACTATTATGATTTATTTCTATTAAAATTAGAGCGCGGTTTTCCAAAATGATATCTATTTTCATAACATCACGTTTTCGCAACATGTTGAACTGTTTCGTCAACAAACATGTTTTTTAAAAGAAAGGCTAGTTTAAAATGGTTAACAAATAATTAAGTTGACTTCAAAATTAAACAAGAGGTTTCTCTCTTTCAAACGAGATTTATTAAAAAGACAAAGTTTTTCGAAAAAGCATTTTAATGTGACATGCTAGATTCGGTTATAACGTCTAGGCCGGGTTTGGGGTGTTACAAATGGAATATGACATTCCATTTAAACAAGTCTGTTGCATGTTAATAATGCAACTATATTGTTATGATGTATGATTGAACTGATATTGCATAATTTTTTTTGATATTGAATATGAGTACGCATGTTGAGAAATTAATGTAATAAAGATTCCCGATTGAACATTAGGAATAGATTTGGATATTCACACCATGACATTGGGTGATATGTGTGCTAGTATAAGACATGTCTGGGACATGCATCGACCACATTACTAGAGCCAATGTAAGACATGTTTGGGACAAGCATCAGCCTCGAGATATACAAGCCAATGTAAGACATGTCTGAGGCATGCATCGACATTGAGACGAGTGTAACACCCTTTACCCGAGTCTAAGGCCGGGACTAGGCTTGAGGCATTACTTGACTTAAACTCATGCATACAATCATTTCAAATCATAAAATTTGATCGAATTTAAAAATTTTCAATCTTAGTCTAGAAATTCTTAATATGGGTTTACGAGGCCCAAATTGAGCTTTTGAAACTATCTAGAATTAATTCAAACACCCTTTGAAAACTTTGAAAAAATGTCACTTAAAATAGGGCACAAGCCCGTGTGGAAGGGCAACACATCCGTGTTGTCCTATTAACCTAGCTGTGCCAAAGGGCCGTATGGTTCACACTGCCTAAGCATACGGGGACACGCCCATGCCCCAAGCCCGTGTCAATTAAATTCCAAATTCGAACCTACAGGGGTTTTCACACGGCCTGACACATGCCAGTGTCCATGGCCTGTGTCCCTCACAGGGCCATGACACGTCTGTGTCTTAGCCCTGTCTAAAAACCTTGACATTTTGTTTCTGACGTTAGCAACAATTTAGGGGCACACGGCCATGGCCATAGGCCATGTCCTCCATACGGCTGAGACACATAGCTGGTTCTTTGCCCGTGTGTTTACTGTCATGCATACTGACTTGCAATTTCGAGGTGCAGGGGACACACGGTTGTATCACACACGACCTAGATACACGCCCGTGTGTCTACCCATGTGGACAATATAAGGCTATCTACCAAACCCCTTGCCCCCTTAAAACAAAATCTATCATACCAAGTCTATCACAACAAGAGTTCTCAACCAAGCAACCATAACTAAGGCCTATATACCTTTCATACATATTCAACCATGCCAACAGTTTCACATTCACGAAAGGTTTTCTTGCATTTACATAATGACTTTCAATATCGGCCATTTTTCATGGCCTTATACAAAATGAGTCAAGTACTAAATTAAGTCAACACATTTGGCCAATTAACAATGACACATAACTCAAAAGTCAAGATCCTATATATGCAATAATCAAAACAAAAGAACTAACTATACCGAGTGCTTCAAGTGATAGTGTGACTGGCTTTTCCAACGTAGGCAATGATCCTCGAGCTACTTTGGCGGCTCTATAAGAAAATGGAAAGGAAAAGGGGTAAGCATAAAGCTTAGTAAGTTGCATGAAAATCAACTAAATATCATACAACAATATGCTCATAACATTTCATAGCTTGTCTATGTATACAATAAATAGACATAAGTACAACTTACTCATTACCATCCAATACAATTCATATAGCATATATTAAGCCCACATCTCATACATTTCAATTAGGTACTTGTATCACTTACCACATGGTCATAACTTTTCTCATTTCGATATAAATCATGAATCTTCCATTAAACCATTTGAAATATTACCGGATACTCAAAAACCCTGAACATGGGATAATATGTCGACGCCATGTTCTCAAACATTGTCTTACACTAGCTAGCACATTAAAGTCGATGTCGTGTCTTAGACAGGTCTTACATTGACTTTCATATATCGAGGCTGATGCCATGTTCCAGACAGGTCTTACACTGGCTTTCAACTATCGGTGTCAATGCCAGGTCCCAGACAAGTCTTACACTGACACACAACAAGCTGACGCCATGTCCCAGACAAGTCTTACACTATCTTGTATATCCCAAGGCTGATGCATGTACCAGACATGTCTTACACTAACTCTCGTCTCAATGTTGATGCATGTCCTAGACATGTCTTACACTGGCTCACATACCACCCATTGTCATGGTACGAATATCCAAGTCTATTCCAAATGTTCAACCGGAAGTCTTTACTACCTTAATTTCTCAACGTGCATTCTCATAATCACAATCAAACGATTTATGCAATATCAGTTCAATCATACATCATAGCAATATAGTTGCATTATTAACATACAACTTACCTCGGATTACAAAATGTAAGCGACTAGTCGATTTACTCTACTTTCTTGGCTTTCCTCTGTTCCAAGTCCGATTTGTGTGTTTCTTAACCTAAAATAATAAAAATTCACTCATTTAATCTCTAAATAAATTAAGCAATCATAAGTTCACATTTTTGGCAAAATGACCATTTTGCTCTTAGACTTTCACAAAATTACCATTTTACCCCTATGCTCAAAAATCTATTTTTATCAAATTTCTTCAAGTATTAAGCCTAGCCGAACCCTTTTTACTCTTATAGTGACCCAAAATTCCCATTATTACACGACATTACTCTCCATTTTTGCAAACTTACAAAATGGTCCTATTACGATTTTCATGAGAAGTTCTTTCACAAAAGTTGTTTACAACACAACTCAAGTTCATTTTCTTTCATAAAAACTCAGGAAACATCATAAATTCTTTCATGTAAAATCCCTAGACTATCAACCATTTTGCAAAATGGTCCCCCCATTAGCTAGCTCATGCCATAAGGGTTCCAAAAGTACAAAAATTATCAAAAATAACATTCAAATTGACTTACTTGCAAGAGGATAGCTTGGCTGAAATTTTAAAACTCCAAGAACCCTTATTTTGCTGAGAATTTCAGTGAAGAATAAGGGGTGATAGGGATGATATCATTCTTTTTCTATTTTATTTCTTTTTAGTCAATTTAGCCACCAAATTTTCACCTAACATTGATTTTTCTATCCCTTTGTCTCCTATGGCCAGCCACCTCTCTAAAAAGGGTCTATTTTCCCTTTAAAGACCTCTACAATATGATTCATAGTCATTTTACACCTTTAGCTAACAAAATAGGACTTTTGCACTTTATGCGATTTAGTCCTTTTTCGCAATTAAGCTCACAAACGCTAAACCAAATTTTTCATAGACTAATATAATCATACTATGACACCAAAATAATAATAAAAATAATTCTTCAACATCGAATTGGTGGTCCTGAAACCACTATTCCTACTAAGCCCAAAACCAGGCTATTTCAATGAGAGCTAGTGTAAGACATGTCTTGGACATGCATCGGCCTCGAGATGTACAAGCTAGTGTAAGACCTGTCTGGTACATGGCGTCAGCTTGTTGTATGTCAGTGTAAGACCTTTCTGGGACATGGCATCGACACTGATAGATGAGAGCCAGTGTAAGACCTGTCTGGGACATGGCATCAGCCTCGATATATGAAAGTCAATGTAAGACCTGTCTGGGACATGGCATAAACTTTGATGTGCTAGCCAATATAAGACCATGTCTGGGACATGGCGTCGGCATCTTATCCCATGTTTGGGGCTATTGAATATCCTGCAGTATTCCAAATGGTTCAACGGGAGATTTACGATTTATATTGAAATGAGAGAACTTATGACCATGTGGTGAGTGGTACAGGTACTTACATGAAATTGATGAGATGTGAATTCAATTCATGTTGTATGATTAGTAAGGAATGAATATTAGCATGTTGAGTAACACAGGTATGCATGCCAAGCTCATGAGATATGATTTTGATTTATGATGCACATTGGGTGAAGATGTAAATAGGTAATTCATGCCTATGAGAAAGTGATGCTTCATTAAGAGCACCAAAAATATCCTATTTCCTAAAATAATGAAAAAGAACAGTAAAGAGAAAGTAGGGTCGAACCCTCAGGGACCGAATTGCATGAATGCTTGTTTCTCAAAATTTTGGGCAGAATCGTGCCCAAGAAAACCTGCGTTCCCGAAAAAAATAAAAATAGATTTTTAAAGTTTTGATCTGGGAGTGAAATAAAATAACAATGAAATTAAAAGTTGAATTGAAATTTCAAAAATTAAAAGTAAAAATAAAGTTGAGAAAAAGATTTCAAATGGTGGATTTCCAGCCTCCGGTTGCCTCAATTCGCCTTGGGTTCAATCCTTAGCTTTTAAGTGACCCTTCTCAAGCAGAATAAGCAAGTTATAGTGGAAGAGGACGCCTACAACCACCAGTTCCAAGAATTTAGACTTAAGATTTGGCGGAACCTGACTCTAGCCAATAATTGCTTTTGTGGGACTATCTTTTGCTAGATCATCACTTCCCAATGGTGAATACCACGCCATTTTGTCTCTTGGACTCACCAACCTTTGACACAGAAAGCCAACGAACCGACTGTGCAACCTTCCCTAAACGTACAAAGCGGTCGTTCCTTACACAAGTTGAAAAGATCACCTATCAAGGGACATGGATGGAGGATCCAGCCCCGTAATGCGGAGAAGCGATGAATACCCTGTTGAGAAGGCTAAGCGTGAATTTCGACAACCTTCGACTAGATTAGATTTAGTGGCTCATGATTTTTGGGGAAAAACAAAAAATAATGGAAAAGGAATTTTTATTGAAAGAAAATATGGAAAGAACAAAAGACTAAATTTATGGGGGAGAGAGTGTTTACAGCAAAAGATGGACAAAATTTGTGTCACTTCATCCCCTATTTATAGTACTAAGATACCTAGTCTATTCCTAATTAAATTCTAAAAGATAAATACAAATAATTAAAGATAATTAAAGATAATTAAAGATAAATAAAAATAAATCCTAAATTTAAATCTAAATAACTATCCTTAATAATTATTCTAATATAATTAAACATTAAATAGAGTCTTGTGCTATAAAATCTCTTCTTTTGCATTTTCGCCCCAAAAGTTTTCCACACTTTGCATTTTCGGCACCACTTCTCTCCTACTTCGCATGTTGGCCCACTTATCTCCAAATTAATGCTTTTCACCTTTAAAGTTACTTTTTCCTTCAATTTAGTCCCTAAAAGATAAAAGACCATAAAATAACTCAAATTAGTAGGATCATACTCAAAATAAACGTGCAATTAGCACGTAAAATATGTCATTCTAGAGTATTATCAGAATGATTTTGTGATGACCTTGTGATTATAGGTCTATATTTATGATGTATAAATATGTATCTTTACCAATATGGTGAAAATGAATTAACAAGGTGTGATAGACTTAGTATCATTAATTTACACTAAAATAGTTTTGGGATAGCAGCAATAGTCCGAATTTGAAAATCCACCAAAAATTGTGGAAATTGAGTTAGAGGCTAAATAAAATATGAAATTAAATCTTAATGAGTCTAGTTTCACATGGAAGAAGTGCTGTAAGCAAAGACGTTTCATATTATGAAATATTTAAATTGTTGTCAGATAAAGTCAGAATGAATTTGAAATCTCCTATTCTGATTTGAGAAAATCATTGAAAATTTTAAAAAAATAATGATGGGTTATAATTTATATTCTTAGAATCCTTGATGAATATATTTTCAAGAGAAATAGATGGGAACATCATCCTATCTCGTATTATGAGATAATTAATTTTTAGTGAAGAGGGGTCGAAACTGTTGTATCGTGAAAAGGGGGTAACTTTAAAGAATACACTGTACTAATTGGCTAAACAAAAAATTCTAAAAATTTTATGGTAAGAATATATGTGAGTCTAGTTTTTTAAAAATAATCAGATCTTAATTTGGAGTTCTGTAACTCCAAATATAAATAATTTAGTGACTGTGACTCGAGAAAACAGCTTGACCTGAACATAGGTAAAAGGGCAATTATAAGAATATTATCTTGAGATCATGTTGTAAGAATTGGTGGAACCATATTGATAAATTGCTTATTATTTTTATATGGACTTACTAAGTGTGAAGGTTACTCCCTCTTTTCCATTTCTTTTAGCTTTGTCAGGTTAACTTGGGCTTGGAGATCGTCGGAGGCAACATCACACTATCAAATCACTACCTTTGGGATAATGAAACATATGTTATAAATTTTCAAGTGAGTGGCATGTATAGGGATCTAGTTTTGTGGCATGTGTTATCATGATTTAGCCAAATGTATTGGCTTATATTAAGTTATATGTATATGGCTATGAGATGTGACTCATATTGATTATGGTTTGTAACTCTAGCTATTCATGTTATGTCCAATGTTTATGATGTGATTATGTTTGGTTGCCATGCATGGTTGGTAATATGACATGTATGTTGGATGTATGCTCTATGACCATTTGAGGTGATCATAGTTATGTAGTAATTGTATGTTATAAAAACAACATGATGATGGTTAAATATGAGTGCCCAAGGGATAAGTTGGTAACTTAGCATAATGGTAAAAGTAGTCACCAAAATTACGAGTCTTATGAATATGAGTTAATGTATCTAGACTTGGTATTTTATGAGTAGGTGCATTACATGTAAGAGGACATGTCAATGTTATGAATGTGTCTTACTAAGGGGTGTTTAATCACTAAAATGATGCCATGATTTGTGATTTTGAGTGCATAAGGCTGTAAGGGATTATGAGTAACATGAAGGCTTGGAATATAGCCGAAGTGTTGGCCACACGGGCTGAGACACAGCTGTGTATCTCAACCGTGTGAGGGACACGGCCTAAAGACACTGGCGTGTGGCCCGACTGAGTGGTTCGATTTGCATGCTGACGTCATAAACAGAGAGTTACACGGCCTAAGGACACGGACGTGTCCATATGTCCACAAGGGCGTTTGATCCTGTTTCATGGGAAAATTGTCTAAGTTTTCCCTTAAACTTCTCAAAGTTCTCGGTTTAGTCTCGAATCAATCCCAATGTATGTTTTGGGCTTCGTAGACCCAAATAAGGGACGACTTGCATGTGTTTGAAATGTTTTGAATTAAAAGAAATTTTATGGCCTGATTTTTACATGTATGTGTATGTTTAAGTCCGTTAATGACTCGTACCTTGTCCCGGCGTCAGACACTAATAAGGGGTGTTACATTTAGTGGTATCAGAGCTATGGTTTAGTCGGTTCTTAGACTAACCTAGCACGTATGAGAGTCTAGCTATACATGCCACAGATATATGATAGTGTGATGTCTCCTGACGCGAATGAGAACTATATTGCTCAGACAAAAGTACTCTCCAACCGAGCTACACCCAACCATGTTGATAGTAATACCAATGTATTTGAATGAAGTGGCATGGTCATGAGTTGAAACTTGGAAAGGTACGAACAAGATTCATAATATCATACTACGAATAAAATGACATTGTTTCGATTGGACATTAAAATTTTGATGGATTGCAATGGTTCCTTGAAATGAGATAAAGGAATATATTGTAATGAGTTTATTTATGTTTAATTGATGATTCTATGATGAATATGGCTGATTTACTCGGGCGAAAGCATGTGTTTAGATAACTTATCAAAAATATCGATGGAATGAATGTTCATGTATACTTATTTGAATGAATATGGGTAGCAAGTTCACATAGTCTGAATATAAGTGTTAAATTGCTTGGATTGATTTACATATTTGTAATGATATGCATATGATGACGTGCGAGATGAAAGTATAGATTGGAATATACTTATTCATGTTTGTTGGCCTTCGTATGATGTTATATACATGACTTGTTTTATTAAATGAATGGGATAAGTAAAGTTATTCAAAATTCATAGAATGCATGCATAAGTGTACTTGTTTAAACAAGATAACTGGAAAGTTGTCGTAAAACGAATATGAATGTCAGTTTGTCTGAAATTAATGATATGATTTTGATGATGTTGCTATGATGATGAAAGTTGTGTCACGTGTATATGTATATGATAGTCGAATTAGAGGCCTTACGACCTCACCCCCTTACCTATGAGGTGTCTTATAGTGAAAATCCATGAGATGTTGAACGGGTTCCCAAGTGCAAAACTGAAGAGTTTAGTGGTAGTATGATTATAATTATAACCCGAGATAGAGAATGCGTTGTTAAGTAAAGATAGTATTAAAAGAGATAACAGACTATTGAAAGATCATTCGAATTATGCCATGTCACAGTTAAAGAAAAAATTCATTTAGGTAATCAAATTACTCAGGTACGAGGTTGAGAAAATGTAATGATTGGAATCTTTTCAGAACTGATCTTCTTAGTGAAAAGAATAATATGGAATTTGTAATGACAGAAATAGTTGATGAGGAAATATGGGTGAAGCTATGATTCTGTTTCTTCTGAGCGATACTCTGTTTCGGTATATATATATATAAACAGGATATGGTCATTATTGCATTCGATTCCAGTAGGTTCGTGTGGTATCCTATTATGGATTTCTTTTCTCTGGGGGATCATTAAAATCTTTATTATTTATTTCATCTGAGCTAATATTTCGAAAATTCTGTATGTCTTCATGTCTTGAAAGTAAATGTCTCGAATCGTTTGTCATTCCTGTTGTTCATATGTATCGAACATGGTTCGTTGTATGGGATATCCTTGAGCCTAAGTTAAAAGTGTTTATTATGATTATATCTTTAGCCTGATCACACGAAGGTTGAAATTTGCCAGCATATAGATTGTGGTAGCTCAAGTCCAGAGTGTGTAATGGGTTTCATTTATTGGTAATCTTGATTTCTATTGGGAGTAGCAAGATACCATATGTAACAGCCCGATTTTGGGCCTAGTCGGAATAGTGATTTCAGCACCACTATTTCGAGGCCGAAGAAAATTATTTTAGTATTATTCTATGTGTTATAATATAATTTTATAAGTGCATGTAAATTTTGGTAAGTTAATTTTAGCGATTTCTAGTCCAATTTTGAAAAAGGACTAAATCGCGTAAAATGTAAAGGTTGTGTGTTAATGCCTAAATCTGTTAATAGACTAGAGAACTAAAATTGGAGGCATTTAAAGGTGTTTTAATTGACTAATTTGTAATAAAATAAGGAAAAAGAAATAAAATGTCATTTTCTCTTTCATTTCTTCTTCTTCTTCACGAAATTGGCAACAAAGAATGGGGGTTTTGAGTTTTAAACTTTCAGCCACTTTAAGCCCTAACAAGTAAGTAATCTTTGGTTGTTTCTTGATGATTTTTACATTTTTGGAACCCCTAAAGCATAAGCTTTCAAATGAGGGATCTATTTTCTAAAATGATAAAGAGTCTAGGGTTTTTCCATGGATGTATATGTGTTGTTTGCTGAGTTTTTATGGAAGAATATGAGTCATAGTTGTCTAATAAACAACTTTTGTGAAGGAAATTTGTATGAAAATACCTTAAAAAGGTTATTATGCAAAGTTGTAAAACAAGTTGTAAATGTGTGAAATAGTTGAAGTTATGAGTTGCTATAGTTATGAAAATGGTTCATCTAGTCTTAAAGAGTAAAGAAATTGAATAAAAATCATTTTTCGAGCCTAGGGGTAATTTGGTAATTTTGGCAAAATAGAGGGGCAAAATTGTAAATTTTGTCAAAGTGTGTCAATGGACTAATTTGATCAGTACATTGTTTTAATTAGCTAAATGTGATGTTTTAGATGTTGAAAAATGGATTTGGGCCTGGAACGGGGAAAATCAATTTATGGACGATTACGTCTTTTTCACCTTTGTGGTATTGAGGTAAGTTCGTATGTAAACAATACCATGCTATACATGCAATTAAATGTTATCACCACATGAATTTTACAAATATTAATGCCTATGTGAGTGATAGAAATATGATAAGACAAAGCCTTGATAGGCGAGGAAAAATCTCGTTTGAACCTTAGGAATAAATTAGGATACGAATGACATGTCACTAGGAATTATGAGTCTAGATGACTAGCTCGAGAGTGAGCATTTAAATGTCATGAGATATGAGGTAGCTTTAGCTACAATTGAGGCACTTATGTGCAAAGTTTTTTTCGAGTATCCAATTAGTATTCCAAGTGTTCAACGGGTAATCCGAGGAAAGAGTTGATGATAGTCCCAATGAGGTAAGTCATTGGTGAGTATGCACTTGAGTTATGTTACAAGTTGTACAGGTATTTACACTAAGCCTATGAGAATGCCTTGGTATGTGAATGATCTATGATTCATAAATATGTGTCCTTACCATGATGGATGAAATGATGTTGTATTAATTTTGCGAGCAATGATCATGAATGAGTAACTTAGCCTTGACAGATTTGAGTTACTGCAGTAGTGTAACTTTGAAAATACACTAAAAATAGTGGAAAATGAGTTAGAAGCTGAATAAAATATGGGAATAAAGCTTATTGAGTCTATTTTCTTACAAAAAACCGTGTAAGCAAAATAATTTCCCATAATGAGACATTTGAAGTTGTGTGGGACAAAGTCAGAATGACTTCGAGATCCCCTGTTCTGATTTTAGAAAATCATTATAAATTGTAAAAAAAACTGGTTATGAGTTATGATTTATATGTTTAGAATCATTAATGAGTCTAGTTTCAAGAGAAATAGACTAGAATATTATTCGAGTCCTATGCTATGAGATAATTGAACTTTACTGCAGAAGGGTCGGAACTGTCAGACAGTGAAATAGGGGTAACTTTGAGGAATAAACTGTACTAATTGGCTAAACTAAAAATTCTGGAAATTTTATAGTAGAAAGGTACATGAGTATAGTTTCATGGAAAATCAACGGAACTTAAATTGGAGTTTCGTAGCTCCAGATATAAATAATCTAGTGACTATTGCTCAGGAAGACAACTTGTCATGAACTTGAGAATATGTTGTAAACATTGATAAAACATGTACATGAGCTGCTAATTGTTTTCATATGAACTTACTAAGCGTAAAGCTTACCCCCCTTTCTTTCCCATGTTCTCTAGGGTTGCCAGGTTAGCTCGGGTTGGAGGCCATCAGAGATATTATCACACTGTCGAGTTAACGCTATTGGCATAAGTAAATCCTAGTGTTTCGAGTCTATGGCATGTATATGGTTTTAATGTTGAGTATGTGATATTATGATTTAGCAAAAGGTGTTGGCTTGTATTGATAAAGTGTTGTAGCCTTGTGAATTGGCCTATGTTGGCTAATGATGTTGTGGGCCTAAATGTTTATTCATATATATGTATGATACTATCTCTTGTGATGTGGCTTATAGCATGTATGCCTAGAGATTGAAATGAAATTCATTGATGAGTTAGTACCTGATGCAAGATTAGGTGATTGGTAAATAGTTAATAATGCCTCATGAATGGTTTGTGGAAATGATTATGCATGCTTAGTGATGGACACGAGGTTTGTGATGTAAAGATAGTTATGACTAGTATGTGGTAATGATGTGAGCTAATTCTATGATATTTATTGCATAAGAAATTGACTTGAGCAAAACATGTTTGTAGATGTTTAAGAGCTCATTTATGCCATGTTGTATGTTATTGGATAAGTATGTGTGCATATGCTGTGAGGGTGACAAATGGCTTGGAAAATAGCCTTGTAATTGTCCACACGGGCGTGTGTCTAGACCGTGTGTGATACACGGTCTGCCCCCATGGGCGTGTTGTCCAACCGTGTGTCCCCTGCACCTAAGTTTTTCAAGTCAGTATGCATGGTAGTAGTACACGGGCAAGAGACATAGTCATGTGTCTCAGCCATGTGAAGGACACCATCATAGGACACGAGCGTGTGCCTTGGTCGTGTGGTTTTGGTAGAATGTCTAGGTTTTTGGACATGGGTTCGGGACACAGGCGTGTCACTAGCACACGGGCGTGT
The DNA here is from genome assembly GCF_007990345.1 of Gossypium hirsutum. Lineage (NCBI taxonomy): Eukaryota > Viridiplantae > Streptophyta > Magnoliopsida > Malvales > Malvaceae > Gossypium > Gossypium hirsutum. The sequence continues at coordinate 56,497,807 of NC_053433.1, read as the reverse complement.
GCTCTATACCCACACGGGCATGTGAAGCCTTGATGCAAGAGATTTTCTAAGTTTTTCATGAGTTTTCAGTTAGGTCCCGAACCACCCCGGATGTATATTTTGGGCCTCGTAAGCCCGTATATGGGACAGATTGCATGTGAAAAGAAAAGTTTTTAAATTGATCAAAATTTTACGGCCCTGTTTTTGTGTGATTGATTGAGTTTAAGTCAGGTAACACCTCGAACCCTGTCCTGGCGTCAGATACGGGCAAGAGGTGTTACATTTAGTGGTACTAGAGCATGGTTTAGTCGGTTCTCGGACTAACCCAAAGTACGAGAGTCTAGCTATACATGCCATAGTATTGCTCGTGATAGTGTGATATCTCCCGGCCCTAACAGAACTGTTGGTTAAGATAGGAATGAGTTCTAACCGAGCAAATCTTGATAGAGATAAGAGTAAAGTTGAGATTATTGAATCATGCTTGTGATATGCTGAAAATGGGAAAGGTATGAAAAGAAATTCATGATTTTTTTTACATGTACTAGTATTCATTATGTGATACTCTTGAGTTAAAGAATGTGAAATAGTGGAGTAAAACAAAGTTAAGTTGTGAAAAGCTCTTTTATGCATGTTAGTATTCATACGATGTTAAATGTCCAACTTGATTGGCCAAGTGTTTATGAAAAGAAAGAAATTTGCTTGAAATGACAGAATGTATGTATGAATGCTTTTATTGCATGATTTGTAATCAGTATATACATGAGGTTGACATTTATGTCTAGATTAATGAAGTCAAGATGCCGTAATGTTATGCTTTATAACCCCAGTTATAGAATCATAAATGTCACAATAGCATGAAAGTTGTAATGAAATATCAAATTGGGTGGAACACAGGGAATGAGTACAATCATTCACTAATGAATTGGCGGAAAAGACCATGGTTGGACCATGGAAATACATGAGATTTGTGTGCCAGTGTAAGACCATGTCTGGGACATGGCATCGGCATTGAGACGAAGGCTAATGTAAGACATGTCTGGGACATGCATCAGCCACATTATGAGAGACAGTGTAAGACATGTCTGGGACATGCGTCGGCTACGAGATGTGCTAGTGTAAGACATGTCTGGGACATGCATCGGCATGGTTACATGTGTCAGTGTAAGACCTGTCTGGGACACGGCATTGACACAGATGGAGAAGAGCTAGTACAAGACCATAGTTGGACTATGGCATCAAGTAAGCGATGTACTCAAAATCGTAAGACATTCTCCAATTTGATAAATATTGGAAAGTGATTAAGACTAAATGTGGGAACTTGATAAGACATTAAACGTACTTTGAGTAAAAGAAATGAAAGTTTGAATTGTGATAAGCTCACCGATGTTTAGCTAATATTCACATGAAATAAAGTTGCATGTGTTACGGAGATATGTGAAAATGTGTTCATAACAAGTTGGAAATTTGAAATGTTTGAATCAATGTGCGAAATGCTATGTTGTTGTTGAATATGTATTTTCTTGAGAGTCAAAAGTTTAGAGGCTTTACAATTTTCGGCCCCTTACCAGAATAGAGTTATATGAAGAGATTCTCGAGAGATATGTTACATAAGCTTGCAAAAGTGAAACTAAAGAGTACAATAATGGAATAGTATGGGATTAGTGAAGACTGAATTAGTTAGTGGAATAATGTCAGACTTGCACAGATATTTGAGTGTGAGGGATTCAATTAAATAAAAGTTATGGCTATCTTTCTCTTTTGAGTATTCTATATTTTCCTCTATTCTGGGGAATACGTATGGTTATCCTTTTCGAGTGGGAATTCTATCGTATGAGGATGCTGGTGTGACACCCCTAAAGTGACCCTAGTCGGAAAGTGGTTTCGGGACCGCTCAACTGAGTCACCAAATTATTTGAATATGATAATTATTGTCTAAAATATGTGAATATGAATGTGTGAAAGTTTTAGGCTTCGATTTAGTAAATTGCATGTGAATTTAGTCAAAAGGACTTATGGGTGACATTTTTGAAATGTGATAGGCTAATCTACAAGGACCTAATAGTGCATGTAATCAAAAGGGAGGACTTGCATGTCAATTTCCCCCCTAATATGTAGTGGCCGGCCATGAGCATGGGTGGACAAGATGTTATGGCTAAAAACATGTCATAAACATGTTGGGGTAGTACATTATGTAAGGATTAATAAAATAAAGAGCATGGGTGGACAAGATGTTATGGCTAAAAACATGTCATAAACACGTTGGGGTAGTGCATTATGTAAGGATTAATAAAATAAAGGGCATGGGCAATAAAATATTAGTGTTAGTAGGATGAGAAACAAAAAAAAAGAAAAGAAAGGATGTGTGTGATTGTCCCCCCATTGCCGTGAGTGAAGAAAAGAAAAAAAGAAAATTTGTTCATCCTCTTTCATTTCTTTTGGCCGAAAATTCTAAGGAAGAAGGAAGGAGTTCTTGCTTCATGTTCGGTTGGTTGGTGTTTAGGAGGAGGAAATGTTGAAGAGATTCGGTCATGCTTGTAGCTAGGTTAAGGTAAGTTTGATGTTGTTCCATGAGATTCATGCATATTTTTTATGTTAGTTTGAGTTCTACCTAGCCTATGGTTTAAATCTTGCTATGTGATGAAGATGATACTCGGACATGGGTGTTGTTTTCTTGGTTGGTGTTTGTTTCATGCTAAATCTAGATGAACAATGGGGGTTGTCATTTAGGTTAAGATCAAAGAAATTAATCTTGTTAAAACTTTGAACTAATAATGCCCATATGTGTGATAGCCGAACATAGACTTTGTTTAAAGTCTTGGTCAAAGGCCGGTTAAGTGTTTTGGAAATGATTAAGCTAGGTGTTTGATCTTTTTGGTTCGGCATAGTACATAAAATGTTGCTAGATGGAGAAAAAAATTCGGCCAGCAAGAGGTGTGCTAAGGCCGAATATAATTTTGTATATTAATGAGTAATGTATGTGTTGAATTGATGGAATGGAGAGGATGTTTTAATAGTGCATATATGTGTATTAGCCAAGTTTTGAACTTGAAACAAAATGGTATTTGGTCAATACAAGTGACCATACTTGTAGAATGTATTAAGTATGCAATCGGCCTCAACATAGACATGCATGTTCGGCCACACGAATGAATGCATAGATTGATGTTGTACATTCGGCTATAGGTAAGCATAATGATGATCCTATCTTGACTTAGACAATCGGCTCAAGGAGAATTTGTTAAGTGCTTAATTAATTGATATTAGGTTAATGATGTGTGTATTTGGTCATAAAGGTGCACATGAGGAAATGTTTGATTAATTGTACTAAATTGCTTAATGTGATTAAAAATGCGTATGACCATTTTGTATTTGAGCTAAAGGTGGCCATATGACCTATCAAATTCATTGTCATATTCAGCCATAAGCTAGCATAATGAGACTTTAATAAGTTAAATTTGTTTGAATTAGCTCAAGAGCTTAGAGGACCAAAGTTGGATAAAGGAAAGGAAAAAGTGATCGAATATCCGCCGAAATCGTTCGACAACATCCGAGGTAAGTTTTAAGTGATTAAACGTTGAGTAAATTCAATCATAATAGGACATAATGAGTTGATTTAATAAGATATGATGTGGCCATGATATGTCTTAAACTCAAATGGTAAGTTCATAAGTGTTTGGACTTGGAAATTTAAGAGCAAATTGTAATAATTTGCTTTGGACAGCAGCAGTAACGTGATTTTAGAAAATCACTATAAATTGTTGGTGTGGAATTATAGGCTGCATAAAATATGTAATCAAGGCTTAATTAGTCTAGTTTCTTATAAAAGAGACCTTGTGAGCAAAGAAATTTCCTATAAAGAGATATTTAAAGTTGTGTGAGACGGTATCAGAATGACTCTGAAATCCCCTGTTCGGTTTTCAGAAAATCATTATAAATTGTACAAAAATGGTTATAAGATAAAATTTATATGCTTAGACTCCTTAATGAGTCTAGTTTCAAATGAAATCAAATACAACACATTTTGAATTCTGTAAAATGAGAAATTTGATTCGTAGTGAAGAGTGGTCAGATTAGTCAAACAGTGAAACAGGGGAAACTTTAAGAAAAATCTGGTATTGATTGGCCAAACCTAAAATTCTGGAAATTTTATGGATGGAAGATATACGCGTCTATATTCAGGAAAAATTAACGAAAAGTGATTTGGAGTTTTGTAGCTCCAGTTATAAATAATTTAGTGACTATTGCTCAGGAAAAACAGCTTGTGCTGAATTTGAGATTATGTTGTAAACCTTGATAAACTTGTTTTAGTTGCTCATAAGCTATTGATTAAACCCATACGTGAATTCTAAATTGTGATATTGGAAAATGATAGATGTAGATTCAGCCAAGACAGTGTGTATACGTGAAAGTATATGTGGTATGTGAAGTATATTTGGATAATTGTGATGTGAATACATGAAAATTTATATTTTGATTTAGGATTTTATGTGATGGATGTGAACATGCGTATGTGTGATAAGGTCGAATGGCCAATGTGATGAATGTGAACCCGTATATATATGTGTGATAAGGCCGAATGGCCAATGTGATGAATGTGAACATGCGTATGTGTGATAAGGCCGAATGGCCACTGTGATGGATGTGAACATGCGTATGTGTGATAAGGCCGAATGGCCAATATGATGAATGTGAACCCGTATATATATGTGTGATAAGGCCGAATGGCCAATGTGATGAATGTGAACATGCGTATGTGTGATAAGGCCGAATGGACAATATGATGAATGTGAACCTGTATATATATATGCGTGATAAGGCCGAATGGCCAGTGTGATGATTGTGAACATGCGTATGTGTGATAAGGCCGAATGGCCAATGTGATGAATGTGAACATGCGTATGTGTGATAAGGCCAGATGGCCAATGTGATGAATGTGAACATGCATATATGAGATAAGGCCGAATGGCCAATGTGATGAATGTGAACATGAATATATGTGGTAAGGCCGAATAGCTAATGCGAAACGTGTATGAGATGGATATGTGGTAAAGCCAAATGGCTAATGTGAGATATGTACGAGATGTGTATATATATATTGTGGCCAAATGACAAACGGTGAAAGGTGTGTATTATTAGATTTTTGGATGAGGCAAATGAATTACAAATATGACAGTCGATGTGAATGTTGTAACATGTGATTAAATGTACATGAAACTTGGAAATATGACTACGTGTGGAGATTATGTCCGGGTAAGACCCGATGACTACGTGTGGAGATTATGTCCGGGTAAGACCCGATGACTACGTGTGGAGATTATGTCCGGGTAAGACTCGATGACTACGTGTGGAGATTTTGTCCGGGTAAGACCCGATAACTTCATGTGGAGATTTCGTCTGAGCTAAAGGTCTCACCGATAATCCGAGTAGAGGTTAGAGCTATAAGACTTCGTAATAAGAATTGCATATAAATATATTCAACGCGAAAGGTTAAATAGGTATGTACTCCAAGTTTATATGTGAGCTTGATTTGAACTAAATCATAAGGTAGTTATGTGATGCATATGAGAGCAATCTATGAGACTATTCCTATGATTATGTGACTTCGGATCAGTGTGAGAGGATATGTGAAATCATACAATATATCTATGTCACATGAGCTCACTTTTATGTGAAAGTTTATCTGCCTATTGTATATGATGAGATGTGCATATTCGGTAAAGGGATGGTATGCCCGAAGGAAGAGTAAAATAAAAATATGAACAACTATGTTATATTTTGATTGTTATCTGTTGTCACTGCTTAAAACTTACTAAGCATTGTAATGCTTACTCCGTTTACTTTGTTTTCTCTATTTTATAGATCTCATTGCGAAGCTACAGGCTCGGGGATCATCAGCAACTAGTCACACTATCACTATCCATTGTTTGGTACTGCTACGTTTTGGATTATCTTATGGCATGTATAGAATAGACTAGTAGTGAGAGGATATTTTGGTTAATGTATACAAGCCATGCGAAAATGGCATCTTTTGAATGTGTACTTATAGAAGTTTAAATTGTATCCCTGACTGTCTCTAGTACTTATCTAAAGGAATGTTCAAAAAAAAAATTTACTGTTCTGATATGAGTTTCAAGACTGGTAATGCCCCTTTATCTATTCCGGCAACGGATACGGGATTGGGGTGTTACAGCTGGTGACTATGATACTAGATGAAAAGCTCTATTGGTCCAGTTAGTTATGATCGACATTTCTCCATCTCTTTAGATTTCTATTCTGATATATTGGAATGAAGTCGATAGTAAAAATCTATGTGAGATTATTCTGATGTTCTATTGATTATTATATATATATACGGGAATTATATTATCTCTGTTACGAGGAATTCTAGAGCGTACAAACAGTAGTTTCCTTCTGGTTTTCTCTGAGGGATTTTCCGGATCATCTTTATTATTTTCTTCTGGATTATATTCTCGGATTTCTGGTATAGCCTTATATCTTGGAATTTCTTATATTGGATTTTCTCTCCTTCTTGTTTCGAGAATTATCGAGCTTGCCTTATCTTTACGAGTAATCTTTGACTTGTGATATAAGAATCTGTTATGATTATGCTTCTGGCTCGACTATAGAAGTGTAGGGATTTCAGTGTCGAGATTCTTTAAAATTCTTAGGGTAAAGAATGATTATTCTGCAAAAGTAAATCTAAGTTATATGCCTTTAAGTTTATTCTCTGGTTCGAGATTTCCGTTACATGTTCTTTGGTAAGTAGTCGTACAGTCAGAAATGATGAGGTTTTATTCTTATAAGTATGATACGGAAAACATAATTAGTTGGATTTCTTTCATTCGAGAGATGTTGTATAAGTAAAGTTGTCCTGATTAATAAAGAGATCACATCTATGAAGTTGGAATCATTTGATTCAAGTTAGTAAAGATTCTAAATAGTTGACGACCAGAGTATAGAAATGTGGCTATAAGTGATTAATTAAACAAGTACATCATGATTCGACTTTTAATTTGGAATTGCAAGGAAGATTTGATTTCTAGTTTCTGTTACTATTATTTCAGAGTAAGATTAGAGTACTGAGAAACTCTGGATTATATAGAGAATTAAGTGCAAATTGCACAGCAGTATCTTGTCTATTCTTCCAAAGGATGTTGAATTGTCTATAGGGTAAAGCCAAATATCAAATGTATTCGAGATTATTACTATCAGTGATGACAGTGGGAAGAAAATGAGAAAGGACTAGTATGAATTTCGTACAGGATGTCTCTCTTGTCTGGGTAAATAAGAGATACCATATTGGATTGTGATAGATTGATGATAGTAGTCTGCATGACTATTTTGATATATACAGAGGTATTGTTAGACGGATTTGGACGAGTTGTGTTTCTAAGCTTATAATTCTTAGAATGTCAGTTTTCAGTATTTCGAATTGAGCCGAGACTTTTATGGTAACTATGGAAAGGATACAGAAATCCTGAGTATGAGCTTGGGCTGAATTGTTTTGTAAGTTGTGAAAAAAAGATATAAATGACTCGTGAAAGTTGAGAGCAACTTTTTCTGGTAAGATTTTCGAGGACGAAAATCCCTAAAAGGGGGAAGAAATGTAACAGCCCGATTTTGGGCCTAGTCGAAACAGCAATTTAGGAACCACTAATCCGAGGCCGGAGAAAATTATTTTAGTATTATTCTATGTGTTATAATATAATTTTATAAGTGCATGTAAATTTTGGTAAGTTAATTTTAACTATTTCTAGTCCAATTTCGAAAAAGGACTAAATCGCGTAAAATGTAAAGGTTGTGTGTTAATGCCTAAATGTGTTAATAGACTAGAGAACTAAAATTGGAGGCATTTAAAGGGAAATTAGACCCTTTTTAAGTGTGTGGCCGGCCAAGGGGAGACCAATTGGTCAAAGAGCCAAAATTTGTGGCTTTTAGGTGTTCTAATTGACTAATTTGTAATAAAATAAGGAAAAAGAAATAAAATGTCATTTTCTCTTTCATTTCTTCTTCTTCTTCACGAAATTGGCAGCAAAGAATGGGGGTTTTGAGTTTTAAACTTTCAGCCACTTTAAGCCCTAACAAGTAAGTAATCTTTGGTTGTTTCTTGATGATTTTTACAGTTTTCGAACCCCTAAAGCATAAGCTTTCAAATGAAGGGTCTAACTTGTAAAATGATAAAGAGTCTAGGGTTTTTTCTTTGATGCATATGTGTTGTTTTCTGAGTTTTTATGGAAGAATATGAGTCATAGTTGTCTAATAAACAACTTTTGTGAAGGAAATTTGTATGAAAATACCTTAAAAAGGTTATTATGCAAAGTTGTAAAACAAGTTGTAAATGTGTGAAATAGTTGAAATTATGAGTTGCTATAGTTATGAAAACGGTTCATCTAGTCTTGAAGAGTAAAGAAATTGAATAAAAATCATTTTTCGAGCCTAGGGGTAATTTGGTAATTTTGACAAAATAGAGGGGCAAAATTGTAAATTTTGCCAAAGTATGTCAACGGACTGATTTTATCAGTACATTGTTTTAATTAGCAAAATGTGATGTTTTAGAAGTTGAAAAATGGATTTGGGCTTAGAACGGGGAAAATAAATTTATGGACGATTATGTCTTTTTCACCTTCGTGGTATTGAGGTAAGTTCGTATGTAAACAATACCATGCTATACATGCATTTAAATGTTATCATCACATGAATTTTACAAATATTAATGCGTATGTGAGTGATAGAAATATGATAAGACAAAGCCTTGATAGGCGAGGAAAAATCCTGTTTGAACCTTAAGAATAAATTAGGATACAAGTGACATGTCACTAGGAATTATGAGTCTAGATGACTAGCTCAAGAGTGAGCATTTAAATTCCATGAGATATGAGGTAGCTTTAGCTACAATTGAAGCACTTATGTGCAAAGGTTTTTCTGAGTATCCAATTAGTATTCCGAGTGTTCAACGGGTAATCCGAGGAAAGAGTTGATGATAGTCCCAATGAGGTAAGTCATTGGTGAGTATGCACTTGAGTTATGTTACGAGTTGTGCAGGTATGTACACTAAGCCTATGAGAATTCCTTGGTATGTGAATGATCTATGATGCATAAATATGTGTTCTTACCATGATGGATGAAATGATGTTGTATTAATTTTGTGAGCAATGATCATGAATGAGTAACTTAGCCTTGACAAATTTGAGTTACTGCAGTAGTGTAACTTTGAAAACACACTAAAAATAGTGGAAAATGATTTAGAAGCTAAATAAAATATGGGAATAAATCTTATTAAGTCTAGTTTCTTATAAAAGAAACCATGTAAGCAAAATAATTTCCCATAATGAGATATTTGAAGTTGTGTGGGACAGAGTCAGAATGACTTGGAGATCCCCTGTTCTGATTTTAGAAAATCTTTATAAATTGTAAAAAAAAATGGTTATGAGTTATTATTTATATTTTTATAATCATTAATGAGTCTAGTTTCAAGATAAATAGACTAAAATATTATTCGAGTCTTATGCTATGAGATAATTGAACTTTACTGCAGAAGGGTTGGAACTGTCAGACAGTGAAATAGGGGTATCTTTGAGTAATAAACTGTACTAATTGGCTAAACTAAAAATTCTGGAAATTTTATCGTAGAAAGGTACATGAGTATAGTTTCATAGAAAATTAACGGAACTTAAATTGGAGTTTTGTAGCTCCAGATATAAATAATTTAGTGAATATTTCTCAGGAAGACAACTTGTCGTGAACTTGAGAATATGTTGTAAACATTGATAAAACATGTACATGAGCTGCTAATTGTTTTCATATGAACTTACTAAGCGTAAAGCTTACCCCCCTTTCTTTCCCATGTTCCCTAGGGTTGCCAGGTTAGCTCGGGTTGGAGGCCATCAGAGATATTATCACACTGTCGAGTTAACGCTATTGGCGTAAGTAAATCCTAGTGTTTCGAGTCTATGGCATGTATAGGGTTTTAATGTTGAGTATGTGATATTATGATTTAGCCAAAGGTGTTGCCTTGTATTGATAAAGCGTTGTAGCCTTGTGAATTGGCCTATGTTGGCTAATGATGTTGTGGGCCTAAATGTTTATTCATATATATGTATGATACTATCTCTTGTGATATGGCTTATAGCATGTATGCCTAGAGATTGAAATAAGATTCATTGATGAGTTAGTAACTGATGCAAGATTAGGTGATTGATAAATAGTTAATAATGCCTCATGAATGGTTTGCGGAAATGATTATGCATGCTTAGTGATGGACACGAGGTTTGTGATGTAATGATAGTTATGACTAGTATGTGGTAATGATGTGAGCAAATTCTATGATATTTATTGCATAAGAAATTGACTTGAGCATAACATGTTTGTAGATGTTTAAGAGCTCATTTATGCCATGTTGTATGTTATTGGATAAGTATGTGTGCATATGTTGTGAGGGTGACAAATGGCTTGGAAAATTGCCTTGTAATTGTCCACACGGGTAGACATACGGGCGTGTGTCTAGACCATGTGTGATACACGGTCTATCCCCATGGGCGTGTTGTCCAACCGTGTATCGCCTGCACCTAATTTTTTCAAGTCAGTATGCACGGTAGTAGTACACGGGCAAGACACACGGCCATGTGTCTCAGCCATGTGAAGGACACGGTCATAGGACACGGGCGTGTGCCTTGGTCGTGTGGTTTTGGCAGAATGTCCAGGTTTTTGGACATGGGTTCAGGACACGGGCGTGTCCCTAGCACACGGGCGTGTGCTTTATACCCACACGGGCATGTGAAGCCTTGATGCAATAGATTTTCTAAGTTTTTCATGAGTTCTCAGTTAGGTCCCGAACCACCCCGGATGTATGTTTTGGGCCTCGTAAGCTCGTATATGGGACAGATTGCATGTGAAAAGAAAATTTTTAAAATTGATCAAAATTTTACAGCCCAATTTTTGTGTGATTGATTGAGTTTAATTCAGGTAACGCCTCGAACCCTCTCCTAGCGTCGGATACGGGCGAGGGGTGTTACACCATATGGTTTGGTTGAACAAAAGCAGTTCATAAAGGATTTTGATTTGTGTTATGAAAGAATTATAAAAGGACTGTATGTTCAACTTATTTTGTTATTAGTATAAAGGAATTTCTTGAATTATTAATGATTGATGATTGAGGTCGATTCGATTGTTCAACCTGTGCGGAATACTTGCTCGAAAGGTTAAATGAGATATTTATGTCCGAGTCTATTTTCAGATCTGGGAACAAAATTTCGTTTCTTCGTGGTAAAAACACAGATAGTTTGAATGAAAAATGCATATTTTAGAAGACCATGACATGAGTTAAAATTGTTTTGATTGATAAAGTTATCGTTTTCATGGGAAATTAAGATGGTCTATTAGATGCTAGTGGAGTTTTAAATGGTTGGAAGTGTCGTTAGCCGAGGTATTAAATTTAGTTCTGCTTTCTCAATTTTTTTCAATGATATGTCATTAAATGGATTATAATGTGTTTTGAGGCTATAAGACAATGTGATAGCTTAAATTATCTGATGTCATGGATAGAGATCTGAGTCTGAGTTAGCATAAGTGACTTGAGCTATTGAAAGATTTCGAGTTAGTCATTATTAATCTTTGAGAAAGGTTAAAAATAGTTACAAGCGTTTGGTTAAGAAAACCCCATTTACTTTGAGAATGATGGTCACACGGTTGAATTTGTTTATTGACAGGATCGGTCTTAGCCGAATTCAAGATTGAAACTGAAATTTTATTGCAAGTCTGTGCAGCTGAGAAAAGTGTTAGTGAATTGTAAGCCAAACGAGTACAGTGAGGATCGACATCTAGTTGTAAATTTCAAGTCAGACCTGATGAATGATATTATATTAGAGTAAAGATTTTTGTAACAGAAAACCCAGAACCTATGCAGAAGTGTTGCAAGAAAACTCATAGAAATAATGTATTAGTGATTAAGTTTGGGACTCGACATTTCTGATTTTTGTGCATGAATATTTGATGTAATAACAAGACTAAAGTCAAGTATCAAATTTCTTCAGTCCTATTTCAGCCAATGTTGGTCCTAGAATGGAGTTGAGAAAGAGTACTATAGAATTCTTATCGAGATGTTTCCTATCTCCAGAAAAGAGAAGTGTTATGTGGGTTTGTTATTGAGTAATTGAAGAGATCTGCAAATTATTTCAAATTTAAGAGTAATTGAGAATTGAATTTGTTAAACTATTGGGTCGTATGAGGTAATAGAGTATAAGGCCAGTGATGTACTGACTAGCTTCACCATGCGAATTTGAGAAGATTCAAGTGTGTTATGTGTATAGGTGATATGACGGTATGGATCGTAGCCTTTGCGTATATGAGTTCTCCGATATAGATTAAGATTCAGTTGATGTGTTGTATAATGAAGAACCGCTCATGACTTTGGTACGAAAGATTGAAGTGTTAAGAACTAAAAGTTCAATCTTAGTAGAGGCTTCTCTAGTAATGTTGTGAATAATGGAGCCTATGCGAATACCACCACATTTTTAGTAAGACTTTCGGGGACGAATGTCCCTAAGGGGGGAGAATTGTAATAGCCCGTTTTTGGGCCTAGTAGGAATAGTGATTTCGGAACCACTATTCTGAGGCCAGAGAAATTATTTTTAATATTATTTTATGTGTCATAGCATGATTATATAAGTACACGAAAATTTTGGTGAATTAATTTTAGCTATTGTGAGCTTAATTGAGAAAAAGGACTAAATCGCAAAAAGGGAAAAAGTTTTGTTTTGTAAGCTAAATGTGTTAAATAGCTAGAGAACCATAATTGGGGATATTTAAAGTTCAAATAGGCCTTTAAATTAGTGGTGGACGGTCATAGAGACAAAGGAATGAAAATTTTCAAAGGTTAGGTGAAATTGGTGACTTGTTTGACTAGAATTAAAATAAAATAAAGAGAAAGTGATATCATCTTTTCACCTTCATTCTCTCCACTGAAAATACCAGAAAAATAGGGGTTTTGAAAGCTTGAAATTTTCAGCCACTCTTCACCCTTGCAAGTAAGTGATTTTAATGGTCTTTCTTGATAATTTTTGTACTTTTGGGACCCTTGTAGCATAATCTAGCTAATGAGAGGACTATTTTGCAAAATGATTGAAAGTATAGGGTTTTTCCATGAGATTATTCATGTGGTTTTCTGAATTTTTATGGAATAAAATGAGTCCTGATTGTATAATAAACAACTTTTGTGAAAGAAGTTTGCATGAAAACACCTAAAAAGGGCTATTTTGTAAAGTTGTAAAATAAGTTGTAAATGTGTGAAATAATTGAAATTGTAAGTTGCTATAGTTATAAAAAGAATTCGGCTAGGCTTGGTAAAGGAGGAAATTTGACAAAAATCGATTTACGAGCCAAATGGCAAAATCATAATTTTTGTAAAGTCTAAGGGCAAAATGGTTATTTTGCCAAATTGTGAATTATAGAATGCTTAATTAATGTAATGATTAAATGAATGAATTTCATCATGTTAGATCAAGAAAATCGAGATTTGGGCTTAAATCGAGAAAGTGCGAGGTTAAGGACAAAAAGAGAATAATTAGTCGAAATTGCATTCGAGGTAAGTCCATGTGACTAAATAAACATGTTATCCATGTTATTGTTAATTTACTTTATATGTTAATGGAATATGACATTCCATTGAAACAAGTAAGTTGTATGTTAATAATGCAACTATATTATTATGATGTGTGATTGAATTGATATTGCATAAATTGTTTTGATTGTGAATATGAGTACGCATGTTGAGAAATTAATGTAATAAAGACTCCCGGTTGAACATTAGGAATACATTTGGATATTCACTCCGTGACATTGGGTGATATGTGTGCTAGTGTAAGACATGTCTGGGACATGCATTGGCCTCGAGATATACAAGCCAGTGTAAGACATGTCTGGGATATGCATCGGCCTCAAGATATACAAGCTAGTGTAAGACATGTCGGTACATGGCGTCAGCTTGTTGTGTGTCAGTGTAATACCTTTCTGGGACATGGCATCGACATCGTTAGATGAAAGCCAGTGTAAGACCTGTCTGGGACATGGCATCGGCATCGATATATGAAAGTTAGTGTAAGACCTGTCTAGGACATGGCATCAACTTTGATGTGCTAGCCAGTATAAGACCATGTCTGGGATATGGCGTCAGCATCTTATCCCATGTTTGGGGCTATTGAATATCCTGTAGTATTCCAAATGGTTCAACGGGAGATTTACGGTTTATATCGAAATGAGAGAACTTATGACCATGTAGTGAGTGGTACAGGTACTTACAAGAAATTGATAAGATGTGAATTCAATTCATGTTGTATGATTACTAAGGAATGAATATGAGCATGTTGAGTAACACATGTATGCATGCCAAGCTCATGAGATATGATTTCGGTTTATAATGCACATTGGGTGAAGATGTAAATAGGTAATTCATGCCTATGAGAATGATTTTGTGATGGCCTTGTGATTATAGGTCTATACTTATGATGTATAAATATGCATCTTTACCAATGTGGTGAAAATGAATTAACAAGGTGAGATAGACTTAGTATCATTAATTTACACTAAAATAGTTTTAGGACAGCAGCAGTAGTCCGACTTTTAAAATCCACCAAAAATTGTGAAAATTGAGTTAGAGGCTGAATAAAATATAAATTAAAGCTTAATGAGTCTAGTTTCACATAGAAGAAACTCTGTAAGCAAAGGAGTTTCAAATTATGAAATATTTAAATTGTTGTGAGACAGAGTCAGAATGATTTTGAAATCCCCTGTTCTGATTTGAGAAAATCATTGAAAATTTTAAAAAAATAATTATGGGTTATAATTTATATTCTTAGAATCCTTGATGAATCTATTTTCAAGAGAAATATATGGTAACATCATCCCAATCTTGCATTATGAGATAATTAATATTTAGTGAAAAGGATTCGGAACTGTCAAACCGCGAAAAAGGGGTAACTTTAAAGAATAAATTGTACTAATTAACCAAAAATTCTGAAAATTTTATGGTAAGAATATATTTGAGCCTAGTTTTTGGGAAAATTAGTGGATCTTAATTTGGAGTTCCATAACTCCAGATATAAATAATTTAGTGACTGTGACTCGAGAAAACAGCTTGACCTGAACATAGGTAAAAAGGCAATTATGAGAGTATTATCTTGAGATCATGTTCTAAGAATTAGTGGAAGCATATTGATAAATTGCTTATTATTTTTATATAGACTTACTAAGCGTGAAGCTTACTCCCTCCTTTCCATTTCTTTTAGCTTTGTCAGTTTAGCTCGGGGTTGGAGATCGTCAGAGGCAGCATCACACTATCAAGTCACTACCTTTAGGATAATGAAACATATGTTATAAATTTTCAAGTGAGTGGCATGTATAGAGATATAGTTTTATGGCATGTGTTATCATGATTTTAGCCAAACGTATTAGCTTATATTAAGTTATATGTATATGGCCATGAGATGTGGCTCATATTGATTACGGTTTGTAACTCTAACTATTCATGTTATGTCCAATGTTTATGATGTGATTATGTTTGGTTGCCACGCATGATTGGTAATATGACATGTGTGTTGGATGTATGCTCTATGACCATTTGAGGTGATCATAGTTATGTAATAATTGTATGTTATAAAAACAACATGACGATGGTTAAATATGAGTGCCCGAAGGGTAAGTTGGCAACTTAGCATAATGGTAAAAGTGGTCACCAAAATGATGGGTCTTATGAATGTGAGTTAATGAATCTAGACTTTATATTTTATGAGTAGGTGCATTACGTGTAAGAGGACATGTCAATGTTATGAATGTGTCTTATTAAGGGGTGTTTAATCACTAAAATGATGCCATGATTTGTGATTTTAATGTGCACAAGGCTGTAAGGGATTATGAGTAACATGAAGGCTTGGAATATAGCCTAAGTGTTGGCCACACGGGCTGAGACACGGCAGTGTGTCTCAACCGTGTGAGGGACACGGCCTGAAGACACAGGCTTGTGGCCCGGCTGTGTGGTTCGATTTGCATGTTGACGTCATAAACAGAGAGTTACACAGCATGAGGACACGGACGTGTCCATATGTCTACACGTGCGTGTGACCCTATTTCATGGGAAAATTTTCTAAGTTTTCCCTGTAACTTCTCAAAGTTCTCGGTTTAGTCCCGAATCAATCTCGATGTATGTTTTGGGCTTCGTAGACCCAAATAAAGGATGACATGCATATGTTTGAAAAGTTTTGAATTGAAAGAAATTTTATGGCCTGATTTTTGCATGTATGTGTATGTTTAAATCCGGTAATACCTCGTACCTTGTCCCGGCGTCGGATACGGGTAAGGGGTGTTACAAGGTTTGAGTTTATGTTTTTCAACTCCAAGCAAGGTTGAGTTAACTCATTTTATTCTTTAAAAATAATATTATATTATATTAATATTTAAATGTTTTTATCATTAATTAATTTAAAAGTATTTTTTTTTTAAAAGTAAAACAAAATATTTAGGTGGATCTTAACGAGTTTGACTTACGCTTGAGCTTGAAACTTTTTTTTTAGATTCGAGCTTGAAATAATATTATTTAATGATAAAAAAATTATTTTTAAATGATATATTTTCGACTTTCAACATATTATCGCAAATAGTAACTAATTCAAGTTTATTTAATTAATTTGCATTTATTATAATACACTTTTGGTCTTACAATTTGGTCACTATTAACATTTTTGATTTTTTTGTCACATGATTGATAATTGACACTTTTTAGTTAGTATAATAAAAATTTGAGTCCTCATCTTTTATATTTTCCCTCAATTTGACCCTAATTATATATAAAATTTATTTTAAAAAACTCAAAATTATTTAAAAATAAAAAATTCTATATACAAATTCTAGAAAAATAAAATATTAAATATGTTGTTATTGAAGAACGAATATATATGTGAACTAAAGAAACTTATCATTCAATAAAATCCAATAACACATTAAAAAAAACAAAACCAAAAAAGTTAAATCATTACATGCTTCCTTGGTGTTTCTTAAAACCAAATTAATAATATTTTCAAGTCGAGTTTGTTAGCTCGATAACTCAACTAAATTAGCCAAAAGAGGGTGAACTGACCTTTTAAAAATTTGTGGAAGTAAAGAAAAAAGAATAAAACAATGAACACAATGATATAATGGTTCGGCCTCAATTGCCTACTCTACTAACTTAGCTTTCCACAGCTAAGTATTTTCCTAAATTCATTGATTTGATCAACCTTTGAGGACAAGGTTTAACCTTACAACTCCTTTAAGATTTCTACACAAATCTTAAGACACAATCACTCTCAAAGAGAAACAAACAAGCAAACAAAGAAATTATCTTTACAAGATCATAATGTTTGTCAATTAAGTACAAAGACAAAAAAGAAATACTTAGAGCTGAAAGAAAAACAATTAATACTCACAAGTGCATATAAAAAAGATATGAAAATTGAGCTCTAAGGTTGATAGAATAGCACTTTAAGCTTTTTAATCTCTCTACTTTTTGTTGAACCTTTGGAAGCTGGTATTTATAGTCCCAAATTGATTTTCAACCATTTTGGTTGTTGGGATACTGAATAGAGCAATTAGGGATGAAAATACCAATATCTTTATGTCACCTGTAACAACAGGTACCAATACCTTTTTATAGGTATCGATACTATTAGCATTTAATGCAACAATTTAGTGATCGTTAGCTTACATCGATACCAAAGGTAATTTATTGATACTTGATAAAAGTTATCGATACTTTTTTATGGGTATCAATACTTTATGTGTTTGTTCAAAAATTCTTCGAAGTCAAAATGAAAAATCCATATCAATACTAAACAATGTACTGATAAGATCGTCTAGGTATCGATACTTAATTTTAAGTATTGATACTCAATGTGTTTACTTACAAAAATTTTGGAAGTCAAAATACAAAAACTGTATCGATACTAGTAAAGATATTGACAAAAAAGGAATGAGTATCAATACTTTTTGTTTAGGGAGTAGTTTTTCACTTTGTTTAAAATTTTTTGAAGGGTGTTGAACTTGTCTAAAATATTTCTAAGTGTTCAAATTATTTTTCAAAGTATTTGAAGTTTTAGAAAGACTTTAAAATGGATTTCTACTTTGAGATTAATTCTTTGCTCAAAAACCATCTTTCTTCAAAAACATTTTATTTGTTTTATCAAATAGAGTCTGGTTTAACTGAGTTCCATGCCCTTGAAGAACATCTAGAGCTACTATTATAGAGACATATGAAATCAACTCTCATGTCATTTTTTTAGCAAAAAATAATATATACTGCATTTTTTTTAAAAATTTTATTCAAATTTTTAGTTCATTTAAAATGTTTGTCAAAATTCAAATTGTAAAAACAAATTATACTCTATTTTTTTTATAATGAAAAAGCTATATTAAGAAACAGAAGATGTAAAAAAAATAGAGAACCAATAATTTTTCTTAATGTTTTTATTTTTTACATTATTTTTTAAAAAAATGGGTATTAGATATTTCTATATAGATAATACATAGAGAAAATTTGGAGTGTCTATTTCACTTTTTTTTTTTGAAATTTTATCTACTTTTATATAATTTTTAGATTTTAGAATTTTCTAATTTTTTAAAAAGAATTTCACTTTTATCATTTTATAATAATCAAGGTAAAATTGGCAGGACTAAAATTGTTTTTATGTCAACTATGAAGTGTCACTTAACAATAGGGTGACAAAAAGAAAGCATTTTCAAAAATGTCATTGATCAAATTATAATTTTTTAAGTTAATTAACTAAAACAAAAACTTACCCATAATTAGTGAAGGGTAAAAAATAGCAAACCCGGATAAAAATTAGTTAACGTATACAACTATTTTTAATTTTAAATACAAATGCGAGTTGAAATTTCAATTTGAGGCAAAAGAAATTGCAATTTACCAAATATAACCCTTTTGAAATTCCAAATATATTGATATAAAAAAAGGCTTAATCTACAAATTGATATTTAAGTTTGTCATTTTTCCTATTTTGATATCTAAACTTTTTTTTTGTCATAAGTGGAACCTAAAGTATATTTTTTTTCTCAAATTGATACATTAGTTAGTCAAACCATTAATTTATTTTTTTAAAGGCTAAATAATAATATTTTTCTCAAGTTGGTACTAAACTGTTTTTAATCACAAGTATTACTCCAATTATTATTTTTTACTCATTTTATACTAAAATGTTATATCTATTAAAAAAATTTCAATCAATAGTAGACTGTTACATCATATAAACTTTAAAAAATAATTTTTAATTCTTTTCTTTTACTTTATTTCTCTCTATTTTTTTATATTTTTTTCTTTCTTCTTCCTTTATAATATCCAGCAATGTCAACGAGGTTCGAAATTAACCCTCTCTAGGTCGAGATATTGGTGATTGATTCTATTTTCGAACTTCACTGTCTACTTGCTCAACTTGATAGGATCAAAAAAAATTCTTTCATCGATCAAGACCAATGTTTTTAGAACCAAACTAAATCGACTGGAAATATATCAAAAGACAGAGGTTGAATCGGTTGACTTGCGAACCAATACAAATTAATTGAACTAAGCTAAAAAAAACTATTTGAATTAGTTCTCTCTAGGTTTTTTTTTATGAAATTTTAATAATTTTTAAATGTATATATAGAAAATAATGATTTGTCTTTTTTTTGCTACAAGATCATTTTTAATTGGTTATCTTTTAAAAAAAAATTTAACATTAACGATTTCACTAAAGACAAAGATATCACCTTAGGTAAAATAGTGTTAGTATCATGTCAAAATCGAAAAAATAATATAATTTAGGTAACAAATTATTGGTTAAATTTTTTCAAATAGATTTAATAATTTAACTAAATTATTTCTAAAGGAAGTATCAACCTGAGAAAAAATAACAACTTAAATATCATACGTTTTTAAGCACCAAAATAAGAAAATGAGTATAATTTAACTATAAAAAAATCCAAATATTCACTTTTTTCCGGTTATTTCCCGAAATTTGAGGTTTTCCCAGTAGCCAAACAAGTCATCAATCAATCTAAAGACCGAGAGATAAAAGGAATTTGTTAGGGTTTATGCAAAGGAACTGCAGCTTACATTCCCTTTCTCTCTCTGTTAACAAGAGAAAATTCGGGTAAGAGTGTTTCAATGTTTCCTGATGTGAAACCCTACATTGAAATTATAATATTCTATTTCATTTCTTCTTTTAATTTGATCTGGGTTCCCTTTTTTTCCTTTTAAATATGGGTAGCTTCGAATTTTATTATCTGGGGATAGTAATATGTTCTATTTCTGCAAGGCTGCAGTGTGAACATCATGAAGCGGGCATTGCCATGGAGTGACCAGGTTGATGTAATTTCATCGGATGAATCTTCTTCTTCATCATCATCATCATCATCATATTCTTCTCTCGATGTCGAGGTTCAGGTCAATGATGGAACCAAAAATGTCGCAGTTGATCAACCTCCTAAAGAATTATCCTCTGATGGTAGTTTTTGTTAAATGGGTTTCAATTTTTGCTCCATCTGTTGAAACCTATAATTATTTGTTCGTGTAAACTCCTTCATCCCCCTGTTGAATCTAACCTGTAGCTTCGCCTTAGCTAGTTATTATTACCTTTGTGATATGGGGTTATTTTTAGCCAATTTCATCTTCAAATTTTCAAAGAGATCAAGTGTGTCCGTATTATTGTTTGTTAACAATCAAGGTCAAAAGTAGTTTTTGTATGGGGAAGATGCTTCTTTTATGATACATTGTAAAATCCTTGTTTCATGATATCAGGCTTGTTGATCAGAAAGGCTGAAATTTATCAGGAATATATGAAGCAATTACCAATTCCGACACAACGGGGCTCTGTTATTCCGTTTACCACATGGATGGGATTAGGCAGATCCATCAAACAATTATATGGGCAGCCTTTGCATTACCTCACTAACATTCTCCTAAAACAGTGGGATCATTCAAGAGTCGGCAGTGAGGACGAGCATAGGCCCCTTGACATCATCGTTCATCCTTGCAAAGCTGAAGCTACTGTCTGGCTCGTTGAAGAACTTCATCGACAGACCTCATCACATCATCACATGGCCAAACTGTGGCAGTCAGATCCAATGCACCATGCTTTCATCGATTCCATTTTCCCTCAATTGTGAAGTGCATGCAGAACTGTCCACAAGGTTTCACATGGCCTGCCCCTGATTCTGTGACAAAAAGAAATATGGATTTTAAGTAGGAGGTTTGAAAAATGTTCATCTTTCCTCCATTTCATCCTGTAAAAATGTTGTTATTTTGTTAATGTAGTTCCAATATACATTCAGGATGAAAAAGATTGCACAAGTTACTAGTTTCTTTCTTTCTGTCCATGCGTGTTTGTAGTTATCATGTTATATTGCATAAACCTTTTGGAGAAAATGTAGTCTGGATGTCGAGCCCGCTATTGTCTTGTATCTGAATGAAAGATTATTATGAGGTTCATTTCAGCTTCAGGTATATTTATATAACAATAAAATAATGGCCATTGCATGTGAAAAATAAAATAAAAATGCAACTTTTTTATTTTGATTCTGCGAACGCAAGAATCAGTGAAGTTACAAGTTGATATCACCAATAGTCGTTGCAGGAACAGACCCCTCTCTGGAAGAAATGAAATCTGTTATTATCTCGGACAATAATCTCTCTGTTATACGTTTTTGACACCAATTTGGCAAATGAATGGCAGTCAGAACAGATTCGAAGATTCTTAACAACCCGGATCGGTGTGCCCTGATCGGTGCTGATTAGCCCAAACGCAATTGCTAGTTTTTCACTATGTCTACTAAGTACGTATTCTTTCTCCTCCTCGTCAACATTAAGTAGAACATTACTAAGATCTGGAGCATGGCCGGCAGCCTCCACTCTGCAGTGCATTTCATCTAGCATTGCAGCTATGTGCATCCTTTCTGGATGGGATTCATCACCCGAAGTGAACTCATGAATTTGTCCATTTACCTCTATTGAGCTTGATCCAGGCACTTTTCGAGCCCCCTTCTCTTTCAACTGCAGCCGCACCTTTGCAACATCAGTCCATTTCCCAGCAGAGGCATATATGTTAGAGAGAAGCACCTGGATACCAGTCCTGTCAGAAGCTAATTCTTTCATCCTTTCAGTTGCATATCCTGCCATATCAAGATTTCTGTGCATCCTGCATGCTGCTAAAAGAGACCCCCAAATTACATCATTAGGCTCCATTGGCATTAATTTTATGAGATCTAGAGCTTCTTCCAAGAATCCAGCACGGCCTAGCAGATCAACCATACACCCGTAGTGCACAATTTGAGGAGAGATTTTGTGGACTGACGTCATCGACTTGAAAATATCTCGCCCTTGCTCGACTAACCCTCCATGACTGCAGGCTGTTAGCAACCCCACAAATACTACTCCATCAGGCTTGACTCCTTGCCGAAGCATCTTGTTGAAAAGCTCAATAGCTTGATTGCCGTTTCCCTCCATAGCCATTGCTCCAATGGCAGCAGTCCAAGCCGACACATCTCTTTTTTCTATGTTATTGAAGATCTTCATTGCAGTTGAAGGATCACCACACCTAGCGAACATATCAACTAAAGCTGTACTTAGACGTAAGTCACAGGGAATTTTGTTCATTTTGATATAAGCATGGATCCACTTGGCAAGATCAAGTGCTCCTAAATATCCACAGGCAGATGCAATACTCACCATAGTCACCCTATCTGCTTTTATTCCTTTATTTTGCATTGTTCGAAAAAGTTCAATGGCTTGTTCGAACATGCTCTCTTGTACCAAAGCACTGATTATAGTGTTCCAAGACACAAGATCACTCTCTGGCATATTGTTGAAAACTTCCCAAGCTGAACTGAGATCACCATTTCTAATATAACCAGCCATTACAGAATTCCATGATACAACTGTCTTGTTAGCCATGTGATGAAAAACCGCAAATGCCACTTCCTGTTTACCACACTTCATGTACATGTCAATTAGAGCATTTGAAATACTATCCCAACCTTCAAGTCCATTCCTCAAAACATAAGCATGACAACATTTTCCCAAAAAAATGCTACCTAGTTGCGCAGATACTGAGATTGTAGATAATATAGTAACCCTATCAGGCACCAGCCTCTGTCTCAGCATTGCCTCCAAGATAAAGAGTGCTTCCCTCACCATCCCGGAATGCACATAATTTGACATTATTGTATTGCAAACAACCAAGTTTTTCTGTTCACATTCATCAAACAGCCGCTTTGCAGTATCAAAAGCACCGCATTTCATATACATATCCACAAGCGAATTCACCATTAAAGTATTAACTTTCACTCCCAAGCTACTAATGTATCCACGCACTCTCTCACCCAATTCAAGATCCCTCAACTTTGCACAGGCAGAAATTACACAAACCATCGTAACTGAATTCGGCCTAGTACCTTCCTCCACCATCTCAAAAAACAATTCAACAGCCTCCTTAGCCAAACCAGACCTTGCATAACCACAAATCAAACTGGTCCAAGATACAACATTTCTGTCAATCATTTCATCGAACACCTTTTGTCCCAACACAATTTCCCCACACTCTGCATAGAAGTGAATCAAAGAATTCAATATAAACATATCTCCTTGAAAACCCATTTTTATAACCGATCCATGAACCTGAAAACCCTCAGCAGTCGCTGAAATTTTTGTGTACGCACTTAGTAAGTAGGGGAACGTGTATTTATCAGGCGAAATGCCCAGACTCAGCATTTCAAGATACACCCAGATAGCTTCCTTGCCAAGACCAATAGAAGAATAACCTCTAATCAGTGAATTGTACATAAACAAAGTACCATCATTTTGATTATCGTATCTAAATTGATTTAAGATATTTTTAGCATAAACTAAGCTCTCAAAAGTACCCAATGCAGTACATGTTGAGATAAGCTTCGCTACAGTAGAGGGACGGTGAATTAGTCCTTGCTTAGCGATTTGACAGTGCAGTTTTCTGAGTTCAGTCAGGTTTCTGCAATCTTTCAAAGAACCAGTCGGAGAGGAGTCATTGGTTTTGGGTAGGGTTTGGTTTG
The DNA here is from genome assembly GCF_007990345.1 of Gossypium hirsutum. NCBI lineage: Eukaryota > Viridiplantae > Streptophyta > Magnoliopsida > Malvales > Malvaceae > Gossypium > Gossypium hirsutum. Next base: position 56,473,729 of record NC_053433.1, on the reverse strand, counting down.
TGAGAGCTTTTAAGGCTTGAGAAGTTATTACAGGAGACAGAGAGGTTGCCGCCATTGGTGAGATGTGTAATATTCGTGCTGCAGCTGCAGCAATGGCCAATTTTAATCAGATTTTATGGCAAAAAAAGAAGATTTTCTTGGTTACATTAATATTTTATTATTATTTTTACCGGTATCACATATAATTTTATATATAAAAAATGATTTTATGTAATTATATATATATATGAAATTTTGAATTATTTTAATTTTTATAAATTATTATTATATTTACTATTTTATATTTATATATAATATATATAAATAATTATATTTATTTAATATAAAAATAAATTAAGGTATTTATTTATTTAAATGTATATGATTGAATCAAAATTAAAGTTTCAAGTATATATTTGAACCACAATTAAAGTTGTGTATAATTATAACAAATTAAAATTTATAAATTAAACTGTATATTAAATCAAAATTTATGTATAACTTTAAAATTTTTCTCTAAATTTTATAATATATACTTTTATTTGTTCAAAATTTGATACTCTACTTTTATAGTAGTCCATTTTGCATCATTTGATTAATATTTTCGATTAACTCTATTTAAAATTTAGGTATGAACATTTATAGTTTTTATGAATTTTCTTTTCAATTTCACAATTCTTTTTTTCTTTAAGAAAAAGATAGAAGTAAAATTTGTTAAAGACCCTTTTGGATGGACGTTTATCTTTAATACGGTACATTTAGCTTTTTTCTTTTTGTCTTACATTGTAGTATCTAATCTCATCGTCACAATTATTTTTACACTTATTGCAGGTAGAGGTGATCATGAGTCGAGACGGGTTTGGGCCAGGCCCAAGTAAAAATTTAGGCTCATTTGCTAGGCCCGGCCCAAAAAATAAGCCTAAAAATTTGCTCAAGCTCAGCCCAGATAAAAATGCTAAAACTCGGGCCCGATCCGACTCGCCCATATTAAATTTTGTTTATTATTATATTATTTTTATATAATTTTTAAATATATATAATACATCAAAAATACTAAAACATTAAAATAAATATTTCTGAACAAATTGAAAATAAATTTTAAAAAATATGTATACTTAAATAATACTAAGATATATGCAACTTAACAAGAAATTGTCTCTAAAATAATTAAAAAAAATTTAACAATAAAATAAGTGTTATACAATATCCAAACAATAACAACAAAATAGTTGCAACATAATGAGAGAGAAAACAACAAGAAAATATCATTAAAATAATAATAATAATATATATTTTTTGTCATTTAGTGAAATCGGGCTAGGCTAGAGGCAAAAAATGTCTTACCCTAGACCCGGCCCGTTTTTAAAATGGACTTTATTTTTTGCCCAAGTCTATTTTTCGGGTTTATATTTTTGCCCAAACTCTCTCATTTTTGGGCGGACATTCAAGTTGAGTTAAATTGGGTGAATCAGTTCATGAGCAGATCTAATCGTAAGTAAATGCATCGTTTATACAAAATGACCCTAAAATTACTAGGGTGAGAGTGAGAGTAGACTAGCTAGAAAACTCATCATTCATGGTTGCTTCAATTAATTCTCATTCGAAAAATTAAAGTAATTTGAGTGGGTTGGTTAAGTAAAGATAGAAATTGAACATTTTGAGGCACTAAAGGGTGAAATAAGCCAACAAAGTGAAATAAGCCAACAAAACTATTAAAACTAAAAATAAATAAAATTTTCAACAACTCTATAATTGCAAGGATGTCGCTAAATATTGCTAAATATTGCAAAATCTGGGAATCGTCTCGATTTAGCAACTTCCTTTTCATAAATGAAAAGCAATCTGTTTATTTAAATAAATGTAGATTATTTCGTTAGTAACTTCAAAGTAGGATTATTTTTATTTTCATCACTTTTTTCTTTTAATTTGGTTACCGCTTTTTTCTTTTAATTTGGTTACCGCTGTTAAAATAATTGATCAAGTTAATTACAACCCCGTTAAATCATCTCTTCTTTCATTAAGTCCATTTTTTAGTTTCTTCCCTTTTTTTTTTCTTTCCTTTTCCCATTTTTATTTCTTTTATTTTTTTCTAAATTAATCATTACACCAGTAAATCATCTCTTCTATCATTAACAGCACGTTTGGTTGGAGGGAATGGCTACTCCATTCCCTCCTTATTCTTCAATGAACAGTAAAACACAAGTTTGATTAACTGAATGACCCATTCCATGGAATGTCATTCCATGTTTTTTCAGCGAATTTACTAAATCCATATTCGGTAGTTAAGGATAGGAATAGACAATTTAGCAACACAAGTAATAGCGATTTTTTTATTTCCAATTATGTCCATCGTTTTTTACTGTTCTTCTTCATCATCAATTGTGTTAAATTGAATTTAACAATAATACAGATAATCTCCAATGGTTCCAAGAATAATATGGTTAGATTTTTTTATTGGAAAAAGAAAAAGAAAAATCTCAAAATTTGCATCAACAACTTAGAAAGAAAAAAGCATTTCTGTCTCAATTTTGGGTTAAACTATTATATAGAGATTTAAATATCGAAAATTAGGAAGGAGGATGACCAAAATCGATAAGGAACCCACAATCTGTTCTTGTAGATCTATGATTTTATTTTTAGAAATTTTGCAAAAAATAAATTAGAAAATATGAAAGAAAGATTTCAAGGGACATTTTGATGAATCTTCAAAAAATAATCCTAGGTCAGAACGTTTTGATGTCACCCGTAATAACTCTCTTTTTTCTGCCAAAAATACCTCCTTTCCAAATCAAACTTGCATGCATTGTTGAGAGAAGTTTCTAATTTCTAGAGAATTTTCGAAAAAGACAAAGTCAAAACTTCCATCCAAAACACACAAAGCATGGAAAACTTCAAGAAAGGTAGATCTGAAAATTTTGGAATTGTAGAATCAGATAATGTAGAAACGAAAACTTAGAAGAAAACTTTATCAATAATATATGAACTATAATTCTGGAAAAACTTAAAAAAAAAAAGCTTCAAGAAATGGTGGATTTCTGGAAAGCTTAAAGAAAGCTCAAGAAACAATGGTTTTCTTATTTCTGGAAAGCTTCAAGAAACGGTGGTTTTCTGGAAAAATGAACAGTAATTCTGGCCTATTCATCCAGATATGATGAACAGTGGTTAATATAATTTTATTAGAAATTATTTAATTTAATTTAAAATATATTTTATTTAAATACTTTTATATATTAATAATATAATCAAATATTTTTTATTTTAAGGGTAAAGCTGTCATTTGTGATCTATTTTTGATCTTTTCATTGTTATTATTCTATTCAACCAAACCATGTAAATATGTAATATTTGAATTTTATTTCATTCCATTACACTTCTATTACAATTTTATTCTATTATAATCTTATTTCATTAGAGAGTCTTATTCAATTTCAGGTGTTATAAGTCTATTTTTTTTATTTCTTTCCTTCTTTTTCCTTTTCCTATTTTTATTTCTTCTTTTTCTCTAAATTAATCACTACACTGTTAATTCATCTCTTCCACCATTAAGTCTATGTTTTAATTCCTTTTCCTATTTTTATTTCTTCTTTTTCTCTTTATTTTTCTTTTAGTTCATTTTTTCTCTCTGCATCACTGTTACCTTTCCCGCCATTCACTCTCTAAACCACCATCAACAAGCTCACACTACTCCCTTTCTTACCCCTTCTCTCAACTCTAAATCCCTCATCATCATTGCCATATTTGACACAACCCTTAGCCACTCAAAACCCCCATCACTGTCTAATACTCCATCTCCCACACAACATCTCCTTCATCATCCAACTTTCACTGTCACCATTACTGCTTCCACCTCCACCTCATTGGCCATTGAACCTAAAAGCACCCACTACTTTAATCACCATACTAAAAGACCAGAAACAAACCATAAACAATGAATGATACCAAAAAAAAAACAACAACAACAACAACACAAAAGATCCAACCAAAATATAAAAAAACAGAATTTAAAAAAAAGAATTGCTCCTTACTGTTTTGAAGAAGCTAATCCAAACCTGCAAACAAAGAAGAGAAAAACCAATATTCATAAAAGGAGGAAAAGAGATTGAAAAAAAAAATAAAGAGAAGGGGACTTATCTCTGTTTGAATTTGGGTTTTAAGCTCTGGAATTCCATTAGACAATTTGAACGGTGACAGGATCTATTCGGTCAAGGAGAACCATATATCAAGTACCCTAGGCGATCTAACGACGAAGGTAGTAGATCGGGACAAGGTAAGTTTGAAACTGACTCAATATTTTCGTGGTTTTCTTGCGGGTTTCAAGAATATTTGAATTTTTAAATCGAAAGAGAAAGGAAAGATGGACTACTTGGTGATTTTTCTGACTAATGGTCCTACCACAATTAGAGCTGGGCCGGATGGCCCGGCCCGACCCGAAGGTTCGCCTAAAAAATGGGAAGGTTTAGGTAAAAATATAGACCCGAAAAATGAGCTTAGGCAAAAAAACGAGGCCCGTTTAGAAAACGAGCCGGACCTCGAGTAAGAGTTTTTTAGCCTAGGCCCAGCCCGGACCGAATTATATATTAATATATTTTTATTTTATTTTTAATCATTTTAAAATTTTAATATAACCATTTTTTATTATATTGTCAATTTATATATTGTTTTAATAATTGTTTTAGTATCATTTTTATTTGTTTTAATATTTGTTTTTATGTTTTAAATATATTTAATTTATTATATTTTTAAATTTTTTTTATTTAATGAAATAAGAAAAAAATTTAATATGGGTCGGGCCGGGCCGGGCTCGGGCTTAGTAATTTTATTTTGGGCCGAGCTTAGATAAATTTTTAGGCCCATATTTCGAGCCAAGCTGGGCCCGAGCCTAGTAGATGGGCTTAAAATTTTATTTGGACCCGACCCGGTCTGGCTCGGCCCATGATCACCTCTAATCAGAATACGGCAGTTAAGAAAGAATAGCGTAATGAATAAAATGAAAAAAGAACAATGAATAAAACACAAGAAAAAAGATTTTTTTTTTAAAAACCTAGCGGTAGGATAGATGGATTTAAGGGTGGACAAGTTTGATCAATTTTTTAATAATAATGATTAAATTAATAAAAAATAATTTTAAGATAACTAAAATAAAAATTATCCTTTTTTAGAATAACTAACGAGTTAGATTACATTTGAATAAATAATTAAAAAAACACTTATATAGATAAAGACTGTAACAATTCGATTTTTAGGTGATGTCAAAAATTTTAGTTTCGGGACTTTATTTCTGTAAACTGAATTCGTAAAAGTAAAATAGAAATATTTACAGAGTAATATAAAAATATATTAAAGATCGGTTAAATAATTTAGCCGAGAAAATAGTTAATTGAAGCTTCGAGACTAAATTATAAAAGTCCAATCGCTATTAAACTTTAATTTAAAAAATGTTTGGGAACTAGTCAGCAATTATCCAAAAGATTAAAATGGTTATTTAACTAATTTTAAATATGCGATGGTGGATGGCGATGATGGTTTCCACTAAATCTTAATCTTATAATTAAGAAAATAAGTAAAACATAAACAATTAACTAATCATAATTAATTAAGTGTTAATCAATCTATAAATAGTCAAGTTAATGGATGGAAAGATGAAATTGTCATCTTCCTTCTCAAGTTGAAGCCATTAAAATAGAAATTCAAAGCTTTCAACCAAACTTTTGGCTATCAATTTGTAAAGGTAATCTAGCAATTTCTTTGAATTTTTTATAGATTCTTGATCATGATAGCTTGAATTACTAGCCCATATATTAATTTATTCAATTAGTTAATATTTAGCAAGTTTCCATTATAGTAAAATTAATGATTTTGAGTTTGAGTTGAATAATTGATAGTTAGAAAGCTTAGATTATGATAATGACTAAATTAGAAGCAAGTTAAACTTGTTAGATAATTTTGTAGCATTAGGGACTAAATTTGTCACACCCAGTTCCTATTAAAGCCCGAAATTATGAAGGATCAGGAGTTAATTGCAAGAATTTGCACACTCGATGGACTTTACTAAAAAATCTAGAAATTTTATTGGTTGAATGGTAAATAGTTGGATCTTAATTCTATTTTAGTTAAGTTGGAACGAACTGGTTCCTTAATGTGAGGTAGAATGATTATTGATGGACGGTTATGTGTGGCTTTGATAACCGTGTGTGGAAGTTTATATATATGTGTGAGAAAGATTATTCTAGAGGCAGAGTTCTCCTCATTTCTGTTATTTTTCTTCTTTTCTGCATCATCTTCTTTGGTTGCTCTGAAGAAGAGAAAGTTAAGAAAAGTCTTGCGTGGGGCAGTGATCGTGAGATTTAAGTTTGGAATATAGTGAATCCGGTGAATTGGTAAGCTTCTTAATCTTATTGTATTCGTAAAATTAAGGAAAAGAGGAGTTAGGGTTTATGAAATTTTTTAAAATTTGTGCATGAAACTGGATTCGGGGATATAAAGCTTGAATGCCTCCGATTTAATCGGTATATTTGGTTGTCATGCTTAGCTACCAGGACGAAAGAAGTACTGATGTAACACCCCTAACCTATATCTGTCGCCGGAACAGAGTTACAGAGCATTACCAGAATAAACAGATCAAATACAAACATTTCATATTATTTCTACTTTTATATCAGAAATCAATCATAAATAATCATATTGTCCCTTATATGAGCCTTCGAGACCTAAAATATGCAAAAGAAATAAGTCGAGACTAATCTGGGTACTCAAAGAATTTCTCGCAAAATTTTAATATTTTTCTTAGGTATAGGGTACACACGCTCGTGTGGTCAGGCCGTATGCTTCAATACACCCCCTGCTCTGTAGGAATTGACATATGATTTCGAATCATCATTGATGATGATTTTTTTCACTGTCGGCTGGGGAAACCTTTCGATCTAGGCCTGACTGAACATTTATGAGAAAATCCCTATAAATTGTCGTACCAGATCATTTCGAAAGGCGCTTGCTTTGGTTAGTTTCCTTTAGCAGCCCGCGAACTTCTGTCAAAGGTGATTAGTCTCCTTATGTGGCGGGTCGAGAGACACGCCCATGTCTCAGGCCATGTGGACATTCGAAATAAAGACACACGGCTGTGTCCCAGCCCGTGCCCAAATTAGGGTGGTTACTGACTTGGGTCACACAAGCAAGTCACAAGCCCGTGTGCTAGACCGTGTGAACATTTTAATTTACATTAATTAGGTGCAGGAGTTACATGGCCAAGTTACACACTCGTTTGCCAAGCCGTATGCCACATACGGTTGAGATACACGCACGTGTCTCTACTCATGTGACAATACCTGAGCATTCTGTTTTGCAATTAAAAAGATGCGGGGGACACATGGACACACGCCCATGTGATACACATGGCTAAGACACACGTCTGTGTCTCTGCCCCTGTGGACAAAATAAAGTCATTTCCAATTCTTATTTCTCACCCAAACTTGTCTTCCACCTACATTAACACTTAAACACAATTCCAAGCCTAACCTTCAAGGCAAGCCAAAAACTAAATCCTATGCATGATATATTATCACATTTATTCAAGTATCCAACATACCAAATTGACCATATACCCATTTAAGCATGTTTATACCTAATATACCAATCCAACCAATCTAAGCACATACATACCAAACATAATATAGTCTCATATATATATACATCAAAACATGCCATCGCTAGCCATTCCAATGGCTAATTACAACCAAAACATTCATTTATCAATATTAATCTATTAACCTATACATGCCATTATGCCCAAAGAAAATTTTGCTATTTATACCAAAATGAGCCAATGGATAGTGTGATGTATCTCTGACCAGCTTCCAACCTTCACGAGCTTTCGAATACTATAAAATAGAGGAAATAGAACAGAGTAAGCATTTGATACTTAGTAAGTTCGTATAAAGGGAAATTAACTTACCATTTACATTTAAATTAAGCATGCGAAAATTCATCCAAAGAAACTTTGCAGTTAGCCTAATTACAAATAATCTCAAGAAACTTGTTAGTCATTCATTTCATGTAAACATCAAGAATCAAGAATGAGCTCATCATGTAATAATTTTCATATACATAAGCTTTACTCATCATATATCCATATAACATGTGCTTTTCCATAATAATTCATCTCAAATTCAGATTATTCCTTGTTAGAACTTTACTTGTTGAATTTATTAGGAATATCGATGGATACACAGTAGTAGACTTGAAGTGTACAAACTATAATTTGTCAATTCATATTTGGGAAGCACTTTCTTGAGCCATATAACGGGAAGCTCATGTGAGCCATGTAACGGGAAACTTATCCGGGTTGTATAACAGGAAACTCATAAGAGCCATAATCAGGAAGCTCATACGAGCTAACAATGAGTAGCTCCAAAGAGCCATTAATCAGGAAGCTCACAAAGAGCCTTTAATTGGGAAACTCACGAAGAGCCATATAACGGGACGCTCATAAGAGCTGCGGCGTGTCCAAAACACATACAGGATCACAACGGATCGAGATGCTTCGAAGAGCTATTAACGGGAAGCTCGCAAGAACCATATAACGGGAAGCTCAAAAGGGATAATAATGGGACGTTCTTTCAAGCTATGGTGTGTCCGGAACATATGCAGGATCACAACCAATACAAGAAACTTGTATCCATCGAATTTCATTTATTCAATCGGGACTTGATGTTTGTCAAGCATTATTGGATATAATATTAATTTGATATTCATAGCAACAATACAATCGCCTACACAACATTCAATTCAAGCATATAAATATACACAATTTAGTTACACGAACTTACCTTGACAAATGTTCGTGTATTTGAAATCTACTAATCTGACACTTTTTCTTTTCCACGATCTAACTTCGTATTTGAGTTATCCGAACCTATACGAGTAAATTTAACTCAATTTAATACAATTCACAATCGATTCAGTTCAATTCACATCCTAGGAAAAATTACCATTTTGCCTATATACTTTTTAATTAATGACGATTTCATCCCTAGGCTCGAAAAATAAAATTTATGCAATTTAACCCTTATTCCAAGCCTAGCCGAATTTTTCATATAACAATAAAAATCCATGTATTTCACAAAAATCAAAAATTTTCCATGAATTTTACATCTTTACAATTTAGTCCCTAAATCACAATTTTATCAAAATTCACTTTACAAAAGTTGTTTACCTATCAACAACCTTTTATTTTCTACCATAAATTTCAAAATTTCAGCATACTAATCCATGAAAAAATTTTAATATTTTGATAATTTTGTAAATTAATCCCCAAAATAGCTAGATTAGGTTATTACGATCTCAAAAATATAAAATTACTAAAAACGAGACAAGAATGCTTACCCAATTAAGCTTGCTTGAATTCTCTTCTCTTAGCTAGGGTTTCCATGAAAATAATTTGGGGAAGATGATGAAATAAGTTGATATTTTGTCTTTTAATTAATTATCATATTTTATTTTTCCACTTTCCAATTTAGTCCTTTTCTTTTCTTAAATTTCCATGGATGAATCATCATAATTATCTACTAACTTCTCTTAATGGTCTATTTACCTTATAAGGACTTCAAATTTTGAATTTCATAGCTATTTAATCCCTCTAGCTACTAGAATTCAACTTTTGCACTTTATACAATTTTGTCATTTCTAACAATTAAACTTATAATCAGTAAAATTTTTCTTACCAAAATTTTTATACGTCATTTCTATCATACCAAAGACTATAAAATAATATTAAAATAAATTTTCTTTTTACCTTGAATTTGTATCCTAAAACCATTGTTTCGATTTCACTGAAACGGGCTGTTACAACTGACATTCGGACAAGCTAAGATGATGAGGAAGAAGGATAGCATGTGAGTTTTTATACCCCATTTTGATGTTTGCTTTTCGCTGTGCTGCTTGAATGTTCTGCTTATATGTCTGCTCTGAGTTTATCTTGAATTCCATGGTTGTATATAATTACAATGAATAAGTAAGCTATGCATGCATAACGCTGTAGAAATTCATGAATGATTGTGAGTATGTTCTTTGGATGCAAGATGTTGTTGTGTATTGACGTATTGATATGTGGTGTACAACATGTTAGAGTAAAAAATGTAATATTATGTGTGAAATGTATGTTTATAAAATGCAGAGTACGGGGGGAGTTACTTTGGCGGGTTAGTTGAAGATAGGAAATTTGGTATAATGGAGGAATGAACAGATTGAAAGGGGATTTGAAGAAGTTTGGCAACATCATATAATGATCTACGAGTTCTTTGCAGCGACATCGTGTAAACGGTATACAAGCTGTAACACTCTTTACATGGTCTAGTCGTTGAACCCGAATAATAGAAAGCTACAGATAAATACAAATCAATTACATGTAATTATAATTCAAAATTTCAATTAAATTTGAATACATCACATATAATCAAGTATAACAAGCATTACAACTGAATTCAAGTTTATATCTAGCTTACGAAAGCTTAAAATCAATCTGGTATTAAACATGGATCAATTTGAAAAAAAAAAAGGAAAATTCTGTAAACATGGGTCACATGACCATGTCTTCTCATCGTGTGGAAGGCTGAGGCTGTGTGGAGCGGGTGACATGGTTGTGTGGGCAAGCCATGTAATAGCCTAATGCCATGTTGGGTTGGAGCCATACGACCGTGCAAACAAACTGTGTAATTGTAACATCCCAAACTCTTAATTTTAAATCCGTAAAATTATGACAAGAATGAACCGTTGGCTTAATAGCTAAGAGAAGATAAGGAGACAATGTAATTGGTTTAGAAACTAGAATTTGAATCCTTTCCCTTGCAAATTGATTAAAATTGTTGCAATGTTTCTCCCTTCCTATTTTTGTGTCGTCCCACCTAGTTGGCCTAGTTTAAAAGTCAAATTTTTATTTTCTATTTAGCCTTTATTCGGTTTTTTCTTTTGTTGTAGCCGTCCAAGCCTTCTTTCTCTCTATTCTTCTCTCATTTTTCTTCTTTCTTTCTCTATTTTGTGTAGCCCAAACCCTAGCCTTGCACCTCTCTTTTTATTGCCCATTCTCCTCCTGGTGTGGTGTAACAACCCGTTTTCAATGAAATCGGAACAGTGGTTTTGGGACCACAAATCTGAGGTTAAAAAATTTATTTTAATATTATTTTTTGATCTGCAGCATGATAGTATTATCGTACAAAAAAATTTGTTAAGAAATTTCATCGTTCATGTGTTTAATTTGTGAAAAAATGACTAAATCGCATAAAGTGTGAAAGTTGTATTCTATTAGCTAAATGTATTAAATAGCTATAGAACTTTAAAGTGGAGGTCCTTATATGGAAATTAGACCATTAAATGAGTTAGTGGATGTGCATGGCTTGGTAATTGTGAAATTTATAAAGTTAGGTAAGGGTAATTTGGTAAAAAGGCAATTAAAGATAAAATAATCAAAAAAATTAAAGCTATCATCTTTCATTCTCTCCTCCAACTGATTTTTACAATAAAGAATAGCCATGGAAGCTTGAATTTTTTTCCTAAGCTAATCCCCTGCATATTAAGAAAAGTAACACATGGATTTAGATCGGGAAAAGGACAAAGTTTTAGATTAAACGACCGTTTTTCTCTGCACGAGTTTGAGGTAAGTTTGTTAATTAAATTGTGTATTATATGATTTAAATTGAAATATATGTATGTGGATTGTGTAATTACTATGTAAAATTATCGAGTGCATAATCGACGACGTACAAAGAATACCGAGCCCCATTTGAACCTTAGAAATTTGTAGTATACAAATGACAAGTCATTATGGTTACCGATTCCAGCTCTTATGAGCTTACTGATACTCAGCTCGTATGAGTTTACCGTTATTCAGCTCAAAGGAGCTTATAGTTTATAGCTCATATGAGCATACATGTACAAGAATTGACGGATTACATTCAGTACACCTCATGTATACTACCCACTTATCTAATGATATTCTAAGTGGTTCAACGAGCACAATTCTGTTACGAGTTTATATGAGTTTGATACGAACTAGTACAGGTATTTACATTAATTACATAAAAATAGTTTATATATATAAGATATATGGATACATGGTATAAATGTTACATGTATATGGAATTTAAATAGTTGTTGAACTCATACATAATTCTCGATTTTTATATGAATTACATGACTAACTTTGTAACAGCCCGATTTTGGGCCTAGTCGAATCAGTGGTTTCAAAACCACTAACTTGAGGCTGGAGAAATTATTTTTAATATTATTTTGTGTTATAGCACATTTACATGGATGCATGAAAATTTTGATGAATTAATTTTAGCGATTGTGAGCTTAATTGTGAAAAATAACTAAATCGCATAAAGGACAAAAGTTTTGTTTTACTAGCAAATGGTGTTAAATAGCTAGAGAATCATAATTAGGGGTCTTTAAAGGGAAAATATACCCATTTCAATAGGGGTGGCTGGCCATAGAGACAAAGGAGAGTAGAAAAGTCAAAATTAGGTGAAGTTGGTAGCTTATTTTGACTAGAAATAAGAAAAAATAAAACAAAAAAAAGGGTTTGTCATCTTTTTCATCTTCTTTCCATACCATAAAAAATACCAGCCATTTTAAGGGTTTTGGGAGTTCAAAATTTCAGCCACTCTTTATTCTTGCACGTAAGTGATTTTGATGGCATTTCTTGATAATTTTTGTACTTTTGGGACCCTTGTAGCATAAGCTAACTAATGGGGGGCTATTTTGGAAAATGGTTGAAATTTTAGGGTTTTTCCATGAAAAATTTTGTGTTTTTTGCTGAAATATTATGGAAGAAAATGAGTTATGGCTGTTAAATAAATAACTCTTGTGAAGTGGTGTTCATGAAAAACACTTAAAATGGACCCTTTTGTAAAGGTTATAAAATAGGTAGTAATTGTGTGAAATAATCGAAATTGGGAGATGCCATAAGTGTAATAAAGGTTTGACTAGGTATGGTTAAATAGGAAATTTGATAAAAATCGATTTATGAGCCTAGGGGTAAAATCATAATTTTATGAAAGTCTAGGGGCAATATGGTCATTTTGCCAAAATATGAAATGCATTGATTAATATGATGATTAAATCAGTGAATTTTTATTATTTTAGATCAAGAAATACGAAATCTAGACTAGACCGGAGAAAGGCCAACTAGTAGACTAAATCCAACTAGTCGCCTACTTTTTGTATACCGAGGTAAGTTGCACATAAATATTACAACTCTATTGTTATTATGCATTAAATTATTGATATTACATGAAATGCTCGATCTTTTTACAAATATGCATGACGAAATTTGATGTGGTGAGACTTCCTATTGAACCATAAGAATAGATCGGATATCCATGCTGTAATACTAGGGTTATGTAACCATAAGAATAGATCAGATATCCATGCTGTAATACTAGGGTTATGTGAGTTAGTGTAAGACCATCTTTGGAACATGGCATCGGTATTGATATGAGAGCTAGTGTAAGACTATGTCTGGGACAATGCATCGGCATCGATATGAGAGCTAGTGTGAGACCATGTCTGGGACATGGCATGGGCCTCGATATGTGAGCCAGTGTAAGACTATGTTTGGAACATGACATCAACTTTGATATGAGAGCTAGTATAAGACCATGTCTGAGACATGGCATCAGCCTCGATATGTGAGCCAGTGTAAGACCATATTTGGAACATGACATCGGTATTGATATGAGAGCTAGTGTAAAACCATGTTTGGGACATGGCATCGGCCTCGATATGTGAGCTGGTACAAGACCATGTTTGGAACATGGCATTGACATTGATAGGAGAGTTAGTATAAGACCATGTCTGGGACATGGCATCGGCCTCGACATGTGCGCTAGTGTAAAACCATGTTTGGAACATAGCATCAGCATCTTACCCTTTGAATTAGGCTTATCGGGTATTCATTTACTATTCCAACTGGTTCAACGGGTAATTTAAAGATTATATCATGATTGAGAAAAGTTATGATTACGTTTCAAGTGATACAGGTACCTACACGAAATTCATGACAATGAGCTCGAGTTATGTATATGAATAGTAAGGATGAAATGAGTAAGTTATGTCTATAGTCATTCAAGAAACTTGTACAAGTGTATGATATTTTATGAGTATGATGTTACTTGGTAAAGCAATGTTAATTATTTACTTGTAACTTACAAAGCTTTATGCTTACTCCCTCTCTTTTCCATTTTCTTATAGAGTTGCCAAGCTAGCATCGGGAATCAAGGGACGTCGAAGGCATCAATCACACTGTCACCTGAAGTTTTTGGTATAGCTAGTTTAAATGTTTTGAGTATGGCATGTATAGGGACTTGTTCTTTTTGTTTAGTGTCATGTTAGTTTAACCATAAGTGTTGGCTTATATGGGTGTGATATTTAATTTTTTAGCCATTGATGTTGGCTAATATTAATTGCTATTAAATGCATTTGATGAAAATTCTCATGGATGTGGCTGTTTTGGTTATGTTTGTTTATGCTTGGATTGGAGATGTTTAATGTTGTGTAGGTTGGTGTAAGTAAGGGTGGCAAAAAGGCTTGGTAGATAGCCTTATTTTTGTCCACACAGGCAGACATACGGGCGTGTGTCTAGACCGTGTGTGACACACGGTGTAACACCCTAAAAATGTAAATCTTGTAATTACGCATGTTATGAAACAAGTTGCATGTTTGTTTTAATGGCTAGAAGTGTTTTGGGTGTGTTTGAGAGTATTAGAAAAGCCTAGGTTCAAGTCTTGGCTTTAGCAAAAAAATTTTATTTTTCCCTTGAATGAATCTGGACATTAGCATGTAGACCTTATAAATAATTGTAGTTGAAATGTGACACAAATGAGCTTGTGGTCGTGTGGTGAGTGCCATGTTACTGTTACCTGAAGTCTAAGGTTCAAGTCATGGTAATATAATGGAGTATTTATTTTGCTACTATTGACGTGTAAGAAGCAGATGTTGTTTGAGACTCTATTGAGTGGAGTTTGACTTGGTCAGGGAGTGTTATGTGGAGGAAATCAAGGAGAGGATTATGGAGAGATTTTAGGAGGAAAAAGGGGAGTTTGAGGGTGTATGGGTTTGTACCAAATTTGTTTGGGGAAAACTCATGATTTCGGTTTTGGGAGGGGTGTGTTTTTATTTCAACAATTGAGAGCATTTTTGGGGTCTTTCAGATTTTGTTTTGTTCTTCTTTTCTTTCTATTTTCTCTGCTTTTTGTGCTACTTTGGGTTCCTTTTTGGTCAATAATTGTTAGCCGACTTCTTGTGCAACTTATTCTTTCTTTTTCTCTTTTTGCAATTGTAGCCGAATTTACTCAAGTCTATTTGGGTAGTTTTGTGTTGGCTCTTTACTTTTCTGTTTCTTTTCAAGTTCTTTCTCTTGAAACGATTTCTTTCCCCCTTTGGTTCTTGATATTATTTCTTCCTAGCACTTTGTTTCTTGTTTGGCCGAATCTTTGTTTCCCACTCTTTTCCAATTCTGGCCGAATGCTATAGGCCTCTCAGTTACCAAACTGAATATTGCATCCCTTAACTACTCTCTGACAACCGGCTGATTGTTCCATCATCCTTCCATATTTATCGGTTGATTTTGGAGTAGAGGGTTCTCAAGTGATTCAGAAGCTTCCTTTCAGCATTCAATCTAATATTTGGGGGTAAGTTGGCTTGTTTGGCCGAATGTTTCTATGGTTTTTAAGTGTTGGGGGTTTTAAGTCTTATTTTTGGTAAACAAACCTGCCTAATAAGTTTCATTGCTAAAGTAGATAATCGGTAAGGACGTGAGATCGATTCTTAATCAGCAGGGCAATAAGCTATTTTCGTTCGTTCAAGGTGAGTAGTGAGTAATGATTTGGGTTTTAGTATTAAGAAATATAATGATTGGAAAACTAATGGTAAATCTTGAATGAATGTAGGCTTTGGCGTGGTGGGCTGTTCACTCGATTTTGCAATCAGGTGTGTAATCACACCACCTATACTGTAAATTGGCAAAAGCTGAAAAGTCGAAAAATATGACGATTGAGGCCACATGGGCGTGCGATTACTCATGTGGTGAACTGAACCCACGAAACATAGGTATTAGACTGTAGAGGCTGCCATGAACGTTCTCACGGGTTTAGACTGTTTTGGGCCACGATGGGTCGAAATGGGCTGTGTGGGCCCAATAGGCTTGTGAGCTTCACAGGGATAAATTTCGCAATATATGGTAATTACTGGACTGGGATGTGTAGTTCGCATGGCCGTGGTAACTTCTGAGCTTGATGGGCCACACAAGTGTGTGGGCCTACTTGGGCCACATATGGGCCTTAGGCCCATTTACACTGTTAAGACTGTTGAGGTTATACGAGTCGCTCGAGGTGACTATAGACCTTCTGATGGGTCGATAAGAGTACCTAGACCCTAAGGCAGGTAAAACGACCAAAATACCCCTATAGGGTAAAATGACTATTTTACCCCTAGAGGGTAAAAGACTAATTTGTGCTATGATTTAACTGTTCTCTCTGAGCATGACATTCTACATTCACGTATGAGATTATGACATGACATATTGCATGGGGTTGGGATATTGTTATGGATGAAGTATACTGTACTGTTGGCTTTTAGCCTTTATACTGATTACTGGCAGCTTTGCTGCGATACCATTACTGGTAGCTTTGCTGCGATACTGATATTGGTGTGTCTGGTTGGGTAGGTCGACTTTGTCCTCACGTGGTGTGATTGGTGGTAAGGAGTGGTGTGTTTGGCTAGATTGGGGTGGGTTTCACTGTTGTATTACTGCACTGACACTTAAATAGGCTCAGGCCCGGACTGTTACTGCGTACTGTATTCTGACTATTAGATAAGGGATTACATAATGAGTTTCTTGTAAACTCACCCTTCTTTTTAACTGTGCAGGTAATCTCCAACTTTAGAGGATTTGGTGCTGTGAGGGACTGGAGGTGGCCACATGACCGTAGTTATGCTCTGTATGAATTTACTTTTATCTGAATTTTTGTTTTGGGTTTTTAATGATATAATAAGGCCTTTTATGGATTTCAATTTTAATTGGGTATTTGCTTGCTTACTTAAAACTGCTAGTCTAGGGGAAGACGAGCTTTCAAAATACCGATTATTTGCAAAGACACACGATTTAACCTTCAAAGTTTTGAAAAGCTTCCGCGTTTAAATTAGTGCAATAAAATAATGGCAATTTAATATGACTAATTTTTTTGACTAACTGAATGGATAATGACAAGGAATTTAACATACTAAAGTTTTTATCAAACCAAAATGATATTTCAACTATTCAAATAAGTCTTTACCAACAAAGTTCATATTTTTTGAAAAGTAGTGTAATGTGACACGCCAGATTCGGCCATAACGTTCGGGCCGGGTTTGAGGTGTTACACACGATCTGTCCCATGGGCGTGTAGTCAGGCCATGTGTCCCCTGCACCTAAATTTGGCAAGACAAAATGCCCAGAAGTAACCACACGGGCGGAGACACGGTCGTGTGTCCCAACCATGTGGAGGACACGGCCTAGTATACGGGCATGTACCATGGTCGTGTGCCACTAAATGGTTGTGACGTCAGAAAAAATGTCAAGGTTTTTGTACACTGGCTGAGACACAGGCGTGTCATGGCCGTGTACAAAAACCTTGACATTCTGTTTCTGATGTCAACAACCCTTTAGGGGCACACGACCATGGTACACGCCCGTATACTAGGCCGTGTACAAACCCTTGTAGGTTCGAATCGAGAAATAAATTCACACGGGCTAGGGATACGGGCGTGTCCCGATATATTCAGGCCGTGTGATCCACATGGGCTTTCAACACGATGATGTTAAGAAGACACACGGGCGTGTCGCCCTTCCACTCGAGTGTGTGCCCCTGTCTGCTTTGAAATTTTACAAAGTTTTCTAAAGTGTTTAGTTTATTCCCGAACCATTTCCAAAGTGTGTTTTGGACCTTGTAAGTCTATATTAGGGTCGTTACGAGGAAGTTTGAAAGTTTTAAGAATTGAACGAAATAGTATGACCCGAAAATGTTTGTATGTATGTGTTTAAGTCTGGTAACACCTCGTATCCTGTTCTAGCGTTGAACTCGGGTAAGGGGTGTTACAAACTTGGTTAGTGATCATTTGTTAGGCTTTGGCCAAATTAAACTGTGTTATGCTTTGATTTATTAACCTGAATTGTGGTTAAATGATAAGTTAAATTCTGTGTTATACGAATTTACTAAGCTTAATTACTTACTTTGTTTATTTTTCTGTGTTTTATAGTGTTTTAGAAGCTTGTTCGGATTGGAAGTTGTCAGAGATCTCATCACACTATCAAACGCTATTTTGGTACTCTTGACTTTATATTTTGGTTAAATGGCATGTATAGGTCATTTGGCTAATGGTAGCCTATATATTTTGTTGTGTTTTAGCCATTTGAATTAGCTTGCATTGTGGATATACTTTTTGTTATGTAAATATGTAAATAGCCTTGTTGTATGTGGTGTAATGGTTGCCATGGGAATGCATTGTTTATGAATTGGTATTTTGGGTACCAAATAGTTGAGATTGATTAGCAACATACATGCTAAGTATTAGGCACAAAGATGCATATATGTGTATAATCATTTAGGTAGATTTCAAAGACATATTTGGCATGTTATAAATGGCATATTAAGGTGTCTATAAGTATCATGGTTGTATGTGTTGTTATAACATGTGGTAAGCTTGATATTGGTTGGCTTTGAATGCCTATTTATGTCATGGTTATGTACAAATTGTTGTGTTTAGGTTGGTACCAATTTTGGGTGAGAAATATGGCTTGAAAAATGACCTATTTTTGTCCACACGGGCAGAGACAAGGGCGTGTGTCTCAGACGTATGTGACACTGTCCCCTGTAATTTCTAAAGGAAGCAAGACAGTAGCTTCACACGGCCTAGCACACGGGTGTGTGGCTTGGCCGTGTGGCACAAGTCAGTATACCTTTCAGTATTCAACGGCCTAGCACACGGCCTGGCACATGGATGTGTGAGGCTATTTCGAAGGGTACACAGCCAGGCACATGGGCGTGTGGTTTGGCCGTGTGACCCAAGTCAGTGAGTTAAATGGGTACAAACACGGGCTGGAACACGGCCGTGTGTCCCTATTTCGAATGCCCATTCGGCCTAAGACAAGGGCATGTCTCTTAGTCGTATGAGACACACGGCCTGGCTAGACGGGCGTGTGCCTCCTACACTTTGAAAAATTTCAATATTTTCCTAAAAATTCCTTAAGTACTCAGTTTAGTCTCGAACCATTTTTAATGTTTATTTTGGGCCTCGAGGGCTCGTATTAGGGACTATATGATTGAATATGAATGGTTTTTGATTTGAATGATAAATGAACATTAAATGTTTGATTGTTTGATCTGTAAGTCTGGTAATGCTCTATAACTCTGTTCCGGCGTCGGATATGAGTTAGGGGTGTTACATGTGGTGTCAATTACTCCCTTTCTTATCTTCTTTTGCTGTTGTTTAGTGCTACTATTTTTATAGATTTTGTGTTCTTTTTTCTATTCAAAACAACCTCTTTGAAACCTTTAATCATTCATCTTGAACCGCCCAAAACAACCACTATTGTTTTTGCCGTTGAGAGTGGTTATCGCCTCTTTGTTCACCATTTTTTGGGCTATCGTTTCCTTTCATTTTCTGCACTTTTAAACACCTTTATCCGTAATTTATTCTATGTTAGATCAACCATAAATATTTCTAAACAATAGTGCATTCAATCTCTTTTGGATTGCTAACTTAGATTTAGTATCTAGAAAGCGTAAGTGTGAAACCTAATAGCATTAGTGTTTCGTTAAATTGTGTTTCTTCGGTTGAAAACTCTGTAGCCTTTGCTGGTTATTCACTTACTGATTTTTTATGATATTTTGGTCTTAGGTATTAGTTCTAATACCCCAAACCAGTAGTGATGACGAGTCTCGATTGCATACTCGTTATGAACCAAAAAAGTGTAAGTTACTTATCGGTTTGGATCTGAAAGCTCATTAATGTGATACCGTTTTGGCCAAACCTTTTAGGGATGTTCCGAGGCTGGTATTAATCATGTTAAATGGTATTAGATGAAAATCCAATCTAATTTAGTCCCGTTCTAAGTTTGGAGTTACGGATTTTGTAGATTAGCTTTAGTGGCAGAGATTTAAACGCACTCACAAAGCTGGAAGAAAGTGCGCCTCTTGACTCTCACCTAAACAAAATCACATAACATAATTGATTAAATGTCTCGTACTAAGTCAAACCAAAAAATAATATTCTTAAGAAGCGAACAAATACACAAAGATCACATTAAGAAATACGATCACTAAATCTATTTTCCCTTACCATACATGACCAACAACGAAAATCCAGGAATGAATATTGATACAGATCAAATCAGTAGCAAAAAGAAGGAAGAATGGAAAAAAAACTAGAATAGAAAGCAATAGAACCGAAAGTTGCTAACGTGAAAACCAAAATAGAGAGTAAAAATTGGGAAAGAAAAGAAGAAAACGAGAAGACTTGGAAGTGGGAAAATAAGACGGTAAGAGAGGGAGGCTTTTGGGAAAATTTTAAAAAAAAGAATTTTAAAAAATCTACCCATATCCCCACTAAATCTGGTAAGTTATTCTTACCAGATTTCTCCCAGAATTCAAATTCAACACAATTTCTATGCCCTTTGGCGATACAGACAGAGAAAAACAATAAGAATTTTGTTTTACACACTCAAGATTTGAAAAAATACCTTTGATTAAATTAAAGCCTTACTACTGAACCAACAAACTCATTTTTGTCAATAAGCATTCAGTATTTAAAATAAGTCAACTCATCTAAGTTAGAGGTTGGGACAAAAGTAATAAAAATTTAAGAGAAAATATTTGAATACAGGACCTCAAACACATAAACAAAACATTTATCCACTAGAACAAATGATTTTACTTGAAACAATTTAACCATTTAAAAACAAGAACTTTGGTGTGTTACAAGAATGAAAACTTTCAATTGGTGCAGATAGTGCGAACTAGACTTGTCCATGGGCCAGTAGTCTGCCCAAAAAGTGGGAAGGTTTGATAAAAAATATAGGCTTGAGAAATGAGCTTGGACAAAAAAATAAGACCTCAGGTAACGTTTTTTTTTTGCCCGAGTCTGACTTAGCTCGAATTTGCAAAAAAAAATACTACTTTTTTTATTACTATTTTGTCACTATTTTTTATTGTTTTGCTATCATTTTGCTATTATATATTGCTACTATTTTTTGTTATTGTTTGAATATTGTATAACTCTTGTTTTATTATTAATTTTGCTATTATTTTAAAGGTATTTGCTTACTAAGTTACACTTATCTCAGTGTTACTTAAGTATTTTTTAAATTTTTTTTATTTGTTGGGAAACATTTATTTTAATATTTTTAGTGTATTTGATGTATTTTATTTTTTAAATTTATTTATATAAAAAATAATATAAAAAATTTAATACGGGCGGACCAGGTTGAGCTTGGGTTTTATCATTTTTATCCAGACCAGGCTTAAAAAATGGGCCTAAATTTTCCCTTGGTCCATTCTAAACCCAACCCGGCCCATAGACAACTCTAATGTGAATAGAGAATGCAACACAACATCGATTTTAATAGCACAATGACTTAAATAAAAACTTTCGAATAGTTCATTTACCATTTTGTAACCTTTTGAAGTTGAGCGACCAAAACATAATTTTATTAAAAGTTTAGTGAACTTTAGGTATAGTTTACCCTCGAACTTTTTCAAGAAAATCAATTAAGCCTATTCGAACATTTTGCACCAAATTGAGCCCTAAACTGACAATTTTGATCAATGAGACCTTTTGACCAACATTGACAACTAGAAACTAACTCCAACGATGACATGGATCCATTGTAGGTAGTGCAATGCAACTCAGAAAAAAAATTTAAAAAATAAAAAAAAATATTTCAAATTATTTAAAAAATAGTACACCAATGAATTGAACAAATAGCTTTTCATGTTCATTTGAATTTAGACACCCATTTGTCCAAAGTTTATTTTGAAATTATAAAAACATAAATAAGTTATAAAATATCATTAAAATAATTAAAATTTATAAAAAATAATTTACTAAAAACCATAAAAAAATATAAAAATAATTATTAAAAATTAATTAAAAACCATAAAATTTTATCAAAAAATTATTAATATTGATTTTATGATATAAGATGTTTATGTTTGTTTTATGATTTAAAACATAAAAATAATAATTTTTTTATAAATGTAATACATTTTATTTTTATTTTATTAATTTCTAATAATTTTAAAAATTGTATAATTTTAATGATTTTTTATAATTTTTATAAATTTTGTTATGTTTTTATAATTCTAGTCCAAATTCCAAATATTCTGTCCTGATTTATTATGTAGTTATTTAAAAAATAATTTTAAAATATTAATTTTATTTTGCTAATTTAAGATTTAACATTCACATCAGGGTTACAGTTATCATTCTAACAGAACTCAAAAACTCAAAATTTGATGAGATTTAATTGTTTTTTTTTCTTAAAAAACTTGGAGGGATTATTTTACGAATAAGGTTATATTTTTTAAACTTCAAGTTCTCTTCGTCTAACGTCTTAATTCGTTAATTAAGCTTTTATGAAAATCCAAATTCAATGGCTCTACATTCTCTATCCTCAATCTTAACTTTCCAAAACCCCATTTTCTCCTCCCTCTCCTCTCCACTTTCTCCTTATCACCGTCAAATACACCACCTTAGACCGATGGTTCCCTTGGCGATCTCTCGTCGCTTCAGGCCTCGCCGTAAACATACCCAGAAACGAAGCGGTACGTCCATGTTCCTCCCGCTTTCATCCAGAGGAAACGAGTCGCTTTTAGATTCTAGAAATAGTAAGTTTTTTTTTCTTCTTTTTTCTTGAGAAAATAAAGGAAAGAAAAAACTAAGTTTAATTTATTTAACCGAGGTTCTGGAAATGGAGACTCGATAGCGATGGAGCAAGAGTCCAGTACCTCGATGAGTTCGATCGCTAGTTCGAGGAAGAAAGACAGGTATACAGGCAACGCCCGAAGATTCAGAATTTTCGGCGTTGATTTTTCTCCAGACAGTGTGGCGGTTGCTATAGTCTACTTCGTTCAAGGCGCTTTAGGCCTTTCGAGGCTTGCTGTTAGCTTTTACTTGAAAGATGATTTGCATCTGGATCCTGCAGAGGTATGCTCTTTTGAACTGAATTCTCGAGCAGTTTAATTTAGTAATTGTATACAATTAAGTTAGGCTTTTCTTCTAAATGCACAATTTTATTATTTATATAAAAGGATTTTAACTGTTATTTAAACTATATCATTTTCTTCAACTTTGGTATTTAAACTTTTTTTCTCTTATAAATGATACTAAATTACCTTTTTTTTTCAACTTGCTAACCTCTACTTCCAAGTTGCTACCTTTTTAATTCAATATCTGTTATTCTATTTTTCTAGAAAAAAGATAACTAATTAAAAATTAACATGAGCAATAAAAAGATAAAAAGTATTATTTTCTCTTATATATTTTATTTTTATTTTTCTTTCTTTAGACTAATGACTAAATCGGCTTGGTCACCCTACCTCAGTTCTTTCGATTCAATTAAATGAATTATTATAAATTTATAAAAGTAAAAAAATAAAAAATAAAA
Organism: Gossypium hirsutum; assembly: GCF_007990345.1. NCBI lineage: Eukaryota > Viridiplantae > Streptophyta > Magnoliopsida > Malvales > Malvaceae > Gossypium > Gossypium hirsutum. Next base: position 56,450,058 of record NC_053433.1, on the reverse strand, counting down.
AATAGAGAAAACCAATTCAATTGTTATTTTAACTTGGTTCAATCGGTCTATAACAGTTTGCGGGTCAATAGATTTAACCTCTATCTTCGAACTGGTATCCCAAATGATTTCTGATCCGACCGGCCGTTTTGGTCCGGCTCTGAAAACAGTCAATGAAATAACTTTTCAATTGCAGTAGCAATACTAAACTAGCCTATTTAGAGAGATTTTAATGAATTTGTGTTGCATTTATTGCATATTTATCCTATAATCGTCTTAAAGGACTGACAAGTTGTATTTGGTTGACTAGACAGCTTTGATATCCGGTTTTTCTTCGCTGCCATGGCTTGTTAAGCCAGTTTATGGGTTTATTAGGTGCGGCTCTCTTAGCTATCTCTTTCTGTTTCTGATCATATTTGAAACTGTTATGTATTTTGTTTCTAGATTTGGTTTGAGTTGCATTATGATTTTGCAGTGATTCATTCCCACTATTTGGTTATCGAAGAAGGTCATACTTGGTTCTATCTGGACTTCTTGGTTCTCTCTCATGGAGTTTGATGGCCACCTTTGTTGACAGCAAGTATGGTGCTGTAGTCTGCATACTTATTGGATCTCTTTCTGTTGCTTTCTCAGATGTTGTAAGTTTTTTCCGCTTTGCAGAATTCTTTCAGTTATTCACTTAAAGTTGATTATTTCTGCAACGGCAGTTCAGGGTTTCTATGATTTCTTATACCTGCACATTCTTGTGATGTATCTTTTTTCCATGTTAATGTTATTATCTAGTCTGAGTTGGTTACATTTGAAGTCAAAGTTCTCTATGCAGCCAACATTTATTATAAGAGAAACGTTACAGAATCCTCTATCAATGATTATTGATCATGAATTGGTGTCAAGTAATATAAGAAAATAAAATAGCAAGTTAATATTGTAAGCCATAAGGAGCTGAGAACTTTAGACATCCTCTTTGGATGCATGGCTCATAGGTGAAGCATAAAAGATCCTTATAATCTTGATCGAGCACATTCGTTACCAAGCCGAAGAAATTAAACCAAGTACTAGAAAGCTTTAGCAGCTTTTGTATTACTTGTGAATTGTATTCTTAGTGTATGCCTTACTTTAGCAGACACTACTTTTAGCACCTTTTTCTTTCTCTATCAGCAACTTACACATGATTGATTGAGCAAGTGCACACGTGCATTACTAAGAAGTATTCTAAATGTCAGGCTTAAAAGTTTCTTGTTCAGGTGTTATCCTATTATTGTTCTAGTCATGTTTCTTGGATTATGTTAGAAAATGTTGCGTGGTGCAGGTTGTAGATTCCATGGTTGTGGAGAGGGCTCGTGGGGAGTCACAAGCCATATCTGGATCTCTTCAGTCTCTATGCTGGGGATCCTCTGCTTTTGGTGGTATTGTGAGCTCCTATTTTAGTGGTTCGCTAGTGGATGCTTATGGTGTAAGGTACTTGACGTGCTTTGTTTGTGGATATGGTTTGAAGGATTAGAGAAATTCTGCTTAACCATTTCGTCACCAATTTAATGCCTCAGGTTTGTTTTTGGTATCACTGCATTGCTACCGATGATAACATCTGCTGTTGCTGTTCTTGTAAAAGAACAGCATGTGCCTGGCCCAACAAGAGGGCAAAATGTTCTTTTAGCCAACCCTAGCTTTCTTGAAAGCTCAAGAGAGAATATTATTCAGTTGTGGAATGCTGTAAGAGAACCCAATGTGTTTCTTCCCACCGTTTTTATTTTCTTGTGGCAAGCAACACCGCAGTCAGACTCTGCCGTTTTTTACTTCACGTAAGTTCTGTTTTGTTTAAATTTCTTTGTCAGCATCTTATTTTTCTTAATCTTCATATCTGCAACAGAAGGCTGTTTTCATTTCAGCACAAATAAACTTGGTTTCACCCCAGAATTTCTAGGACGTGTAAAACTTGTCACTTCGGTTGCATCATTGGTCGGAGTTGGATTGTATAATGGATTTTTAAAAAGAGTTCCATTGCGGAAGATTTTTCTTGCCACAACAATTATCGGTACAGCCTTTGGAATGACTCAGGTTTGTGTCTTTATTTACTTATGCTTTCATATATTTAACCTGGTTTGCTTATTGTGCTTGATGTGATAGTAATCTTGAGGATTTATTCTGTTATGATTCTAGGGATTGACTAGACTAGCATAAAGTTAGGATTATAACATCTCTGTATATCTAATTACTAGTATAAATAGGTTATGTAAGGTAACGTACATATGCAAGAAATACTTTTCAGAATTAACCTTTTTTATTTTCTTTTGTAAACAGCAAGCTGTAACAGCAGCAGAGCAGCTCCCTTCTCTCTTCCTCTCTTCTCTCACTCGATTTCACAGTGCTTATCATCATTTTTAATATATAATTTTCATCCTTGCATAGGTGTTGCTGGTAACTGGATTGAACCGGCAGTTAGGAATAAGTGATGAGTGGTTTGCGATTGGGGATTCATTGATTCTAACTGTCCTTGGTCAGGTAATTTAAGTTTATTTGTTCTGATGTTTTTGATTTATTAGACGCCTGTTGTTGGACGGGCAGGAGTTTTCAAGATTAATAGGTGCAATGGATGGGTTTTTGAGTTACTGCATGTTATAAGGTTCCTCTTAAGTGTTCCTTTTTTTAATAAAATTAATGTTTTAACGTAAAAGAAATTTCTTTAGCTTCAGCAGCATAAATTAATGAGTTACAGCATGTGCATGATGTAATTATCTGAATCTTTTTTACAAAGTCTATAATATTCTTCAATTTCCCAGAGGCCCTTTTGTAATGGACAATAGTTATGATATCTCAACATGTACGTATGATCTACACTATAAAACATTCATTTTCTTTACTATAATTACGAGGATGTGATCCTCCAATCAATAGAAAACTTTTTTTTTTTTTTCAGATTAAACGTAACATTCTTAGATATGTACCTATGTCTGGCATTCATCTCAATTTCACTAACATAGTTTAAAACTGAACTGTTTCTTTTATTTCATTCCAAGTTCGCTGCTGATGTTGCCTGCACTTGATAACGTTGCAGGTTTCTTTCATGCCGGTTCTTGTACTTGCAGCCAAGCTATGTCCGGAAGGGATGGAAGCAACACTGTTTGCAACTTTGATGTCCATATCAAACGGAGGCAGTGTGGTGGGGGGACTGTTAGGTGCAGTACTGACCCAGGTGTTTGGTGTAACCAAGGATAAATTTGACAACTTATCCTCCTTGATAATCCTATGCAATCTCAGTTCATTGTTGCCTTTGCCGCTACTTGGCCTCCTTCCTGAGGATGACTCTGGAATTGTTTCTAATGAGGATGTAGATATTGAGATGAAATCTAATTGATATATATATATATACACACACATATTAAAGTTCTTTGATGTTTTGCCTTTTCCACAAATTTCATTGGACCCTCCTTTCTAAAATGTTTGATCCTTTTGTTTGACTATTACAAGATTAAAGTATAAACGAAGATAAAAAAAAATGGGAGGGTGCCATGCTTTTAATCCATGCACTATTGTAGTTTTCGTGTAATTTTAGGTACTGTAATCAAATTTAAAGTATTATATTCATATAAATTTTATGATGATTATAATTAATCTAAGGGTTAACGTGCAAACTACTTAAAAACATAAAATTGCAACAATATTTTGTTTTGATTGATATTTATCATTCTACTTTTAAACTAAAGAGAAATTTATCAGTATATTTTAATTTTACCTAGAATTTTGCCACTTTATTTTCGTTTGATTGGTTTTTATCACTAAAATTTAGTTAAAATTTTTTACTATTAATTTTTTATTTTAAAATAATTTGAAGAAAGTTTTAATGAAATTTTAGTAATTAAAAATAATAAATTAATATGGTATCAACAATTATTTATAAAAAAGGGTAATTTTTAATTTTTTTAAGTCTACCTTTTATTAACTATTAAATAAACTTAGGGGTTAAATTAAGTGAAATTCAAAATTTTAGTGATAAAAGTAAATCACGTAAATCAATTTAATTATATTATAAAATATAATAATAAATGCTAATAAAATAAAGTATAATTACAAATTTCAATACTCATATCTACATTTTAACCATTAATTTAATATAGATTTGACACGTTTATTTATGTTATATTCGTGTTAGAACTGTAAATTGGCATAATTTGAATTTTTTTTCAAAATATTAGATTTCATTAAAGAATTTACCATTGGGCCTGAAGATAGAAGGTAAGGTGGGCTTTGGTGCAAAGAAAGCGTCTGTCTCCCTTACAACAAAAAACAGAAGGGTGAAAGACACACAATAGTGGAAAGCAATTGGGTAAACTATAAAAATAGTCACCTAATTATTAGTATGTTTATGTTTGGTCATTTAAGTTTAAAATTTTCTATTTTAGTTAACAATGTTATTGAAATTTAGTATTTTGGTCTCTCGTATGTTCAATAACTAACGAAAGTACTTTTTATTGGTATAATAATAAAGTTATCCCTCCAATATTTACAGATTTTATTAATTTGATCTTAACTCTAAAAAGTTCAACAAATTCAGCCGCCAGCTTTACAATTTTTATCAATTTAATTTTGTTTCTAAAACATTCAAAATAAAAAACTTTTAAAACTTTAAAAATTTTAAAAAAAGTTCATGTTTCGATAAAAAATACATACAAAATTATAAACAAATTAATACCTATTTTTTTCTTTTTTACAATGAAATTTATTTATTAAAATTATAATTTTATAAATAAAATAATTAAAAAAAACTACAAGACTTAAACCAAATTCAAGATTTTCCTCTTTTTTTTTTAGTTTTATTTTATAACTAATGTTAGCTTAATAAATCAAACTAAAATCGTCAAGACGGGTGAATTGACTTTTAAAAATTTTATGAATGCTAGAGAGAAAGGATAGAGAAATGAATAGAAGAATTTAGAATAGTTCGACCCCAATTGTCTACTCCATTACCTTAGCTTTTCACTACTAAGGATTTTTTCAAATTCACTAATCTGATGACCTTTGAGAACAATGTTTAACCTTACAAACTCCCTTAAGCTTTCTACCTAAACCTTAAGACACAAACCCTCTCAAAGAGATATAAAGAAGCAAACAAAGAAATAATTCTTACAAGATTGATGTGTTTGCAAATTAAGGTCAATTACAATGAAAAACACTTGAGCAAATAGTGTAAGAAAGAAAGCATGGAAATATTTGGCACAAAGATTGTTTTGATTGATCTTTAAGTTTGAATATTTTCTCTTGTTGTTGTAGGGCCTTTAGAAGTTGGTATTTATACCCTCTAATTAATTTCCAACCATTGTGGTTATTGAGAAAATAAATAGAGCCGTTGGAGATAAAAATATCAAATCATTAAATTCACCTGCAACAAAAAGTATCGATACTTTTTCTACGAGTATTGATACTAATAGTATTTAATGCCTAATCCAGTGACCGTTAGTTTTTAAAAATACCAAGGATGATTTACCGATACTTGATAAAAGGCATCGATATAATTTTTATGGGTATCGATACTTTTTGTCAAATTTTGAAAAATCATAAAAACAAAATGCAAAATTAGTATTGATATAAAATTTTGATATCGATATAATTTTAAAAGTATTGATACTTAATTGTTTTTATTCACTTTTTTATTCAAGTCAAACAGTAGTTTTGGTATCGATAAAAATCATATTGACATTGATACCTTTTGGAAAATATCGATACTTTTTGTAGGGATTATTTTTTTCAATTGTTTTAAAACTATTTCAATCAAGTTCAAGAGTTTAAATTCATTTTTGAACTTTGTCAAAAATATTCTAAGTGTTCAAAACAAAGATTTAAAATTTTATCTCTCAGACTTCAAGTGAAAAATCATTTTGTTAGTTTTGTTAAAATTTAACTTTTATTCAAAAACACTTCAATTTATTATATCAAAACATATTATCAAATAAAGTTTAGTTTAACAAATAATAATTTATTTATTATATATAGCCTTGTTCCTTAATCATCGCTAAATTTTTCGAGCGCTTGACATCGCTTGCACTCAGAACCACCAGCACCAATAATCCTTATTTTGAATTCCTCAATTTTTTTGGGTGAGCAAAATTTTATTTGAATCGAAAAATAGAAAAAAAATTGAATTTATTCTAATTGAGTTAATGAAGTGAACTTGAATCTTTTTTTAAATTTCAAGTTCAAATCGAGATGGGTTTTTGAATGTGAATAACTCTAATAATTTGAATAAATCGAATATTAAACTACCTCCATCCCCCGTCCCCGTTTCTGCCCACCAACTCTTCTCTTCAATTTTTTTTTAGTTTCCCTTTTACCCCAAAAATCAAATCCTCCACAAATTCTTTTATCTCCCTTACCTCTAAAAATTTTACTTTCCCTCCCCCTTTTACTCCCAAAAATCAAAATCTCCCAAAAATCTTTTATTTCCCCCATTTTACCCCTCAAAATCAAAATCTTCTTATTCTTTTTCAATTAGTTGTCTTTATTTGTTCACTTCAATTTTTCTTTATACAGTCATTTTTTAAAAAAAATGATTTTTTTTAAAAATTACATAAAAATAAGAAACACCAAAATCATTTTTTAATTTAACTCGAACAAATATATTCGATTCTGTTCGATTTGAATTTCATCTCACTTGAGTCGATTCGAGGAAATTTCAAATCGAGTTAAGATGATAAAATAGGATTCGCAAACTCGATTAACTCAAAATTTTTTCATTCAATTCTATTCGATCGAACGCTCATGTAACGCCCTGACTTTCTTTTTTTTTGTGAGTATTTAACACAAGTGTGTATCTACTTCAGTGGCTAAGTGTTCTGGTTATGTGTGAGAGGTCTGGGGTCCAAGTCTCACCTTTGGCAATTTTGGTTATTTTAATCTAAGCCTTACCCTTATTCGGTGGGCTTTTATAAAATTGTCTGTTAATTTATATTAGAATAAGCCTGCTGGTTCGAGTGGTAAGGGTATTGGTGTCTTAGAGGTCCTGTGTTTGAATTCTTGCACAAGCGTGGGTATTAATTTTTGCTCTGCTGACTGATAGAGTTTCGGTTGTATTGGAAGTCTGAGAGAGTGGGTTAGTGGGAGAAAAATATGGGATATTGAGGTTATCAGTATTGGTTTCTTTTTCTTTTTGCTAAAAATTCTCCCCCTTCTCTGAAGGAAAAAAATGACATTCTGCTTCTCTGCTGTTTTCTTCTTCCTATTTCGCTTTCGATTTCGTTTCCTTTTTTGGCTGTCACACCTTCGTTCTTGTTATTTCAGTTTTCATCGCACATTCTGGTAAGTGGGGCTTTGCTATTCTGTAACTTGTGTTTTTTCCAACGTTGATTGGGGTTATACGGTTGTTTTGGCAGCAACAAATTAGGAAGATCATGATTCTACTCTCGCAGAATCGTAGTCAATCGTTCGGAGTGTTGGGGTAAGCGATAAGTGCTTGATTTGAGCTATGGTTAGTTTTGATTTTTTGATTTAGTCGCATTTTAAGACTGATTTTGAGCGTTGATATGTTGACTCTTAGGTTCTGGAGTGTTCAGGATAGTTTTTACATCAAAACGATACCAGGTGTGTACCCAAAATGTAAAAAATGAGGTTTCAGCAAAAGTCAAAAAATGAATCTATCGACGCCACACCGGCGTATGGTCGCCCATGTGGATGGTCGTGTGTGAAACATGGTCGTTGGTTGACAAAGGTATGGCCATGCGTAGCACACGACCGTATGGTGGCTTGAGTACGACCGTGTGGGCAACAAGGGCTAGGCTAAGTTGGACGTGTGGGCCCACATGGGCATGTCACACGAGTGTATGGATTTTAGGCCAGGCCGTGTGGGCCACACAGGAAAACCACATGGGCATGTGGGCCCATAATTTTAAAAATTTTCTTAGGGTCGCACAGGTCGCTCCGATCGACTGTGGGCTTACTATAGGGTTAACCCTGATTTGTATGCTATGATATTTTGATAGACTGATCTGAGTAGGGTACTAAATGTATGCCTGTCTATACCAGTGTATGTATATCCGTTATTTGAATAAAGCATGTTGAGCATGTTTAATTTGTTATATCAGTATCTGAATTTCTTATCTGTTAATGGGGTGAGATTTGTATATGAGGAGGAAGTATTTTGTTCGACGTTAATCGCTTTTATTCTGGCAACTTGACTGCATATTGTCTGATATGTGTCTTAATGGCACAATGTGGTGTGTAGGGATGGGTGGGTGTTTATAAACCCACATGGTGTGATGGGATGGTCGGAGTTGGTATGTAGAGGATGGGGGTAGGATTCTGCATATCTAAAACTGAATCTGTTGTCTGAATCTGAATCTATATCTGTATGTGACTGTGTATATAATTCTGAATATTTGCATGCTTAATTCTATTGAGTTACACACTGAGTTTTTGTAAACTCACATCTGTTGTCTATTTTGTCAAGTAATCCTCAGACTTAGACAGATCGGTGCGGTAGAGACTCAAAGGTGACCACTCGACTATAAATGGTTTAAAATTTTTTAATTATGGTTATTTATATTTTTGGTAATCATTTTTGAGAGTTGTAATTTTTGGGACACTCTGGACTTTTGTTTTGGGTTTTAAACTGTTGATTCTAGTTTGCTGATTTTTTGCATGCTTGGTAAATTGTTTTATGAAATTGACAGTTTTTACGCAAAAATAAGTTTTCTTCAAAATAACAAATCGAGCTTCTAAAATATGGTGAATTTATTAAACTTTCGCTTTTAAAAGTGTTTTGACAGAATTAATTAATTAAATAACATTATCAGTTTATTTGTGAACGAACTCGTGGTATTAAACTTGAATGGTTTATCAAGTTAATTCCGTTTTCAAAACTCATTCATTGTGACATCACCATATTCAGCCATAACGTCTAGGCCAGACTTGATGTGTTACATTTTGTGGTATCAGAGCCAGGTTACAAAACTTGGGCTATGAAATTTTAGGTTCCAAGAAGGTGTTTTGAAAAAAGGGAAGAGTTGGTTATTTTCAAATGGTATGAATAATTGAGAAAGTATGTGGTTCACTTAGTCTCTGGCGCCGATTCTGTAAGTATATCTGTAATTAGATAGAAAATTCTAAAAATAATGTAGTTAGTAATTTCTGAAACTGTACTGAGTAGTTAGAGACTGAAACCTTTGAAAACAATTCTGAACTTCTAATAATTTATGCATAAAACATCTGCTATGCATAAAATTTTTAATGTAGATAAAACTTAAATTATACAATGAGCGCTCGTGAAACTCACGGACGTGGTATTCGAGGCCATGGTAGAGGCCATAGGGGGGCTCGAGCTGAGTCTTCTTTCCTAGGCAGTATGTCGAACTTAGATACGAGTGAGGCACCAGTTTCGCCTGCTATTGAGACTGAGTCTCAAAGTCGCTCGGCTGGGGACGACACTGTAACACCCCATACCCGTAACCCACGCCGGAACGGCATACGAGGCATTACCTAACTCGATCTCATATACACAAACATTCCCCAAGTCACCAAGACTTGGTCCCATTTTAGAACTTTTTTAATTTCTACTTTAAACTTCTTATTATGGGCTTACGAGCCCCAAATCAACCATTGAAAACTATTCGGGATCAGCCTGGGTCCTTAAACCATCTATAGAAAATTTAACTTTAAAACAGGGCATAAGCCCATGTAGAAGGGCAACACGGCCGTGTGTCCATTTCAACATGGTCGTGTTAATAGCCCGTGTGGTTCACACGACCTAACCAATACAGGGACACGCCCGTGTCCTTCACCCGTGTGGAATTAATTCTAAATGCTCACCTACAGGGGTTTTCACACGACTTGGCACACACCCTTGTCCCTGGCCCGTGTACTTCACATAGCCGTGACACGCCCGTGTCCTAGCCCGTGTGCAAAAACATAGACATTCTGTTTCTGATGTCAGCATCCCCAAAATGTCACACGACCAAGGCACACGCCTGTGTGCTAGGCTATGTCCATCATACGGCTGAGACACATGGTCGTGTCTTTGCTCGTGTGTTTACTATCATGTATACTGACTTGAAATTTTTACGTGCAGGGGACACACGGCCGGACTACATGCCCATAAGGCAGACCATGTGTCACACACGGCCTAGATACACGCCCGTGTGTCTACCCGTGTGGACAATAAAAGGCTATTTACCAAGCCTCTTAGCCACCCTTATTTACACAACCTGTACAATGGTAACCAAAATCAATGTAAGGCTATCTCATGCAACCAAATCAACCACAATAGACAACATTCCATTTGTGCATTTTACTCATCCATGAAAATAACATCTTTGCATATAAATCAAAATGAATATTAGCTATCATTCAAAGTTTAATACAAAATGAGGGATTTATCCTAAGCAAACATATTTGGCCAAATTAATAATAACACAAAACACAAGTTAGTTCCTTATACATGCCATATTCAAAAATATAAATCAAACTATACCGAATACTTCGATTGATAGTGTGATCGATATCTCTGACTTCCTTTGGTCCTTGAGCTAGATAGGCGGCACTGTAAGAAAAAAAAAAGAAAAAAAAGAGAGAGTAAGCATAAAGCTTAGTAAGTTGCACATAAATAAATATACAACACAACTTTACCATTCATCAACAAGATCATAACTTACAAGTGGACATAAGCAAAACTTACTCATCAATATCCAATACACATCATATAGTACATATTGGGTTCACCTGTATCACTCACAACAGGGTTATACTTTCCTCATTAACTAGAAATCATAACTTTCACCGTTGAACCATTTGTAACACTATCAGATATTCCATAAGCCTCAAACACGGGGTAAAGTGCGATGCCATGTCCAAAACATGGTCTTACACAAATTCTAGCATATCTATGCCGATGCCATGTCCCAGACATGGTCTTACACTGAAACATCTCGTAGCCGGTACATGTCCTAGACATGTCTTACAGTGGCTTATGTCTCGAGGCCGACGCATGTCCCAGACATGTCTTACACTAGCACTCGTCTCAATGCCGATGCCATGTCCTAAACATGGTCTTATACTGATTCTCATAATATGGCCGATGCATATCCCAGACATATCTTACACTAGCTCACAACAAGTGACCCAAACGCCATGGCATGAATATCGATTTATTTCCTAAGGTTCAATCGGGAATTCTACTATCTCTATTCTCATCACATTTTCCCATTTCCAAAATCAAGCAATTTATGCTATAATAATTTCAATACACTTCAAATACATATATTATTAATGTAGTTGTACTATTTATATGCAACTTACCTCGGATTACAAAATGTGGCGACTAGTCGATTTAGTCGATTTGCTTGGCTTTCCCCCAGTCTAGATTTGGATTCGGTATTTCTTGATCTAAAATAGAAAATTGCACTTATTTAGACACTAAATAAAATTATGCAAACAAATTTCACTTCTTCAGTGAAATGACCATTTTGCCCTTAAATTTTGACAAAATACCATTTTACCCATAGGTTCAAAAATCAATTTTTATCGTTAGTTGAGCCGTTTTTACTCTTATAGCAACTCAAAATTCCCACTATTTCACACACTTATCATCTATTTTACAACTTATGCAAAATAGTCATTTTAGATGTTTTCATGCTAACACCTTTCACAAAAGTTGTTTATAGGACACCCAAGACTCATTTTCTTCCATAAAAACTCAGTAAAAATTACAATTCATTTCATGAAAAAACCCTAAACTCTTAATCATTTTGGAAAATAGTACCCTCATTTGAAAGCTTATGCTTCAAGGGTCTCAAAATGCAAAAATTATCAACAAAGGGTATGAAAATCACTTACTTCTAGAGATGATAAGTTGCTGAAAATTTCAAGCTTCAAAACTCTTCTCTTGGCTAATATTTTCGGTTGAGAGGAAAGAATAGGTGAAAAAGATGAAGGTTAGGCACTTAGGGTATTATTTTATCACATAATATGTCATCACTTACCTAACATTTTGACCATTTACTCTTCTTTGTCTCATGGCCGGCCAAGCTCTTTTAAAAGGGTCTAATTGCCCTTTAAAGACCCCCAAATTTTATTCTCTAGCTATTTGACACCTTTATCTATCAAATTAGAACTTTTGCACTTTATGCGATTTAGCCCTTTTACACAATTAAGCTCACAAACGTTAAAATTAATTCACCAAATTTTTCATGCACTATTCAAAACATACTATAATATCAAAATAATAATAAAATAATTTCTATGAATTTGGATTTATGGTCTCGAGACCACTATTCTGACTAGGCCCAAAATCGGGCTATTACATTTCTCCCCCCTTAGGGATTTTCGTCCCCGAAAATCTTATCGGCGAATAAGTTTGGGTACTGATCTCTAATAGTCTCCTCGGGTTCCCATGTGGCTTCCTCGACTCCATGTCTATAGCACAAAACTTTCATGAGTGCAATACTCTTATTTCATAACTATTTGACTTTCTGAGCCAATATCTTGACCGGCTTTTCGCCATAAGTCATCTCCGGATGAATCTCAACCTCTGTTGGCATAATCATATGCGAAGGGTCTGATCTATATCGGCGTATCATGATTACATGAAACACGTTGTGAATCTTTTCCAATTCTGGTGGCAAAGCCAATCGATAGACAACCTGTCCTACTCTCTCGATAACCTCATAAGGTCCTATAAAACAAGGATTCAACTTGCATTTTCTACCAAATCTCAGGACTTTCCTCTAGGGGATACTTTTAAAAATACCTTATCGCTGACTTGAAACGAAATGCTGCATAGGATTTCTGTTTATCCGAGGCGGCGTTCAAGTAGTCACGAATCACTTTAACTTTTTCTTCAGTCTCTTTGATTAAATCGACCCCGTGAATTTGACTCTCTCTGAGCTCAGTCCAATATAAGGGCGTTCGACATTTTCACCCATACAAAGCCTCATAAGGCACCATGTTTAGACCTGTCTGATAACTGTTGTTGTAGACGAATTCAACCAATGGCAAGTACCTTTCCCAACCGCCTTGAAACTCGAGAACACAACACCCCAACATGTCTTCTAAAATTTGAATCACTCTTTCCGACTGGTAGTCGATTTGTAGGTGAAATGCCGTGCTAAAACTCAAATTTTTTCATAATACCTCTTATAACTTTTTCCAAAACCTCGAGGTAAATTTCGGGTCCCTATCTAAAACAATCGACAAAGGCACCCCGTGTAGTATCGCAATCTTGAAAACGTACAATTCAACCAATCTCTTAAGGAAGTAGTCAGTATGTACTGGTACAAAATGTGCCAACTTTGTTAGCCTATCTCCAACAACCCAAACAACATTCTTTTTCTTTAGGGTTACTGGCAAACCCGTCACAAAATCCATGGTAATCCAATCCCACTTCCACTCTGGAACTGTTATAGGCTGAAGTAGACCCAAAGGTACTTGGTGTTCATCCTTCACTTGCTGACAAACAAGACACTTGAAAATGAACTCTAAAATATCTCTTTTCATCATCGACCACCAATACATTTTCTTTAGGTCGTTGTACATTTTTACACTGCCCTAGTGGATGGACAAACAACCACTATGTGCCTCTCGCAGAATCTTCTGAATAAGCTCATTTCCCTTGGGTACACAAATCCTATTTTTGAATATTAAGCATCCATCAACACCAATACGAAACTCGGATTCATATTCCGTCTTACACTGAATCATCCTAGCTTGTAACTCTTTATCATCTTTCTGAGCTTCATGGATCTCTTGTAGAAATGTCGGTCTAGCTCTCAACTTTGCTAGGACCGAACCATTATCCAATAAATCCAGTTGGGCATCTATTGCTCTCAACGCAAATAATGATTTTCTACTCAAAACATCAGCGACCACGTTCGCCTTGCCCGAGCGATAGTGAATCACCAACTCGTAATCCTTTATCAGCTCTAGCCACCTTCGTTGTCGTAGATTCAACTTCTTTTAAGTTATAAAATAGTTGAGACTTTTGTGATTGGTGAATACTCGGTATTTCTCACCATACAAATGGTGTCTCCAAATCTTTAATACGAACACTATAGCTGCTAGTTCCAAGTCGTGGGTCGGGTAATTTCTCTCGTGTGGCTTTAGCTGTCTTGAGGCATAGGCTATAACCTTGCCTTCTTGCATGAGCACACACCCCAAACCATTCAATGAGGCGTCACTATATATCACAAACTCCTTGCCCGACTCCAGTTGCACTAACATAGGGGCTTTGGTCAATAAAGCATTTAATTACTCGAAACTTTGTTGGCACTTTTCTGTCCATTCGAACTTGACATCTTTTTGCAGTAGTCTTGTCATCTGGGTAGCTATCATAGAGAATCTGTTTACAAACCACCTATAGTATCCAGCCAATCCCAAAAAGCTTTGGATCTCTGACATATTCTTAGGTGGTTTCCATTCAACAATAGTCGAGATTTTGCTTGGGTCAACTCTAATCCTATCACCCGACTTAATGTGTCCTAGAAATCCAAACTTCTTAAGCCAGAATTCACACTTACTGAACTTGGTATACAATTGTTTGTCTCTCAGGGTCTATAATACAATCCTCAAATGCTTCGTGTGCTCACTCTCATCAAGCGAGTAAATCGGTATGTCGTCGATAAAGACCACCACGAACTTATCCAAATACGGCCGAAAAATATGGTTAATCAAATCCATAAATACCATTGGGGCATTAGTCAAACCAAAGGGCATGACAAGGAACTCATAATACCCGTATCTTGTCTGAAACGCAGTCTTCGGTACATCTTGCTCTTTCACCTTTAACTGGTAGTATCCTGACCTCAGATCAATCTTGGAAAATACAGTGGCTCCCTTTAACTGATTAAACAGGTCATCGATCCTTTGAAAATGATACTTGTTTTTCACTGTTACCTTATTGAGCTTTCTATAGTCGATGCATAACCTCATCGACCCATCTTTATTTTTCACAAAGAGCGCCGGAGCACCCTACGGAGAAAAGCTCAGTCTCGTAAAGCCATTGTCAGTTAACTCTTGTAGTTGAGCTTTTTACTCGTTTAACTCCGTAAGAGCCATTCTATACGGAGCAATCGAGATGGGTGCCGTGCCCAGTATCAACTCAATTCCAAACTCTACTTCCCTCACTGGAGGTAGTCTGGGTAATTCTTCTGAAAACACATCTATATATTCATAAACCACTGGTACCGATTCTATCTTCAATTTAGACACTTGAGTATTCAGCACAAAAGCGAGATAAGCCTCAAATCCTTTCCTCAAATATTTCTCAGCAATCAACAACGATATTATCACGGGCAAATCATTCAATTCATTTGGCCCAACCCGAAGAACAATTCTGTCTTCACATTTTAACTCAATAACTTTTCTCCCATAGTCCACTACAATACTATGAGAAGTCAGCCAATCCATCCCAAGGATTACATTGAATTCATTAAACGACAACAACATCAAGTTGGCCGGAAAACAATGACCCCTAATTGTCAAAGGACAATTTCTACACACTTGGTCTACTAGCACATATCTACCCAAGGGGTTGGACACTTTTATCACAAATTCTGTGGGCTCTACTAACATGTTTATACGGGATATTAATTCCATACAAATATAGGAGTGGGTAGACCCCGGGTCAATTAATGTAACAACAGATATATCGTGGATAGAAAAGGTACCCGTGATCATGTCGGGAGACTCTGCCTCTTCACATGCACAAATAGCGTAAGTCCTTGCAGGCACTCTGCCCTTGGACCTTACTATAACATCTTTTGGCGCACCTTTGCTAGCAGCCCTACTTCTAGAGTTCTTTTGTGGTCTACCCCTTAATGGAGTACTAATTGCCTTCACTTCTTGCTTTTTCTCTCTCTTCCATTTTGGGACAATCTCGGATGAAGTGGTCCAGGGACCCACATTTGAAGCACCATCTTTCTTTACCTCAGTACTTACGACATGGCATCTACCACATTGCGAACATTCTGGCCTACTTGGCCATGCACTGTCGACACTCGCGATAGAGGTGGCTTGGGCTCTAGAGGCTGTGTTCTACTGGTTCTAGTTCTTATTCGAGAACCCCACCGAAACATTCAATCGAGTAGAGAATTCCTTAGATTTCTTAGATGAGGAATGGTACGATTTCCCCTTCTGTCTTTTTTCTTGAATCCCGCGACTCAATAGCTACCTTTCTTAGCTCTTTAACCAATTCTTCTGCATTGCTTGCTCTCTCAACGAGCACCACAAATTCTCTTAGCTCTAAAATGCCAACAAATACTCAGATATCCTCATTTAGACCATCCTCAAACCTTTTACACATGATAGCTTCTGAGGATACGCACTCCCGCGCGTATTTGCTGAGTTTCACAAACTCACGTTCATATTCCATCACTATCCCACTGTCTTGCTTTAACTCTTTTGGAACTCTTCTTGGAGGAATTCCCAAGTTACTCTCTCTCAGAGTACCACAGACACGAGAGTGTTCCAGCACTGGTAGGCTGAATCTCTCAAGAGCGATATTGCATACTTCATACACTCTTCAAGCATATACGACAGTTCATTAAATACCCTGATGGTATTTTCTAGCCAAAACTCTACTTTCTCCGGGTCGTCATCTATGTTAGCCTGGAATTCCTTAGCACATTGCTTCTGAATCTTGTCTATCGGAGGCTTCTCTCTCCTAATCAAGTCTGCACCTTGCGGAGCTACTGGGGCATACTGAAGAATCAGAGGAGGTGGGAGAGGTGGAGTGTTCGAATTCACACGAATGAACTCCGTATACCAAGCATCCATGATTCGAAGATAGGCTTCTCTAGCCATTTCTCCTTGGCCTATAGTCATGGGCTCACTCTCAATTGGCGCAGTCTTTTCAACTAGTGCCGGCACCTTACTCTCCACATCATCTGTCGTGGCTCTATCAGGATCCATTTACTATATAAAAAAATACAGTTTATAATCGTCAGAATTTGTCACACTATAAATATACAGTTATGACATGTATGGTTAGACTCGTACTCTTACTAGGTTAGTCATAGAACCGACTAAACCATAGCCCTGATACCATTAAATGTAACACTTCATACCCGTAACCCATGCTGGAGCGGAATATGAGGCATTAGCTAACTCGATCTCATACACACAAACATTCCCCACGTCACCAAGACTTGGTCCTATTTTAGAAATTTTTTAATTTCTACTTTAAACTTATTATTATGGGCCTACGAGCCCTAAATCGACCATTGAAAACTATTCAGGATCAGCCCGGGTCCTTAAACCATCTATAAAAAATTTGACTTTGAAACAAGACACATGCCCATGTAGAAAGGGCAACACGACCATGTATCCGTTTCAACATGGTCGTATTGATGGCCCGTGTGGTTTACACGGCCTAAGCAATACAGGGACACGCTCGTGTCCTTCACCTGTGTAGAATTAATTCTAAATGCACACCTACATAGGTTTTCACATGGCCTGGCATACGCCCGTGTCCTTCACACGGCCATGACACGCTTATGTCCTAGCCCGTGTGAAAAACATAGACATTCTGTTTCTGACATCACCATCCCCAAAATATCAGAATCCCGTGTGCTGGGTCGTGTCTATCACACGGCTGAGACACACGACTGTGTCTCTGCCCGTTTGTTTACTATCATGCATATTAACTTGAAATTTTTACGTGTAGGGGACACACGGCCGGACTACACGCCCATAAGGAAAACCGTGTGTCACACACGGCCTAGACACACACTTGTGTGTTTACCTGTATGGACAATATAAGGCTATTTACCAAGCCTCTTAGCCACCCTTATTTACACAACCTGCACAATGGTAATCAAAACCAATGTAAGGCTATCTTGTGCAACCAAATCAGCCACAATAGACAACATTCCATTTGTGCATTTTACTCATCCATGAAAATAACATCTTTGAATATAAATCAAAATGAATATTAGCCATCATTCAAGGCTTAATACAAAATGAGGGATTTATCCTAAGCCAACACATTTGGCCAAATTAATAATAACACAAAACACAAGTCTAGTTCCCTATACATACCATATTCAAAAATATAAATCAAACTATACCGAATACTTTGATTGATAGTGTGATCGATATCTCTGACTTCCTTTGGTCCTTAAGCTAGATAGGTGGCACTATAAGAAAATGAAAAGAGAGGGAGTAAGCATAAAGCTTAGTAAGTTGCACATAAATAAATATACAACACAACTTTACCATTCATCAACAAGCTTATAACTTACAAGTGGGCATAAGCAAAACTTACTCATCAATATCCAATACACATCATATAGTACATATTGGTTTCACATTTTATACATACCAAATAGGTACTTATATCACTCACAACACGGTTATTCTTTCCTCATTAACTAGAAATCATAACTTTCACCGTTGAACCATTTGAAACACTATCAGATATTCCATAAGCCTCAAACACGGGGTAAGGTGCTGATGCCATGTCCCAAACATGGTCTTACACATGTTCTAGCATATCTGTGTCGATGCCATGTCCCAGACATGGTCTTACACTAACACATCTCGTAGCCGATGCATGTTCTAGACATGTCTTACACTAGCTTATGTCTCAAGGCCGACGCATGTTCCAGACATGTCTTACACTAGTACTTGTCTCAATGTCGATGCCATGTCCCAAACATGGTCTTACATTGATTCTCATAATGTGGCCGATGAATATCCCAGACATGTCTTACACTAGTTCACAACAAGTGACCCAAACGTCATGGCATGAATATCTGATTTATTTCCTAAAGTTCAATCGGGAATTCTACTATCTATATTCTTATCACATTTTCTTATTCCACAATCAAGAAATTTATGCTATAATAATTTCAATACACTTCAAGTACATATATTATTAATGTAGTTGTACTATTTACATGCAACTTACCTTGGATTACAAAATGTGGCGACTAGTCGATTTAGTCGATTTGCTTGGCTTTCCCCCGGTCTAGATTTGGATTCGGTATTTCTTGATCTAAAATAGAAAAATACACTTATTTAGACACTAAATAAAGTTAGGCAAACAAAATTTTACTTCTTCAGTGAAATGACCATTTTATCCTTAGACTTTGACAAAATAACTATTTTACCCCTAGGTTTGAAAATTGATTTTTATCAACATATCTTAAGCTTAGCCGAACCCTTTTTAATCTTATAGCAACTCCAAATTCTCACTATTTCACACACTTATCATCTATTTTGCAACTTATGCAAAATAGTCCTTTTAGGTGTTTTTATGCTAACACCTTTCAAAAAAGTTGTTTATAAGACAACCAAGACTCATTTTCTTCCATAAAAACTCAGCAAACATTACAAATCCTTTCATGGCAAAACCCTAAACTCTTATTCATTTTGCAAAATAGTACCCTTATTTGAAAGCTTATGCTTCAAGAGTCTCAAAAATGCAAAAATCATCAACAAAGGGTATGGAAATCACTTACTTCTAGAGATGATAAGTTGCTGAAAATTTCAAGCTTCAAAACTCTTCTCTTGGCTGATATTTTTGATTGAGAAGAAAGAATAGGTGAAAAAGATGAAGGCTAGAGACTTAGGGTATTATTTTATCACATAATATGTTATCACTTACTTAACATTTTGACCATTTACTCTTCTTTGTCTCATGGTCGGCCAAGCTCTTTTAAAAGGGTCTAATTTCCCTTTAAAGACCCCCCAAATTTTATTCTCTAGCTATGTGATTTAGTCTTTTTACGCAATTAAGCTCACAAACGCTAAAATTACTTCACCCAAAATTTTGATGCACTGTTAAAAACATGCTATAATATCAAAATAATAATAAAATAATTTCTCTGACTTCGAATTTGTGGTTCAGAGACCACTATTCTGACTAGGCCCAAAATCAAGCTGTTACAGACGAACTGTTCCAAGTCATGCTGAGGATTTTAGAGAGGGTTGTTGACCCTATTCTGGAGCTGGAGGCTGAGGGTCAATAACTGAATGACTTCAGTCTAATAGTGTTGAATTGTTTAGGGGTGTCACTAGAGTCACCCCTAAGGTGGTCGAGTATTGGTTGGAGGCCACTGAAAGGATTATGAATGATTTAGACTGTACTCCGAGCAAAATTTTAAGGGTACGGTCTCCTTGCTTTACGATAAGGCAATCAGTGGGGGTTGACAGTTGAGGAGAGTACTCAGTCTGATCATCTGAAGTGGGATTTCTTTTAGACAACCTTTTATAGTAAGTACGTGGGGGCAAGCTATGTAGATGCTCATAGGCATGAGTTCATGAATCTCACGTAAGGCGATAAATCCGTGGCAGAGTATGAGGCCGAGTTTCTGAGGCTAAGTCGCTACGCTCAAGGCATGGCGGCATCTGAGTATGAGAGGTGCGTCCGCTTTGAGGACAGTCTGAGGGATAACTTGAGGGTTTTGCTTGCTCCAATAGGGAGTGGGAGTTTGCAGTTCTAGTTGAGAAGGTGAAGATTGCCGAGGATGTTAAGCACGTGGAGCGCCAGAATAGGGATCGAGAGAGGGGTAAGAACAAGAGGGATTCAAAGCCCTCTAGTTTTATTAAGAGGCTTAAGAAAAGGCCAGGTCTGATGGGACAGTTAGAGTAGGGGCTCCTGTTGCTCTTACTGGGATTCAGTTGTGCGAAGGTTGTGGTGGGCGCATCTGGGTGAGTGTTGGAGGAGGATAGGGGCTTGTCTGAGGTGTGGGTCATTAGAGCACTGTATTCGAGACTGTCTATAGAAGGCTAATCAAATGCAAGCTTTGGGACCAGGTTCTGCACAGCCTTAGAGGGCAGTTCAGCAGCCACCTAGGGGCCTTGGACAGGTTAGTGGTGGTAATGGTATGGGTCATGGGCAGAGAGCACCGGGTAGAGTATTGGTCAGACTGAGGCGAGGCATCCTACACTGGTTGATACTGTATTACGCCTAGAGGATAGAGATGCTCCTGATGTCATCATTGACACGTTCCTTATATTTGATGTGCCTTATACTGCTTTGATAGACATATGTTCTACTCACTCCTATGTAGCTAGCACTGTATCTGAAAACCTGAAGATTCCTGTTGAGAGCACTTCTAGTGAGATTATTGTACTAAGTCCGTTGGGGTAGTCTGTTTGGGTTAGTAAACTCTATAGGGATGTTCCATTAGTGGTACAATGGGTTGTCTTTCTGGCAAATCTAATAGAGCTTCCGTTTGGGGAGTTTAATTTAATTCTGGGTATGGACTGGTAAGTTGAGCACCGAGTTAGTTTGGACTGCACATCTAAGAGGGTCATTCTGAGGACCAAGGATGATATAGAGGTGGCTGTGATTAGGAAGCATCGAGATTATTTATCCAATGTGATCTCTGCTCTTGTGGCTGAAAAATGAGTTTGAAAAGGGTGTGAAAAGTACTTCACTTACGTCAGTGTTTTTGATTCTGAGGACTCTTCTGTTAGGGATATCAAAACAGTGAGAGATTTTTCGGATGTCTTTCCTGAGGAGTTACTAGGTTTACCTCTGAATCAGGAAGTTGAGTTCAGATTTGAGCTTTTACCGGGTACAGCTCTAGTGTCTATCATTCCATACCATATGGCACCGAAGGAGTAGTTGGTGGAATACGAGTAAGGACTTTGTTTGCCTAAGTCCCTTGCTTGAAGGACTATCTCACTCACAGAGCTTAAGTCTCAACTGCAAGAGCTTCTGGATCATGGTTTCATCCGTCCGAGTGTGTCTCCATGGGGTGCACCAGTTCTATTTGTTAAGAAGAAAGATGGGACCTTGAGGATGTGCATCGATTATCGACAGTTGAGCAAGTTGATTGTGAAGAATAAGTATCCACTTCGAAGGATTGATGACTTGTTTGATCAGTTCCAAAGGGCTTCAGTGTTCTCTAAGATAGATCTTCGTTCTAGGTATCATCATTTGAGAGTTAAGGAAGCTGATGTTCATAAGACTGCATTTAGGACTCGTTATGGACATTACGAGTTCCTAGTTATGCCTTTTGGTCTGACGAATGCTCCAGCTGCATTCACGAATCTAATGAATCTAGTCCTCCAGTCGTATTTAGATGAGTTCATCATGGTCTTCATTGACAATATTCTAGAGTACTTTAAGCCCGAGGATGAACATGATGAGTATCTGAGAATAGTGCTTCAGATTCTACGTGAGAAACAACTTTATGCTAAATTGAGCTAGTGTGAGTTCTGGTTACGTGAAATGACTTTTCTGGGGCATGTGGTTTTTGCTGAGGGGATCTGTGTTAATTCAAGAAATATTAGGGTTGTACTTGATTGGAAACAGCCTAATAACGTATCTGTGATCCGCAGTTTTCTGGGTTTGGCAGGTTATTATTGGTGATTTGTCGAGGGGTTCTCTATGATTGTAGCTCCGGTGACTAAGCTTCTGTGCAAGAGAGTTCCTTTCATTTGGACTGATGCACAATAATCGAGCTTTGAGAAGCTCAAGTCTGTTCTGACTCAAGCTCCTGGTTTTATACAGCCTGAATTTGGTAAGGAGTTTGTGGTCTACAGTGATGCATCGTATGTCGGTTTGGGATGTGTATTGATGCAAGATAGAAAGGTTGTGGCTTATGCATCCCATCAACTTAAGATGGAAAGGTCGATGCATGATCTCAATTTGGCTGCTGTGGTCTTTACATTGAAAATTTGGAGGCACTATCTGTATGGTGAGAGGTGTATCATCTACACCAATCACAAGAGTCTCAAGTACCTCCTTACTCAGAATGAGTTAAATCTTAGGTAGCACCGATGGATTGAATTGCTTAAGGATTATGATTGCATGATAGAGTACCATCCTGGTAAGGCTAATGTGGTGGTTGATGCTCTAAGTCATAGGGGGATGTCTGATTTGAGAGTAATGTATGCTCGACTTAGTCTGTTTGATGATGAGAGTCTGTTAGCTGAGTTGCAAGTTAAGTCGACTTGGATTGATTAGATTCGAGTTAAGCAGTTGGGGGATGCGTCTCTGAGTTTGCGGTTTCGTCAGGTTGAGAGTGACAGTACTTCAAATTTTGGGTTGAATAATAATGGTGTACTATGTTTTCGAGGACAGATCTGTGTACCAAATGATTCTGGTTTGAGGCAATCAATTTTGATGGAGGTGCATAATAGCCCTTATGCTATGCATCCCAGTGGTAATAAGATTAATCGCGATTTTTGTGAGTTGTACTGGTGGCCGGGTTTGAAGCGCAAGGTTACGAATTTTGTTACTCAATGTCTGACGTGCCAACAGGTTATGGCTGAGCACTAGTTGCCTTTGGATTTGTTGTAGCCGATTAAGATTCTATTATAGAAATGAGAACGAGTGACGATGGACTTCGATAACAGGTTGCCCTTGACACCCACTAAGAAAAATTTTGTTTGGGTCATTGTGGACCGATTGACCAAGTCTGCTCACATTATTCCGGTTTGGACAGACTATTCTCTACAGAAGTTAGCGAAAATCTATTTTTTGAAATTGTAAGACTGCGTAGTGTTTCGATTATTTCTGATAGAGATCCTCGTTTCACTTCCCGATTCTGGAAGAAATTGCATAAAGCTTTGGGTTCGAGATTGGACTTCAGTATTGCGTTCCATCCTTAAACAGATGGTCAATTTGAGAAGGTGATTTAGATACTAGAGGACATGTTTCAAATTTACATGATTGATTTCTGTGGTAGTTGGAAGGATTTTCTTCCGCTAGTTGAGTTTGCCTATAATATCAGCTTCTAGGCTAGCATTCACATGGCACCTTGTGAAGCTTTATATGGTATTAAGTGTTGTACTCCGCTATGTTGGACTGAGTTGGGTGAACGTTGGATTTTGGGTCTTGAGTTGGCTTCTGTGGTCGATGATAAGGCTAGATTGATTCGGGTTTGTCTAAAAGTGGCTTCTGATAGGTAGAAATCTTAAACAAATCTGAAGAGACGTGATATCGAGTACTCTGTGGGGGACTTTGTGTTTCTTAAAGTTTCTCTATGGAAGTAATTTCTGAGATTTGAGCGTAAGGGTAAGTTGAGCCCTAGGTTCATTGGGCAGTATCAAATTCTGAAGCGTGTAGGACCGGTCGCTTATCAGTTAGAGTTACCTCAGCAGTTAGACCGTATCCATGAAGTCTTTCATGTTTTGATGTTGAGGCGGTATCGGTTGGATCCATCTCATGTTGTCTCTGTTGAGGAAATCAAGGTTAGGCCAGACTTGACTTTTAAAGAGGAGCCGGTATAGATTCTGGATCGGGATGTTATGGTTCTGAGGTGGAAGCCCATTCCCTTAGTGAAGGTTCTATGGTGGAATCATGGTTCTGAGAAGGCTACATAAGAACCTGAGGACTCGATGTGTCAGTAGTATCCTCATCTGTTCTGATCAGGCAAATTTTGAGGTCGAAAATTTCTTTTAGTGGGGTAGAGTTGTAACGTCCTGACTTTCTTATTTCTATTTTTGTAAGTATTTTACAGAAGTGTGTATCTGCTTCAGTGGCTAAGTGTTCTGGGTGTGTGTGTGAGGTCTAGAGTCCAAGTCTCACCTTGGGCAATTTTGGTTATTTTGATCCCAGCCTTACCTTTGTTTGGTGGGATTTTATAAAATTGTATGTTAGTTTATATCAGAATGAGACTGCTAGTTCGAGTGGTAAGGGTATTAGTGTCTTGGAGGTCTTGTGTTCGAATCACTGTGCAAGCGTAGGTATTAATTTTTGCTTTGCTGACTAATAGAGTTTCAGTTGTATTGGAAGTCTGAGAGAGTGGGTTAGTGGGAGAAAAATATGGAATGTAGGGGTTATCAGTATTGGCTTCTTTTTCGTTTTGCTAAAAATTCTCCCCATTCAACTAAGGAACAAAAACTGCTGTTAGTCCTCTGCTTCTCTGCTATTTTCTTCTTCCTTTTCCCCTTTCGATTTCATTTCCTTTTTGTCAGCTGTCACACCTTCGTTCTTGTTATTTCGGTTTTCATCTCACATTTTGGTAAGTGGGGTTTTTCTATTCTGTAACTTGTGTTTTTTCTAACATTTTTTGGTGTTATACGGTTGTTTTGGCAACATCGAATTAGGAAGATCGTGATTCTACTCTCGTGAAATCATAGTCAATCATTTGGAGTGTTGGGGTAAGCGATAAGCGCTTGATTTGAGCTATGGTTGGTTTCAAGTTTTCAGTTTAATCGTGTTTTAAGACTGACTTTGAGCGTCGATATGTGACTCTTAGGTTCTGGAGGGCTCGGGATAGTTTTTGCATCAAAACGATACCAGATGTATACCCAAAACACAGAAAACGTGGTTTCAGTAAAAGTCAAAAAACAAATCTGTCGACGCCACATAGGTGTGTGGTTTCCCATGTGGATGGCCGTGTACGAGACACGACTGTGTGGTCGATGAAGGTATGGTAGTGCATAGCACACAGCCGTGTAGTGGCTTGAGTGTGGCTGTCTGGGCCACACGGGGTAAGCCGGGTTGGGCGTGTTGGCCCACATTGGCATGTCGCACAGGCGTGTAGATTTTGGGCCAGGCCGTGTGGGCCAATGGGTAAAGGTCAATCTAGGCGTATGGGCCCATATGAGAAAACCACATGGGCATATGGGCCCATAATTCTAAAAATTTTCCTAGGTTGCACGAGTCACTCCGATCAACTGTGGGCTTACTTTAGGATCAGTAAGGGCTAATTAAACCCTGATTTGCATGCTATGATTGTAACACCCCTAACCCGTATCCATCGCCGGAATAGGGTTAAAGGCGTTACTAGACAAATCAACACATTTAGCATTCATTTCTCAATGATCATAACATTATAGGTCATACATCATTACAAAGTCCCTTATATTAGGTCAACGAGACTTCAAACATACTTTCGAAAGGGGTCGAAACTAAACCAAGCTCTTACAGAATTTTTTGAAACTTAAACATTTTTCAAAGTTATAAAGGTCTCATGCCCGTGTTAATAGGTCGTGTGGCTCACACGGCATTAGACACACTCGTGTGTCTAGGCCGTGGCAAAACAGGGCATACATACTAACTTGTCCACACAACTACAAGACACGCTCGTGTGTCTTGGCCATGGTCGAAACTGACTTGGGTAACACCGCCGACCACACGCCCATGTGTCTAGCCCGTGTACCTTTCAAAATGGCCACACACGCCCATGTATCAAGGCTGTGTGCCTCACACGACCACCAAACATGCCCGTGTGTCTAGGCCATGCTTGAGACTGACTTGAATAGCTAAATTACAACAGATATACGGTCGATACACATGCCTGTGTGCTCGACCATGTGGGTTGAAATAAAACTTGGTTTAAGCCACATTTCCCACCTATCTCAAGAATTCCAAAACCACGACATTTTAGCATTATTTACATCAATTCATAAGCAACCAAATCAACCAATTTATATATATTTCATGCCATTCAATTACCATCCAATTCACTACTCAATTTCACAACCAACATACCAAATCAATGTACCAAAATGATCATAACTTGCATAAGTTCTAAATACATAAACTCATCATTTTATCACATACTTCATACCTCAAAATTTACCATTTCAACATTTCATAACTAATCCATCTCATAAGCAATATATGCATTATATAACTTAATTATCAAACACACTATTTATGCCAAATTAAGAGGCCATGCAAAACAACATT
Organism: Gossypium hirsutum; assembly: GCF_007990345.1. Taxonomy (NCBI): domain Eukaryota; kingdom Viridiplantae; phylum Streptophyta; class Magnoliopsida; order Malvales; family Malvaceae; genus Gossypium; species Gossypium hirsutum. The sequence continues at coordinate 56,423,504 of NC_053433.1, read as the reverse complement.
TACTAGCCAAGTCTCATGGCTATAATCACAGCACAAAACATACCAAAATAACTCTAGCTTATACATGCGATATACCATATATACAACTCTCAAAATAGTACCAAAATAGATGTCCGATAGTGTGATAGATGTCGCTGACTATCCCTAGATCCGAGCTAGCTTTGTAACACTGTAAAATAGAGAACATTTCACACAATAAGCTTTAAAGCTTAGTAAGTTCATCCCATAAATAATCAACAATTAATAATATACGAAGCATCATCTAATAAACACTTAGTAATTCACAATTCATCAATCAATTCTATTATATCTCATTTAATATGTTCATACGAATTCATCAAGCTTCATACACATAGTATGATCTACCACATAGGTATCAAACATACCTGAACTTTCCAGTATTTATTCACACCTCTCGTTCAATTACATTAATTCATTCGTAAGTCTTTCCATGCTTTAAGAATTTACACACTTAGTGCATAAGTGATTTGCCGAAGTTGTAATAATCTCGCACACTTACTGCCATTTCAATAAACCGGAGCAATCTCGGTATCGCACACTTAGTGCCTCATATAGCCGAAGCTATTCCAACTCGTACACTTAGTGTCATTTATAGCCGAAGTTATTTCGAACCGCACACTTAGTTCTTGCTCAAACCATAATCAAGTATCTTACAATTTATGCATTATCAAAGCATTAAGACATAACTATAACATCATTTATCTTGTACGAACTTACCTTGTACACAGATTTGATGATTCAGATCGTTTACTCGATAATCTTCGATTTCCCTTGATCTAAATCTAAATTCCTCTTTTCTTGATCTACATGTACTTAAAATTAACCCGTTTATTCAACAAATCATTTAATTCAATCCATACATACATATTTAGGGCATTTTACAAATTAGCCCTCACATTTTCACATTTTAACATTTTAATCTCTATTTCATAAAAACACAAATTACACATAATTTCAATGAACCCATGCATAGCCGAATATCATAAGGACCTATAGGATCCCAACACTCTCATTTATTTCACAATTCAACCCCTTAATTTACACTTTTCTAAATTAAATCCCTAATATGCATTTTTACTCAAAATCACTTTACAAAACATGTATATCAAGCACTAAGCTTTCGTAATTCATCATGAAACATCATAAAACACATGAATTCATCAATGGAATCTTTCAAAATCATCAACTAATTCAAAAATTAGGGCATGGGCTTGATAGATTACTAAGCAACGATGTCAAAAACGTAGAAATTATCAAAAACCGAGTCAAAGCCTTACCTTAATTAAGCTTGAACCATGGTCGAATAAACAAAGCTTTTCAAACCCTATTTATTTTCTTAATTTAAGTTAGAAAAGATGAACTAATGGCCACATTTTTGTTTTATTTTAATTATATTAACATTAATACATAATTTACCAAAATAACCTTATTATTATAATTTGAAATTCCATTAACTAATGTCCATCAATGTCATTTAATACATTCCATGGTCAAATATCAACATAAGGACCTTTACTTTAATAAGCCATAACAATTAGGCACCCTTAACATATAGCATGCAACTTTTACACTTTACGCGATTGGGTCCTTTTATCAAATTAAGCACACAAACGATTAAATTTTCATACGAAACTTTCAAACATGTCAATTCACATATTATAAACAAGAAAAATAATATTAAAATATTTTTTGACTCAAATTTATGGTCTCGAAACCACTATTCCGACTAGGGTCTAAATCGGGCTATTACAATGATATTCTGATAGACTAATATGAGTAGGGTACTAAATGTATGGCTGACTATACCGATGTATGTATATCCGGTATTTGTATAAAGCATGTTGAGCATGTTTAATTTTTTATATCTGTATTTGAATTTCTGTATCTGTTAATAGGGTGGGATTTGTATATGAAGATGAAGTATTTTGTTCGGCGTTAATCGCCTTTATTTTGGCAGCTTTGCTGCATATTATCTGATATGTGTCTTAATGGCACAATGTAGTGTGTAGGGATGGGTGAGTGTTTATAACCCAACATGGTGTGATGGGATGGTCGGAGTTGGTGTGTAGAGGATGGGGGTAGGATTCTACATATCTGAAACTGAATCTGTTATATGAATTTGAATCTGTATCTATATCTGACTGTGCATATAATTCTCAATGGTTGCATGCTTAATTCTGTTGGTTTACACATTGAGTTTTCGTAAACTCACATCTGTTGTCTGTTTTATCAGGCAATCCTCAGACTTAGGTGGATCGGTGCGGTAGAGACTCAACAGTGACCACTCGACTGTAAATGGTTTAAAATTCACGAATTATGGTTATTTATGTTTTTGGTAATCATTTTTTAGAGTTGTAATTTTTGGGACTCTCTGGACTTTTTTGGGTTTTAAACTATTGATTCTGGTTTGCTGATTTTCTGTATGTTTGGTAAATTGTTTTATGAAATTGATGGTTTATACGCAAAAGAGGCTTTCCTAAAAATAATAAATCGGGTTTCTAAAATATGGTGAATTTATTAAACTTCTCCTTTTATAAGTGTTTTGAAAAAATTAATTAATTAAATAATGTTATCAGTTTATTCGTGAACGAACTCGTTTATTAAACTTGAATGGTTTATCAAGTCAACGCTGTTTTCAAAACCCATTCCTTCTGACATTACCAGATTCGGCCATAACGTCTAGGCTGGGTTTGGGGTGTTACAGCTCACCCTTATCAATTTTCACATCTTCTATCGTCACTATTAGAGCATGCCCAAAGACCAATCATGAGATGATTGTAATCACATACTCGTTTTACCTTGTTTGTTAATTTAAGACGTTGTCATTGTTATTTCAGTTTCTTTTTCTGTGTGTACAAATAAACTAATTAATAATAAAGTCCTGAAAATAATATGATTATTCTTAAAAGGTCCTTAGTCAAGTATTATTATGGGCTTGGACAATGATAATGCATTGAGACTAATGTGAAGTTGATTGATGACAAAGTATTGTCATTGATATAGGGATGTCAAAATCAATACACAAGCATGTGTTAGAGAACAACATGCTGGGCTGACCCACTATGAGTACGGTTATTGGATTATTATGTAATAATCACAACATTACTCATAGTAATAACTACATATATTATCCTCAGACTTGAGATCATCACTGTCCCAACATAGTGAGTTGTATATTTTGACACAGTCAAACGTCTACCATAATAGATTATACTATAAAGACTAATGTTGGGTATGTCGCAATCTATGTAGAAGGATATGGTTGATTAAGATAAGATTTATATGAGACTAGAAAAGCATAGCCATGCTCGAATAAGTTTATATGAGATATCATACTTATTTGTTTATAGTAGTCTATTCAGAATATAAAAAATATATAAGATTTGACTATACAAGTGTGACTATTCCATGACTTGTGTCTAATCTAGATATTAAAGATAAAAGGATACAATACATGAAAAGATTATCACAGAAATGTTATGTCGAAATAGAAATGTTATGACTTGGGTAGCAATGATGCATTGCTAGATGTCACTCATTGCTTGTAATGTTAGAAACATTCTAGTATTACTACTAACATTACAAGAACCTACAAGACCACACCCTATAGTTGATAGTTAAATATTGAATTAATTTAATTTGATAGTTAAATATTGAACACATTATATGTACAAACTTGTACACGAATAGAGAACATAGATAAAATTAATATATGAATTTGATTCATACAAAATGTTAATTGTATATAGTTTACTGAAATTATTAATATAAATAGTTATAATAATTAATTTCGGTCAAAATATAAAAGACATGGAAATTGATATTCTTTAGAAAAGAATATAATTTTTTGACTTTTCATTTGTTTCTCTAATAATAAGGGAATAATCTCATTTTATTTATGATATGTGATGTCAAAGAAAATAAAAGGAATATAATCCTTTAGTATGTTAGGGTTACCAAGAAAAATAATATCAAAAGATCTAGCAGCCGTTTTTGAATTTTTTTTCTCTTTGAAAAGTTCAAGAGAATTTTGCTGTTCGTTTTTTACTGGATGGATTAAGTAGAGGCCGAGACGTTATTGTTGCAGCTTGGGATCAACATCGTTCAAAGGAATCATATCAACTTCGTTCTCCCAGTTTCGACAAGGTATATTTTCGACCTTTGTTTCAACTCGATTCGTTCATTGTACATTGATCCATGGTTGATGATTGTCAAAATAATTTTTCCGCCTCGCCACGACGTACTGGTGATCCTATAGTCATATCATTCAACTAAGAATCAATTGTGGAGCTACTAGCATGGCCTTCCTCCTACTAGGGCTCCAAGACTTCATCCTAACTTGTATATCCCCCAATTGTGCCCACCCTTAAATTGTAATTTTTTACTAAACTTACACATGGTGGTCGTTAATGTTAAAAAAAGGAAAAGATGAATATGCTTAAGTACTCTTTATGTTTTTTCCCATTGTATTATTTTTTTATAAGATTAATTTATTTATAAATATTCTTTTAATTTTGTATGCATATCCTTAAAAATTTTAATTAAACACATGACACCATTCTAGTAGTGGATACAATGAATTCTTGATAAAAGTTGAAAAAATTATTAGATAAATGAATTCTTATGAAAAGAAGTTGAGAAGTGTGACTGCCACCAAACGTGCGAACGTTTGAATAGAAAATATTGCAACAAAAGATAAGGAATTAAATAGCGATGTCTGCAAATATACGGGTCAAATTGTACTATAGAAATGTTACAATGGAACACTAGTAAGTATTCCGAGGATTGTACCCAAGGGAGGATGGATTAAATTTAAAATTATTTTTACAGTAATAGGTTTAAAAAGTAATCACCAAAAATCATATTACGATAGATAAGAATATTAAAATTAATATTATGAAATAAAATCAAATCAAATAACTAGAAATAAATAAATCAATGAAGAAAATCTCAATTAACAGACAAAAGATTAACTTGCTTCAGTGATTATAATTAAAACCAGAACTCAGGTTTGTTTTAGTGAATTACTTATTAACTAACTAGTATTACCTTTAGGCCTTTACTAATTAATTAATCGACTAGTACTCATTTATCTTTTGACCTCACTTTCTTGACTGGGATAAATTACGATTTACTCAGTAAACTTATCTTTTGAACTCGTTTAGCCTAGATTATTTCCTAGTGTCATCAATCCTAGGGGTTTAAGCATACATAAATATATACCAACTAATTCGTATTGGAAACCCTTATTCTTCCGTTAATCATTCCCACATTTCCTTGTTAATCTCCCTAAAGGACTTAGCCACTCATCGATTCAATTACCATCGTCATTAGAATTAAACTAATTATCCAAAACACACAAATTAAATTAAAAGGAGAGAAGGATAAAAATTGATACGTTTAAAAAATGGATGTGCTCGAATCTGCAAAATCCTTTGTCGTTTGCAAGAGAAACGTAAAGGAAAATTATGAAAATACTTAACAATGAAGACTTAGACTCAAATCAAATCCACCTTGAAAAACAAGAAATAGAACTATTTTTAAGAGAAAATAAAACTTAAATTAAAATCCTAAATCTACTAACTAAACCCTAAAAACAACTTGGTAAAAAAACTCCTGTAACAACTCATTTTTCAATGGTGTCAGAAATAATGGTTTCAGGACCACAAATTTGACGAGTAAGTTCGTATAATTAGTATTTAAATTATACGATTCAAAAAAAATTTTATATTGAATTTTAATTTGATGAATTTTAACTAATTGAATTAATGGTTAGTATGAGTGGTTGTTCTGGAAGTCAAATGGTTTCAGAAAATAAGGTATCGGGACCCCGTTTCTGAAAAATGAGCTCGTGAATATTTTTATTAAATATTTACAGAGTCGTATTTTAGGTGAATTAAAGTTTAGTCCGGTAATTTTAACTGTTGGTTGCTTAATTAAGGTAAAATGATTAAATTGTAAAAGAGGTCAAAGTTAATCGCTATAGATTTAAAATAGTAAAAGGACTAAAATGGAGATTACACCATGGTAAAAAAGTCCAAGCGGTGGTGGATATAATTAATCCAGCAGTTTAGGCTATTTGGTCATTTAGTCCTAATTAGTTTAAGGTTAAATTGAAATGAAGTTTAATTAACTAATAATTTAAAATAATTGAGGGACCAAATGTGCAATTAAACTCTCCTTAGATGGTAATTAAACCATATAATTATATTATGGACATATATGTATATGATTTAGTAATTTTATAAGTTGTAATAAAAGGGTAATTTTGTAAATAATTAAAATTTAAGTTAAAATTAAAAAAATTAAATGAAAATATGAACATTTTCTTTTCTTCTTCATGGAAGAAAACCCGAATAGCCATTGTTAGGGTTGGGAAAGCTTTGTTCAAGCTTTAATCTCCTATTGGTAAGTGAAATTTCACCCGTTTTTAGTAATTTTTATGTTTTTTAGCTCGTATTAGCTTGATTTAGCTAACACGGGGACTAATTTGTAAAACTATTAAATATTGTGGATTATTCTATTAATTATTTTAGTGTGTTATTGAATTTTAATGGTAGATTATTAAACTTTATTGCCAAATATGACTATTTTGTAAAGTAGTTTTGGGTAATTTTGATGTTTAAGGATTAAAATGTGAAATAGCAAAATTACACGTACTTGTTGTGTTATAACAATAAATATGGACTGTATTATGGTCCCAAAAAATTTGGCTAAGCTTGAATTTGGTTGAAAATTGGTTAAATTGCAAGTTTGAGATTAGGGACTAAATCATAAAAAAAATGAAATATTAGGGGTAATTTTATAATCATGTCAAAAATGACTTAGTTGCATAAAATGAGTTGATTTTTCTATTAGAATTAGTGAGTTGAATGAATTTACTATTTTAGATCAAGCATGGGTTGAAATCGATGCATAGAGAAGTTGCAAAATAGTCACTGTACTTTGACGTTTTTGTAGATTAGTCTGGTAAGTTTGTTCGGTTAATTTTTAATACATTTTTAAATGCATAATAGATGAAATTCAATTGTTGAATTTTTATTACTACAAATGATACTTTGTAAATGAGAACTGATATATTGACATGACAACACTGTTTTTCTATTGATTAAGATACTCTGTAAGACTCCTAACCCGAATCCGTCACTAAAACAAGGTTACAGAGAATTACCGGAGTTTACAAATCAAACAGACAAAAAAATGAAAACATTTTATATTATATATCATTCATGTAAAAAACCAATCACAATCATACATATTGTCCTTTATACGAGCCTTCGAGGCCCAAATTATGCATCAAAAACAAATCGGGACTAAATTAGAAACTTAGAAAATTTTTCAAAAAACATTTAATATTTCTAACACTGCAGGGGTCACACGGCCAAAAGACACGCCCATGTCCAAGGTCGTGTAACTCACTGATTTGCATTCGTTTAAAAGATACAGGGGACACATGGTCGTATCACCTGGCCGTGTGTCACACACGGCTGAGACACACGCTTGTGTCTCTGCCCGTGTGGACGAAAATAAGTTATTTTACAGACCATATTTCTCACCAAATTTAGTGTCAACCTACAATTAACTTTGTGTATATCTACAAGCCATAATTAGATATCCAAAAATGTCAAAATCAATCTTTAAACATTTAATGTTGTCACTTACAATCAATATACCTTTAGGCACTTCAAATATCACATTATAACAGGTATATTCATATGTATAACTAACTTATATGCGTATTTATACCTAAAGTTTACCAAGCTGATTTGCATTATTTCTAACCAAGTCACTTACCTACCAAACTTACCATTTGATGCCATACATACCTTAAATATCATGGTACTGATTCATGACCAATTCATTGCATCCCAAAACGCATCTTTATAAATGTACTTTTATCTAACATTTTACCTTTCACCATACAACCATAAACGAAACCACACATCAAACATATAAGACAAATATGTACCAAACCAATATGTGCCAAAACATAAGCCAAATAAGTGGCTAATATTAATAAAACTCATATAGGCCAGCATTAACCAGAATACCTGTACATGCCATTATAACCAAATCAAAAACATTTGAAAGTACAGATAGAACCGATAGATAGTATGGTATAACTCCGACAAGCTTCCAACCTAATCGAGCTTCCAATAATTTGAAAAGTAAAGGAAAACAACTATGTAAGCAACGAATGCTTAGTAAGCTCGTATAAACTTTAATCATATCAATCCATTTAAAATATAAAATTTATACATCTCATATGTACATAAACATATAAACGAATGCTTGAGTTTATACTTGTCACAACATACATAATTTCCATGTATCAACAAAGAAAATCACATATGTACATGTCATGATACATATCATTCTCTTGTTGTTTCTTCATAAACATATATCATTCATTTCATTATATCAATATTTCATGTACCATCATTTTCATGAATTTCGTGTATATACCGGTAATAGTTCATTTCAAACTCATGTTATCTCATATTAGAACATTTCCCGTTGAATCATTTAAATATCGATGGATACACTTATTTCAGATTAATACCAATAATAACCATAAATCTTTCAATATTAATTTCATATGTCACTTACCAAGTTTTTCCGAATTGGAGAACGGCTTACGGATATGAGTACATCGTTTTCTTTGTGCCATAGTCCAACTATGGTCTTACACATGCATTGCCATGGCCTTGTCATGGTCTTACATTCGTAGTGCCATAACCCAGTTATGGTCTTTTCATTAATATGCCATAGCCCAGCTATGGTCTTACATATAATTACTGCCATGGTCCAACCATGGTCTTACGTTCAAAGTGCCATAACCCAATTATGGTCTTTTCATTAATATGCCATAGCCCAACTATGGTCTTACATATAAACACTGCCATGGTCCAACTATGGTCTTATCCGTCAATTCCTCATTTGCCATAAATCGATTGTACTCAATCCTACGTTGTACTTATTTTGAACATTTATTTCAATTTCTTAATTCAATAATAATTTTATTTTCAACAATAGATATGAATAAATACACAATATCATTCATCAATTTAAGAAATAAACATTAAAGTTTAACTATATGAACTTACTTGACTAAATTGCAGAAATACCAAGATTAAGGGGTATTTTGGTAATTTTTCATTTTCCTTGATTTTCCACCCGATCTTGATCTAAATTAATAATTTCATTCAATATATTAATTTAGACAATAAAATAATTTATTTTGACAAAATTGCCCCTAAATTTTTACTTTTATTCAATTTAGTCCTTGAACCCAAAACATGCAAATTAATCATTTTTAATGCAAAAACATGCTAGCTAAATATTCATGGCATTCAATACAACCAATTTTTACAATAATTTCACAAAAAACCCTTGTAATTTTTTATTTAACAAATTAATTCTTAATCGAAAAATTCATCAAAATCACTAAACAAAATACTTTTAAATAACAACTACTATCTCAAATTCATCATTTAGCATAAAAAATCATATAGATTCATCAATGGAAACATCCAAAATCTTTAACAAAATAAAAAACTAAGGTAATATTAAGTTGGACTTAATTGTAAAAGTCTCAAAAACATAAAAATTACAAGAAAAGGGTAAGAATTGAACTCACATGAAGCAAAATTGAAGAACCAACTCAAGGAGCTCCCATGTTTGTTTTGAACTAAAATTGGGAGAAGAAATTGTCTAGAAACTTTTAAAATTTCAATTTGTACTTTTAATTTCATAATAATTACCATTTTGCCATTAAATGGTCCTTTTTATTATTTTTTTCTTGTTATGCCTCCTCATCCTATTCATTTGGATATATTTACTATTTAAGTCCTCCCTCATTTATTAATCAAGCCATTTAATCACTTAAATATTTCAATTAGCAAGTTTTGTACCTTTTTCAATTTAGTCCTTTTTAATTAATTAACTACCTTATGATAATCCGTAAATATTTATAAAAATATTTACCGCTCGATTTAATAGAAACGAGGTCTCGATACCTCAGTTTTTAAAACCACTTAACCGAATAAATCTTTATAAAACACAAATTACTAATTTAAAAACCTTTTTAAAACCATATTTGACTCGTAAATATTAAATAATAGAATTTACGAGCTTACTTGTCGAATTTGGTGGCCTCAAACTACTATTTCCGACACCACTGGAAATCGGGCTATTACAACTCTCCCCGCTTAGGAAATTTCATCCTCGAAATTTCTCATCTGATAAAAGTCATGAAAATCAAGTCTTTCTATTTTCTTCTCAATGGTAAACCACATATAGATCCGTCACAACTCATTTCAGATTAGAACTCGTATCGGAAGTCATATCAAAACTTGATATTATATCAAGTTTAACTGAATAGCCATGATGTTCTCCTGTCACAACTTTATTATTAGTAGTATAACTACTAAGAAATTCTCAGTGATCGTCTGTCGAAACATAACTGAGAAACTTGAATTACCAAACTCTAACTGATGCTTCCAACATATTTGTATCTGTAATTGATATCTATTTCCCATTTTCTTGAAAAGCATCCAGCAATATCATTTTATACAAGTGTGATAGCTTCAATAATCGGGACGATTTTAACTCATAATAACATTTCCTGATTAGAACTGAACTGATAGATATATTTTTGTATCATGTCTTCTAGAAACTGAATTTCTCATTCTAACTGTCCATCTATTTATCCATGATTGCACAAAATTTATTCCCGGACTTGAGGATAGACTCATATGCGTATAACTCAATTAACCTTTCAAATGAATAACCCACTCTGATTAGAATAATTAAGTCGATTTTTATCTATTAGATAATAACATTTTAGAATAATCCCTTCTTCTTGTTGTCAAGACAATCCAGATATACCAGTTTTGCCAATGTCAATAGTGCACTCCATCTACATTTTTGCCAATGTCAACCCTTGTCACGAGAACTAGAAAGGAATTATGTATAATAAAGCTACTTCAATTATTATCATCAAGCTTTGAAATATTCTAAAACCACAACCTTCTGATAAACTAAGAACCATAGTGCTATAATAGGACCGACATTTCAATAGTATAGATAGAACAATAGCTCAACATCAATAGTGTACTCCAAAATAAAAAAAGAAAAACCGAAAGTAGTTCCAATAATAACCAGTGCAGTAATACAACTTTTATAATCTGGGATCTGCATCATCGTGTTCCCATGATCAAACCAGGATTTATAATAGTAATAAATGTAATTACCTCCGGCCAACGAATATCTTTTACAGATGAACCATGTTTAATAGATAAGATTAGGCCATAAGAATGACAAGAAATCTAAGATAATGAAATTCAAGATGTGAAGCTATACTAAATTTCTGAGAATAAAATCCATATTGAATAATAAAGAGATCGATGATATCCCAGAGAAAGTCTAGAAGAATATCATTCATACGCACTAGAAACAATTGTGATAGAGACAATGTAAACCGCATATATGTAATTCAGAGCTTTAACCAGTAGAAGTAGAAAATAGCATCATATGAGTCTTATCATCAAGTCTTCTATCGAACATAATGGATTAGAAAGCCAAAGAAAGATAGAGCAATGCCGATCATGAATCAACCAGATTAACAATAATTCCGTCTAATACTATGATTAGCTGATCTTTCTATATGATAAGAGTCACATTTGAAAATGAACAGTTGCATATACCTCTGAGGATAAAAGAACAAATTGAATACCCAGAAAAAGTCACTGTAAGATACCCGACTATAATAGCTGCATTCAGATATCTTTGTAATTTCAACACTATCCCACTGACTACTACAATCATCAATGATTCCACATATCCTAATCACTAAAGAAATCAATTCAGAGGAATTTTCGATTAACCCGTTCTTTAAATACCATACCTGAATAAGTCGATTATTCGTGAATAATTTCTTCTTTAATAATAACATTATGTATCCCAAATAATCTCATAATAATCTGATATCTTTTTTAGAACTTCCTTTAGTTGCTAACCCATTCTCAGTTCTGACCACATTGTTAATCATTCAGCCACTGAACTTTTCAGTTTCACACTTGTGAACTTAATCAATATAAATATTGCGAATTCCATTGTATAAGACATATAGGTGAGAGGGTGGAGGTCGTAAAGCCTCAGAATTTTACTCTCATATCTATACACACGTATAACATAGCATTTATCATCAACATAATATTATGAAATTTTATTCATACCTTTATGACTTCTGACTCATCATAAACAACATTTTGACTCAGATACTTGAGTTTTTCTTTCAGCATTATCGAAATTAGCTCGTTTGGAAAACATCTTTGTCTATAAGTAAAACAAATCTCATTAGAGTCGGGAGATATCACACTATCACTGGTTATATAATGTAATGTATTTCTAGACTTCACATATGCTACGTTCAGTCCGAGAACTAACAAATCGTAGCTCTGATACTAATAAATGTAACACACCTAACCTAAGTCCGTCTCCAGAACAAGGTTACGGAACATTACCGAAGTTTAAAAATCAAATAGATAGAAAATGCAAACATTTCATATTTTATATCGTTCATGTCAAAAACCAATTACAATAATACATATTGTCCCTTATAAGATCCCTCGAGGCCCAAATTACGCATCAAATAGGGACTAAATCAGAAACTCTAATTTTTTTAGAAAAACATGTAATATTTCTAACACTGTAGGGGTCACACGTGTAACAGCCCGGCTTAGACCCTAGTCAGAATAGTGGTTTCAGGACTAAAAATCTGAGTCAAAAAAATATTTTAATATTATTTTTCGTGTTTACAGTATGTGATTAAGCATGTGTGAAAGTTTCATATGAAAATTTAATCGTTTGTGTGCTCAATTTGATAAAAGAACCTAATAACATAAAATGTAAAAGTGACATTCTAGTTGATTAAGTGCCTATTTGTTGTGGCTTTTTAATTGTGGGGTCCTTATGATGTTATTAGGCCATTGATGAGGTTAATGGACATTAATAGCCATTTGTTAAGCGATTTTATAATGTTTTAAGTAAGGATAATATGGTAAATGATGTATTATTAGGAATTAAATAAAACAAAAGCCATATTTTCTTCCAAATTCATCACCTAGTGCCACAAATCAAAAAGAAAAAGAAAGAACAAGAGCTTTTAGAGTTTGGCTATTGATATTGGTGATTAAGGTATGGTTTTTGATCTATTTTTGATAATTTCTACGTTTTTGTGATCATTGCTTAGTAAGCTATCAAGCCCATGTCTAAATTTCTGATTTTGATGATGATTTTTAGTTATTCCATTATTGATAATGTGAGTTTTATGAGGTTTGATGATAGTAAATGAAAGATATATGTTAGATTACTATTTTTGTCTTTGAATATTTGATGAATTTGAGTAATTTGGGCTAAATTGTAAAAATAAGAAATTGAGGGACTAAGATGTGAAATAAATCAAATATGTGGTCTTATATGAACTCCATGAAAATTTGGCTAAGCATGTGTATAAGGAAATTTTGTGTATTTTGTGATTTTGTGAATTAGGGACTAAAGTGTTAAAATGTAAAAATGTGAGGGCAAATTTATAAAATGCCCTAAATGTGTGTATATGGATTGATTTGAATGAATGTGTGATTGAATAAGTCAAATTTGAATGTGTTTAGATCAAGAACCAAAGAAAATAGAATTAGACCAGGGAAAGTCGAAAGTTGTTGAGTAGTCGATTCCGTCCATTCAAATCCGTACGAGGTAAGTCAATATACAAATAAACGTGTTTGAGTTGATTTATTTATGTTTATATGGCATTGAACTGTGTTGAATGGCTATATAAGAGCTGAATATGTGATATCCGAGAAAGTTCTAATAATGTGACGATGTTCGAAAACCCCGTACGAACCATAGGAATAGTTAGGATACATATGTCATTGCGTAGGATTTTTGATATGTGATTTTGTGTAAGACCACGTCTGGGACGTTGGCATCGACTTATGATTTACGTGTAAGACGATGTTTGGGACATTAAAATCATATTTGATTTTGTGTAAGACTCTGTCTTGGACAGTGGCATCGATATTTGATTACATGTAAGACCACGTCAGGGACGTTGGCATTGTATGAGCTTTCCGAGCTATTCGAGTATCCTTATTGATCTCGAACGGTTCAATGGGCATTTCGAGAAAATGGATGACTATGTGAATATTTATCCGATTCAGGTACGTTTGAATATTATACCATGTTTGAGAATGAAAGGTAAGTACATATACCTTTGTGAACATATGATATAAGTAGGAGTTGCTATGAGAATGAGATATGATATATATATGTGAATCATGATCAAATGAACTATAAGAGACATATGGCTATGTAAATGTATTTTTCCTTGAGTTATATGAATGAATTGATCTAGATTGATGTTATGTGTTAAGTTTATTTGTATATGGCTTACTAAGCTTTTGAAAGCTTACTTTGTGTGTGGTTTCAACTGTTTTATAGATATCGAAGCTAGCGAAAGCTCGGGGATCATCGAGGATCATCACCTCACTATCGAACTCTATTTTGGTACTTCTTGAAAATATGAATATTGAAGTATGGCATGTATAGGCTACAAGTATTTGAATATGTTTTGTATTGTGTATATCTAGCCATGTGATATGGCTTAGATTTGGTTGTGAATAAGAATGAATTATGGCTATAAGCTATGTGATGCATTATGGTCAATATGATATGTTCATGAATGGCCAAGTGAATTGGTCAATTTGGTTAGTTTTTGGTATGTGCTTATTTGAGGAATTGGTAAGTTTATGGCATGAGATTGAATGAAATGAATTGAGGTTATGAAACTCATATTTGGTATGACTTTGGCTTAGGATTTGATATTTTTTGGTTTGTATATTGAGGATGAAATTGTTGATAATGATATGGCATGAATGGTTTATATTTTGGTTGTGAATTGGTTGAAAATTTGGTATAAAATGTTTTGGTTTTGATGATTGTAGGGATGGCCCAAAATGGGCGGCAATTTTTCTTTGCAAATAGCCTATTTTTGTCCACATGGGCAGAGACGCGGGCGTGTATCTCAATTGTGAGCGACACACGGTTATATTACACGGCCGTGTGTCCCTTGGGGTACCCTATGATTTAAAGTTAGTATACCCTACAGTTCTGACACGGCCTAGACACACGGGCATGTCTACCAGTCGTGTATGGCATACGGGCTGACACATGGGCGTGTGGTCAGTCGTGTGACCCAAGTCAGTAACCTCCCTAATTTTCACACGGTTTGGCACACGGGCATGTCTTGTGGCCTTGTGGACAAGTCAGTATGTATGCCCTGTGACACCCCTAATTTGACCCTAGTCAAAAAGTGGTTTCGGGACCACAAAATCAAGTCATAAAAATAATTAGCCGTCATATTTTATGACTATTATATGTGAATACGAATGTGTGAAAGTTTTAAGCTTTGATTTAGTAAATTGCATGTGAATTTAGTCAATGGGACTTATGTGTGACACTTTTAAAATGTGATAGTTAATCTATAAGGATCAATTAGTGCATGTCATATGAATAAAGGGTTTGCATGTCAAATATCCATTATTAATGAGTAGTGGCCGGCCATGGATGGGTCATTGATGATAATATGAATTCTTTTATTAGCACTATGAGTTTAGAAAATAAAAGAATAAATTAAGAATGATAAAACATGAGGTGAGTGGGAGGAGAAACCAAAGTTGTCTCCCCCTTACTCCCCATTGCCGTGACTAGTGAAAGAGGAGAAAAACAAAGTTCTTTCTTTTTTTGTTCAACTTGGCCGAATAGAAGAAGCAAAGGAGGGGAAGAAAATTCGGTCACTTGAATCCTTAGGAAGGTTAGTACATTGTGTTGAAATTGTGAAATAATTACTTGTTTTAGGTAAATAATCATGGTTCTTGCTTAGCCCATGCAAAAATTTCCACTAATGATGGGTGAATAGAGCCTTCGGCTAAGGTTATAAGGGAAGAAATTTTGATTGCTTTACTTGAATCTTGATGATGAATGTATTGAGGAAAGAACTTGGTCTTTCTAAAAATATGAATGGTTAAAGTTCATACTAGTAATAGCCGAATTAAAGAATGCTTGATGTCATGAGAAAATGCTGTTCATGTTAATTGGATGAGAAAGGGTAGTTGGGTGAAGTAGAGTCTAGCAAATGAGCACATATGTGCACTAGTTGCTAAATGAAGAAAAAATCGGCTAACAAGGGAGTACTAAGGCTGAATATGATTTGAATATTAGTGGTGTAGTTGCCGAATTTGAACTATGAAGTTATTGAGTAATGTGTGTGTTTTAAGTGATAGAATTGAGTGAATGCTTGGAATGTGATATGTATGAATTATGTGTTAAATTAAGGTTTGCTGAGCTAGCTATTAAGATGAAGTGCAAATGTTAGTATTTGATTGCTAGTGTATATATGTGTACTAGCCGAGCTTTGAATTTAAATAATGGTTGGAGCACCATGTGTTGTAATAAGATTATTTGAGTGAGATCATAGATATTTATATGATGAATTCGATTGTGGATATACATGCTTAAACAAGATGCACACATGAATGAATAGATAGCTTGGTGTTGCATGTATTCGGTCATAAAGGTGCACATGAGGAAATGTTAGATTAATTGTATTAAATTGCTCAATGTGATTAAAAATGCGTATGACCATTTTGTGTTTGAGCTAAAGGTGGCCATATGACCTATCAAACTCCTTGTCATATTCGGCCATAAGCTAGCATAATGAGACTTTAATAAGTTAAATTTGTTTGAATTAGCTCAAGAGCTTAGAGGACCAAAGTTGGATAAGGGAAGGAAAAAAGTGATCGAATAGCCGCCGAGATCGTTCGACCACATCCGAGGTAAGTTTTAAGTGATTAAACGTTGAGTAAATTCAGTCATAATAGGACATAATGAGTTGATTTAATAAGATATGATGTGGCCATGATATGTCTTAAACTCAAATGGTAAGTTCATAAGTGTTTGGACTTGGAAATTTAAGAGCAAATTGTAATAATTTGCTTTGGACAGCAGCAGTAATGTGATTTTAGAAAATCACTATAAATTGTTGGTGTGGAATTATAGGCTGAATAAAATATGTAATCAAAGCTTATTTAGTCTAGTTTCTTATAAAAGAGACCGTGGAAGCAAAGAAATTTCCTATAAAGAGATATTTAAAGTTGTGTGGGACAGTGTCAGAATGACTCCGAAATCCCCTGTTCTGTTTTTAGAAAAATCATTATAATTTGTACGAAAATGGTTATAAGATAAAATTTATATGCCTAGACTCCTTAATGAGTCTAGTTTCAAATGAAATCAAATAGAACACATTTTTAATTCCGTACAATGAGAAATTTGATTCGTAGTGAAGAGTGGTCAGATTAGTCAAACAGTGAAACAGGGGAAACTTTAAGAAAAATATGGTATTGATTGGCCAAACCAAAAATTCTGAAAATTTTTTGGATAAGATATGTTTGAGTCTATTTTCAGGGAAAATTAACGGCACTTCATTTGGAGTTTCGTAGCTCCATTTACGAATAATTTAATGACTGTTTCTTAGGAAAAACAGCTTGTGCTGAATTTGGGATTTTGTTGTAAACTTTAATAAAACCATTTGAGTTGCTTATAAGCTATCGATTAAACATTGGTAATCAAAGTACCAAATCCGTATTAAAGTGAAGCTATAAGCCACAAATGACTAGTATAGCTAGTCAATTTTGTTATGATGAAATTGACGTACAAGTATATATATGTGATAGGGCCGAGTGGCCAATGTGATGAATGTGAAAGTATATATATATGTGATAGGGCCGAGTGGCCAACGTGATGAATGTGAAAGTGTATATATGTGATAGGGTCGAGTGACCAACGTGATGAATGTGAAAGTGTATATATGTGATAAGGCCGAATGGCCAATGTGATGAATGTGAACGTGTATATATGAGATAAGACCTAATGGCCAATGTGATGAATGTGAAAGTGTATATATGTGATAATGCCGAATGGCCAATGTGATGGATGTGAAAGTGTATAAATGTGATAAGTCCCGAAGGGCATTTGTGTCAGTACTATATCCGGGTTAAAACCCCGCAGGCTTTATGCGAGAATATTATCCTGATTAATGTCCGTAGGCTTCGTGCTCGTACTATATCCGAGCTTTAAAGACCCGACGGCTAAATGCTAGGATTCAAGTAAGACTTTGATATTGAGTATCTGCATTAAGTTACCATCAAATAAGTATTACGTATTTAAGATGTTCAGGTACGTATTACTTACTCATCGGTGGAGTGATTTTGAGGTGAATTATTAGTATCAAAGAGGTAGGTAAATGTGATTAATATTATAACTCCAAATATGAGAATGATCTAATTGGTAATGGTATGTTTGTATAATAAAGTATGCGATGAAATATTCTTATGTATTAGTGCATATTCTGCCCAAAAGCCTTATGATTTGAGTATGGGTTGGGTTGAGCTAGATGTGCCAGTACAAGGTAAGGATTATGATTTGTAAGCTTACGTATATGTGATAAGGAATATGTTTGGTTCTTTATGTGCCTATGGTAATTTAGTACTTGTCATGTTGAAATACTTAAAAGTATGGATGTGATTATGAACAAGTGGAAAGGATTATTGAAAGTTGAAAATCGATGAAGAATGTGCTTTGGAAATATTTGACCATCTAGGTCATTATTATTCGAAAGTATATATATGGCAGCCAAGTGTTGCGTTTAATGATATTATAGATCGAGATGAAGCTCTAGATTAACTTCATCGAACAGTTGAAATGAATGACCAATGATAGTGATTGAGAACACTTTGTTTTGCTTAAAACTTACTAAGCATTAAATGCTTACTCCGTTCTTTGAATCTCTGTTTTATAGATTTTGGTTCGTCAGCTATCGGACTCGGGATTATTGAAGTCGAAGTCGCCCACACTATCAAAGCCCTTTTGGTACACTTTTGGTTGAACTCTGAAAATGGCATGTATAGGACTACCCTTTTTGTTGTTGGTCATGTATCCTTCGGTTTTGTGTAAATTTGGATAGCCATGCGAAAATGGCTTAAATATACTTTGATCATAGCATTAAAATCGTTTTGTATGTTGTTTGTCGAGAGGTATGGAAATGTTGGTAACGGTTAGCCATGGGAATGGTCATTCATGATCACTTTTGGTATATGTATGACAAACTCTAGTTGATCCATGGAGGATCATGAAATAGGTAAAGTTTACCTTAAAAATAGATGCTGATAGCAGCAGTGACGTGAATGTGAAAAATCACTAAAAATAGTAGGAATAGAATTAAATAGTGAATAAATTATGTAATCGAACCTTGATGAATCTATTTTCATAGGAAAGTAACTAAACGTTCATATGAATAGTATATTATGAGATGTTAAAGTTCTCGTGAGACAGGGCCAGAACGGTTTCTGGATCCCCTGATCTGAATTTGGAAATTCATTATAAATTAACCAGAGACATTTAGAAGTCATGCAATATATGTATAGATTCCTATTTGAGTCTAGTTTCTATAGAAACAAACGACATCAATATTGAAGCCCTGTACAGGGAGATATCCAAGTCGTAATGTGCAAAGGTCAGTGTAGTCGATCCCTGTAACATGGGAGACTTTGACTAATAAACTGTACTAATTGGCCCAACAAAAAATTCTAGAAAAAAATTTGTAGATGCATATATGAGTCTAGTTTCAGGGAAAAATCACGAAGCTGATTTTTGAGTTGTGAAACTCAAGATATGATTTTTAAGGTGACAGTGACGCAGTTAGCCAGCTTGCCTGGAAAATTTTAAAATGGATTGTGCAAAGAAGTGATTTAAGTCTGCAAACCCCTCGTGTCCGACTCCGGCGACGGACTCGGGTACGGGGTGTTACATGGCCTGTTTTGCCACGGCATAGACTTACGGGCGTATTTAATGCCGTGTGAGGCACACGGCTTGCTCACACAGGCGTATGACCTTTATAACTTTGAAAAATGTTTAAGTTTTGAAAAATTTTGTATGTGCCCGGTTTAGCCTTAACCCTTTTCTAAAGCATGTTTAAGGTCCCGTTGACCTATATAAGGGACTCTATAATGATGTGTGACTATGATACTATAACAATTGTAAAATGAATGCATAATATTCTATATGTCCGATAATGCCACTTAACCCTAGTCCGGCGACTGATACGGGTTAAGGGTGTTATAACATGGCCGTGTGAACAGGCCGTGTGACTCACACGGTGAAAAGACACGCCCGTGTCTAAGGCAGTGTAACTACTGATTTGCATTTATTTAAAAGATACAGAGAACACACGGCCGTATTACCTGGCCATATGTCACACACGGCTGAGACACACGCCCGTGTCTCTACCCGTGTGGACGAAAATAAGCCATTTTATAGACCATATTTCTCACCCATTTTAGTGTCAACCTAGAATTAACTTTGTGTATATCTACAAGCCATAATTAGATATCCAAAACAAGTCAAAATCAATCTTTAAACATTTAGTGTTCTCGTTTACAATCAATATGCTTTCAAATATTATATTATAACAAGTATATTCATATATTCAATATATTCATAGGTATAACTAACTTATATGCATATTTGTACCTAAAGTTTACCAAGTTGATTTGAATTATTTCTAACCAAGTTACTTACCTACCAAAACTTACCATTTTATGCCAAAATGTATTTTAAATACTAACATATTTAGTTATACATATACCTTACATATCAAGGTACTAATTCATGATCAATTAGTTGCATCCCAAAATGCATCTTTATAAATGCACTTTTATCTAACATTTTACCTTTCACCATACAACCATAAACCAAAGCACACATCAAACATATAAGACAAATATGCACCAAACCAATATGTGCCAAAACACAAGCCAAATAAATGGCTAATATTAACAAAACTCATATAGGCCAACATTAACCAGAATACCTATACATGCCATTATAACCAAATCAAAAACATTTGAAAGTACCGATAGAACCAATAGATAGTGTGATATAACTCCGACAAACTTCCAACCTAATCGAGCTTCTAATAATCTGAAAAGTAAAGGAAAACAAAAACGTAAGCAATGAATGCTTAGTAAGCTTGTATGAACTTTAATCATATCAATCCATTTCAAATATAAAATTTCTGCATATAAAAAATAATTCAATATTGATACTACAATACTCATGAAGCTATAGTCATTAATTCACAAGGTGAATAAATTCACATTATCACTTACGCATATTATCCCAAGCTTAATAGGATTTTATATAATTTTAACTCTTCCAAATTTCTTTATTTTCATTTTCATTTCTTTACTTTCCACACTTATTTCATATGCTTGACACACAAGTCATAATCATATCATTCAGCCATGGTCACAAGTTGGTGCATTTAACTAAAGCCTTTTTTTTCCCCGAATTGATCACATAATAAGTCATTTCATAAGAAATTACTTAATTTAAACCTTACTAGTTTTTCATGAGCACTAGCATATTTTCACTTAAATACTTACCATTTCAATGCATCATATAAATAAACATATTACCATTCAACCAATAGCTTGGCATTTGCCTAAGCATCAAGCAACGGCACTGGTTAGCATACTTGCACATATTACATACAAATTCAACATTGATAAACTTATTTTCGTAGCATGTCACACTTGAATTTATACTCGTCATAACATACATAATTTCCATGTATCAACATATCAAAGATATATCACATATTTACATGTCATGATACATATCATTCTCTTGTTGTTTCTTAATAAACATATATCATTCATTTCATTATATCAATATTTCATTCATTTTCATGAATTTCGTGTATATATCGGTAATAGTTCATTTCGAACTCATGTTATCTCATATCAGAACTTTTCCCGTTAAATCATTTAAATATCGATGGATACACTTATTTCAGATTAATACCGATAATAACTATGAGTCTTTCAATATTAATTTCATATGTCACTTACCAAGTCTTTCTAAATCGGAGAACGGCTTACGGATATGAGTACATCATTTTCTTTGTGCCATAGTCCAACTATGGCCTTACACATGCATTGCCATGGACCAGCCATGGTCTTACATTCGTAGTGCCATAACCTAGTTATGGTCTTATTGTCAGAATGCCATAGCCCAGCTATGGTCTTACATATAATTACTGTCATAGTCCAACCATGGTTTTACGTTTAAAGTGCCATAACCCAGTTATGATCTTTTCATTAATATGCCATAGCCCAGCTATGGTCTTACATATAAGGACTTCCATGGTCCAACCATGGTCTTATCCATCAATTCCTCCTTTGCCATAAAACGATTGTACTTAATCTTGCATTGTACTCATTTTGAACATTTAATTCAATTTCATAATTCAATAATAATTTTATTTTCAACAATAGATATGAATAAATACATAATACTATTCATCAATTTAATAAATAAACATTAAATTTTAACTATACAAACATACTTGACTAAATTGTCGAAATACCAAGATCAAGGGCATTTTGGTAATTTTCTATTTTCCTCGATTTTCCACTCGATCTTGATCTAAATTAATAATTTCATTCAATATATCAATTTAGACAATAAAAAAATCAATTTATTCAATTTGGTTATTTTGACATTTTTACAAAATTGTCCCTAAAGTTTTACTTTTATTCAATTTAGTCTCTGAGCCCAAAACATGCAAATTAACCATTTTTAATGCAAACCCAAGCTAGCTAAATATTCATTGCATTCAATACAACCCATGTTTGCAATAATTTCACAACAAATCCTTGTATTTTTTTATTTAACAAATTAATCCTTAATCAAAAAATTCAACAAAATCACTTAACAAAATACTTTTAAATAACAACTAATATATCAAATTCATCATTTAGCATAGAAAATCATATAGATTCATCAATTGAAACATCCAAAATCTTTAACAAAATAAAAAACTAAGGTAATATTAAGTTGGACTTAATTGTAAAAGTCTTAAAAGCATAAAAATTATAAGAAAATGGCAAGAATTGAACTTACATGAAGCAAAATTGAAGAACCAACTCAAGGAGCTCTCCCATGTCTATTTTGAACCAAAATTGGGAGAAGAAATTGTCTAGAAACTTTTAAAATTTCAATTTGTACTTTTAATTTCATAATAATTACCATTTTTCCATTAAATGGCCTTTTTTATTATTTTTTCTTGTTATGCCGTCTCATCCTATTCATTTAGAAATATTTACTATTTAAGTCCTTCCTCATTTATTAATCAAGCTATTTAATCACTTAAATATTTTAATTAGCAAGTTTTGCACATTTTTCAATTTAGTCATTTTAATTAATTAACTATCGAAACATTAAAATTTTTTAATGAAACTTTAATACTACCTTAATGACACTCCATAAATATTTATAAAAATATTTACCACTCAGTTTAATAGAAACAAGGTCTCGATACCTCTTTTCTAAAACCACTTAACCGAATAAATCTTTATAAAAAACAAATTACTATTTTAAAAACCTTTTTAAAACTATATTTGACTTGTAAATATTAATAATAAAATTTACGAGCTTACTTGTCAGATTTGGTGGACTCGAACTACTATTTCTAACACCACTGAAAATTGGGCTGTTACATACTCTAAGCCGATGAATGTAGGATAGAGTATGATTGGCATGCCAATAGATTATTTGCACTCGGCATGGGCTTGGAATAGGATGTGATGAGGATTTCAATACACCTCTTGTTCACTAAAATATTGATATCATGCATTTGTTGCGGACTATCGTGTTATATTTTAGTGCTTTTTTCGTGTGTTACTGGGGTTAGACGTTAGCCTACGGGCTAGGCACTTGGTGCTGGGGTGTGTTATCGGTTGGATTAGCTCATATGAATGTTTGATGTGTTCTCAGATTATTAACCGTATACTTGTATCTGTATATCATTCATCGGGCATGATTTTACTAATCATTGAATGTTATTGAAATGTGGAAAATTAATTTGTACTATTATTTGAGCATTACTCACCTATTGTGATCTGTGATTGACAAGAATTCTGTTAAGAACCTTGTTGATAGGAACTTGGTTTATTAATCTTGTTATTTGAATTATTATGTTTAATTTGATAAGCCTTATCGTTTAGTTGACGAACTTACTAAGCTTTATAAAAGCTTACTCGTGATTTGTTGTGCTTTCTTATAGATAACATTTTATGGGAAATCGGACGATCGGATCAACTCAAAGAAATCACACTATCCGAGGTTCTTTGGTAAATTATGAATTCGATTTGGCTTATATGGCATGTAATAGGACCATTGATCATGTTCCGTAATGTTTCATAAGTACATGTAATGTGTTCGGGTTGTGCATTTTGATGTTGTGGTATGAGTAGTTAATGTGGTATGTATGTTTAATTCCATGTTTAAGCATAAGTGAACAAGCATGAAATGGTAAGTGTGGTTTGAATTGGGTGTGGTATAAAGGAAGTGAATGTAAGTTATATTTGAATGTGTTCTGGCTTGTGTAATGTAACTAAATTAGTGAAATGTTAGGCGATTGAGGATGTGGTGTCATTGATGGCACATTGGTTAGGCGCCTAGGTTGGTTGTTTAACTTGATTTGAGTAGTTTACAACGCATTCCAAAGTCTTGTGAACATGTGTGTAAGTGTATAGTCAGGCACTTAAGCATTTTTTTTTCTGAAATTAGCATGTTTTGAGACATTTATGGCCTGGGACACAGGTTGTCACATAGTTGTGTGTCAGACACGGGCAACCCACAAGAGCATGTGTCTCTAACATGTTATGGTACAGGTTGATCCACTCGGGCACAGAGAGTTACACAGCCTGACGATACCGCCTAGCGACACGACTGTGTAACCTTCTACTACACGAGTACAGTGAGTTACATGCTTGCGCACACGAGCGTGTGGTTCGCCACGCAGCCATGTCTTGAACCACACTATTTGGGTTCTGTCACACGGCCTGGACAAGCGGAGGTGTGACCCCTATTTTGAAAATTTTTAGTTTTTCCCTAAACTTTTTGATTTGCTTTTAATTGGTCCTTGCTTGTTCCTAAACTATTTTTAAAGCCACATAAACTCGATTTAAGGCCCATAAATGTGTGTATTAGTCCAATCTAAATTATTTATGAAATTATGTTAATTAATTTGGTAAACTTGATGCTATTTGTTATTGATTGTTCTGGATTGTACTGTAATATGTCATAACCCTAATCTGGCGATGGGTACGGGTTATGGGTGTTATAACTCCTAAGCTTAACCTATGTTTAACTATATATAGGCAAATATAGTTGCTCAATTTAGGTCAAATACAAGCCTTAATCACACTAAATATAGGTTGTGCGAATGAAAACACTCTTAATGAATTTTTACCCTCTGTCAGACCTGTGTTGCGACATTGACTTATTCGTGTTGCCACACACAACTTTGAATGTGACTTCTTGAATTGGTTGGGTTGTGTTGCAACCCTAAAAGCTTGTGTTGCAACTTGACTTTCGTTCTTGATGTTTTGGGGCTTAAAAATAGGTGTCTTGCACACTTAGTTAAAACATTAAAACTACCTTAAGGTCGATA
The DNA here is from genome assembly GCF_007990345.1 of Gossypium hirsutum. Taxonomy (NCBI): domain Eukaryota; kingdom Viridiplantae; phylum Streptophyta; class Magnoliopsida; order Malvales; family Malvaceae; genus Gossypium; species Gossypium hirsutum. The sequence continues at coordinate 56,397,847 of NC_053433.1, read as the reverse complement.
TTGGCCCAATGGGTCAACTAACTCGAAATATTGTGTGAAAAACACTTATTTTGTAAAAATTTAATTTTAAGCTAAAAGAACTGAATATGTAATAAAAGTTGCTAAAATGGCTAGAAAACAAGCTCTTTAAGTCCAGAAAAGTACCTAAACTGCCACTACGACTTGTGGTAGGTCAAATACCCCCACACTTAAGTTGTTACTTGTCCTCAAGAAAATGAAAAAGAAAACAAAAAAAACAAAATAACAATAAAACAAAAACACGCGACTAAACTAAAGGACTTGAGCATGCTTAGTACACGAGATTGGATCAGAGTGATGACAATAGGAAAATTTTCTAAACAAGTAATTCTAGCTAGATTTTTAAATGATGTACAATTTTCACATTCAAACATGTCCGTTCAATATATTACAAAGCAAACAGGTTAAAGAAAGTAAACATATGGTTCTATCAAAAGATATGTATGAGTATAGCATCTATGGTCGAAGAGTACAGACAGTTCAAAGTCTAATTACTCAATTTCTTTATCCATGCTTTGAACTCTAATACAATATTTCCAAGTACAAGCAATTTATGAGTATTTGTGCCAATATAAGTGAGATTTTCTCAATTCCTCATATTTTTCACTATGATCATTGTGATCACTCTTCACTCTCTTAGCTTTTATCCGTTTAACCCTCACAATGCTTTTGTCCGCTCATTAATTTTCATTTAAGGCACACATTTGTAAGGATTTTGTACTTATTATATTATACCATTTCAATAACCATGGATTTAATCACCGAGGTATTCGAATTTAAACAACCTAGAATTCAACAAACATATATACCTACTTGAATATACTTATGTCATTTGTTTTCCTATTCACAATTTAACAAATTGAACTAACTAGTCTAAATGCTAATAACCTAAAATCATTTATTCCCAAGCTAAATTTACAGTTTAAATAAACAACCTATATACATGCTCCTAACCAATCAATTGTATTTCTACAAGTTCAAGCACAAACATAAAAAAGTTAAATCTAAAAATTTCTAAAATTAAACATAAATAATGATGAAAATTGAAAATTCCATGTCACCCCCACACTGTATTTGTCACATTGTCCCTAATATGCTCAAAATAAAATTAAGGAACGAAATTACCCATTTTGGCATGTTAGTGTCGCAATTGTTGTTAGATTGTCTTATCCTTTCTAATTTAGCTCCAAATATTTGTGTCATCCAAAATATGGGGTTCCTTGTAACACCCCACACATGTACCCTATGCCAAGATGAAATACGAGGTGTTACCTAACTTGAACACATACATTCACACGTTAACCGAGTCACCAAGAATTGGTCAAATTTAAAACTTTTCCCAATTTTGCCATAAACTCCTTAATGCGGGCCTACGAGGCACAAAACATTCATTTGAAACCATTTGGGATCAATTTGGGTCATTTTATGAACTTTGAAAAATAACACGTGACACAGGGGCACACGCCCGTGTGAGAAGGGCAACCCGCCCGTGTGACCATATCATCATTGTCGTGCTGATGGCCTGTGTGGTTCACACGGCCTAAGCATTTAAGGATACGCCTGTATCCTTTACCTGTGTGGAATTAATTTCCAATTCAAACCTACAGGGGTTTTCACACGGCCTGACACACGCACGTGTCCCTCACATGGCCATACACACTCATGTTCTAGCCTGTGTGCAGAAACCTAGACATTCTGTTTCTGACGTCAGCAATTCTCAAGGGCCACACGGCTAAGGCACACGCCTGTATGTAGGCCGTGCCCTTTACACGGCTGAGACACACGGTCGTTTCTCTGCCCGTGTGTTTACTACTATACATATTGACTTGCAAATATTATGTGCAGGGGACACACGATTGGACAACACACCCATGGGGATCCGTATGTGACACACGCCTATGTGTCTACCGGTGTGGACAATATAGGGTTATCTACCAAGCCCTTACCACCCTAAAACATAATATAACAACATAAGGCATTCTCTCATTCATGAAAATATCATCATTGCATATATCAATAATGAACATTAGCCACTATTCCAAGGCTTAATACAAAATGAAAGGATTCATCCCAAGCCAACACATTTGGCCAATTTAACATGACACAAACATCAAAAGTCTAAGCCCTATACATGCCATATTTCAAAAAGTAAAACCAACTATACCAAGTGCTTTGGTTGATAGTGTGATCGATGCTTCCGACGTCTGATGAACCTTGAGCTGATTAGGCAGTGCTATAAGAAAATGGAAAGGAGAGGGAGTAAGCATAAATCTTAGTGAGTTGCATGTAAATAAACATAACAATAATTCTACCATTCGTCAACGTGCTCATAATACAAAAGAAGCATGCTCATAATACAAAAGAAGGCATAAGCACAACTTACTCGTCACATCCAGTACAAATCACATAGCATATATTGAGCTCATATCTCTTATATTTCAAATAGGTACCTGTACCACTCACAGCATGGTTATAATTTTCTCGTTTAACTTAAATTACAACTCTCACCGTTGAACCATTTGGAATATTATTGGATATTCACTAAGCCTCAGACATAAGGTGTAATGCTGATGCCATGTCCCAGACATGGTCTTACATTGGCTCATGTCTCAAGTTGATGCCATGTCCAAGACATGGTCTTACACTGACTATCGTCATTGAGGCTGATGTCATGTCCCAGACATGGTCTTACACTAGCTCTCGCATATCCGTGCCAATGCCATGTCCCAGACATGGTCTTACACTGGCTTACTTCACGAGGTCGATGCATGTCCCAGACATGTCTTACACTAGCTCTCGTCTCAATGCCGATGCCATGTTCCGGACATGGTCTTACACTGGCTCTCATAATATGGCCGATGCATGTCCTAGACATGTCTTGCACTAGCTCACAATAACCCATACGTCATGGCATGAATATTCGATTTATTCCCTATGGTTTAAACGAGAATTCTACTATTTTAATTATCATCATGCGTTCTTATTTCCACAATCAAGCACTTCATGTCATATCAATTCAGCACATATAATAACAAAGTAGTTGTATTATTTACATACAACTTACCTCGACTTCCAGAATATGACGATTCGTTGGTCTAATCTACTCGCTTGGCATTCCCTCGATCTAGGTTCAAATTTTGAATTTCTTGATCTATAATAACAAAATTCACTCGTTTTATCAGCACATTAATCTAGACACCCAAAAAATTATAATTGGGCAAAATGGCCATTTTACCCCTATGCTCAAAAATTAATATTTATCGAATTTCTTCAAATCCTAAGCCTAGTCAAACCCTTTTTACTCTTATAGCAACCCAAAATTTCCATTATTTCACACATTTATCACTTATTTTACAACTTACGCAAAATGGTCCTTTTTAGGGTTTCCATGAGAAATCTCTTCACAAAAGTTGTTTATTTCACCACTATGATTCATTTTCTTACATGAAATTTCAAAAAACAGCATGAACACACTCATGGTAAAACCCTAGACTTTCAACTGTTTTGCAAAATAGTCCCCTCATTTGAAAGCTCATGTTACAAGGGTTCTAAAAGTACAAAAATCATCAAGAAAAATCATCAAAATCACTTACTTGTGGAGAGACTAAATGGCTGAAAATTCAAGCTTCAAAAACCCCTCTAATGGCTGATATTTTCGATCAAGAAGAAAGAATGGAGGAAAAAGATGATGAGTAGGCTTTTAGGGTATTATTGTATTGCACATTATGTCATCACATACCTAATACCTTGACCATTAGATTTTCTTTGTCACATGGCCGGCCAAGCTATAGTCTAAGGGTCTAATTTAAAGACCCCCAATTTAAGTTTCATGGCATTTTAACTCCTTTAGCTATCAAAATAAGACTTTTGCACTTTATGCGATTTAGTCTTTTTTCGCAACAAACGTTAAAATTAATCCACCAAATTTTCATGCACCTTTATAAACATGCCATCACACAAAAAATAATATTAAAAATAATTTCTCCGACCTCAGGTTAGTGGCCCTGAAACCACTGTTCCGACTAAGCCCAAAATTGGGTTGTTACAATTCTCCCCCTTAGGGATTTTCGTCCTCGAAAATCTTACCGGTGAATAAATTCGGGTATTGGTCTCTCATAGTTTCCTCAGGTTCCCATGTAGCTTCCTCAACTCCATGTCTATGCCATAAGGCTTTCACAAGTGCTATACTCTTATTCCTCAACTGTTTGACTTTCTGAGCCAAAATCCTGATTGGCTCTTTGCCATAAGTCATTCCGGATGAATCTCTACCTCTGATGGCGCAATCACATGCGAAGAGTCTGATCTATATCGACACAACATGGACATATGAAACACATCATGAATCTTTTCCAATTCGGATGGCAAAACCAATAGATAGGCCACAAGCCCTCCTCTCTCAGTAACCTCATAAGGTCTTATGAAACGAGAACTCAACTTGCCTCTTTTACCAAATCTGAGGACTTTCCTCTATGGGGATACTTTCAAAAACACTCGATCACCGCCTTGAAATTTGATTTCTTTTCATTTTAAATCTGCGTATGATTTTTTCTATTCGATGTGGTCTTTATGCAATCACGAACTTTAACCTTTTCTTCAGTCTCTTTGACTAAGTTGACCCAGTGAATCTGATTCTCTCTCAGCTCGATCCAATATAAAGGTGTTTGGGACTTATGCCCATACAAAGCCTCATAGGGTGCCATCTTCACACTTGACTGATAACTATTGTTGTAGGTGAATTCAACTAATGGTAAGTACTTTTCCCAACTACCGTGGAACTTGAGAACATAACACCGTAACATGTCTTCTAAAATCTGAATCACTCTTTCTGACTGACCGTCAGTTTGCGGGTCAAATGCTGTACTAAAATTCAGTTTAGTTCCCAATGCCTCTTGGAACTTCTTCCAAAACCTCAAGGTAAACCTCGGGTTTCTATTTGAAATAATTGACAAAGGCACTCCATGAAGCCTCACAATCTCGAAAAAGTACAAGTTAGCCAGTTTCTTAAGGGAGTAGTCGGTACGTACTGGTATAAAATGTGTCGACTTTGTTAGCCTATCCACAACAACCCAAATAGCATCCTCTTTCTTTGGGGTTATCAGCAAACCTGTCACAAAATCCATAGTAATTTATCCTACTTCCACTAAGGGACCGTGATAGGCTGAAGTAGACCCGATGGTACTTGGTGTTCAACCTTCACTTGCTAACACATAAGACACTTGGAAACAAACTCTGAAATGTCTCTTTTCATTCCCGATCACCAATACATTTTCTTCAAGTCATTGTATATTTTCACACTACCCGAGTGGATAAACAAACAACCACTATGTGCCACTCGTTATATCTTCTGAATAAGCTCACTATCCTTGGGTACACAAACTCTATCTTTGAACATTATACACCCATTAGTACCAATCGAAAACTCTGATTCAACCCCTGACTCATACTGAGTTCTCATGGCTTGCAAATCCTTATCATCTTTCTGAGCTTCATGGATCTCTTGTAGAAACACCGGCCTAGCTCTCAATTCTGCTAAAATTGAACCGTCATCTAACAAGGCCAATTGGGAATTCATTATTCTCAATGCATATAATGATTTTCTACTCAATGCATCGGCAACCACATTCACCTTTCCTGGATGGTAGTCGATAATCAACTCATAATCTTTTAATAATTCTAACCATCTCCGTTGTCTCAAATTTAAATCTTTTTGAGTCATCAGGTGCTTAAGACTTTTATGGTCAATGAACACTAGGCATTTCTCGCCATACAAATGGTGTCTCCAAATTTTAAACGTCAACACGATGGCGGCCAACTCTAAATCGTGCATCGGGTAGTTTTTCTCATGTGGTTTCAGCTACCTCGAAGCGTAAGCTATGACTTTACCTTCTTGCATGAGCATGCACCCCAATCCATTTAAGGAGGCGTCGCTATATACCACAAACTCTTTTCTCGATTCCGGTTGCACTAATACTAGGGCCTCGGTCAACAAAGCCTTTAATTTCTCCAAACTCTATTGGCATTTCTCCATCTATTCAAACTTGACATCTTTTTGCAACAACCTTGTTATCGAAGTTGCTATCATTGAGAATTCATTCACAAATCTTCTGTAATATTCGGCCAAACCCAAAAAGCTTCGAACCTCTGTCACATTCCTCGGGTTTCCATTTAACAATAGATGAGATTTTACTCGGGTCAACTCTAATCCCGTCACTCGACACAATATGTCATAGAAATCCTACCTCCTTAAGCCAGAATTCACTCTTACTGAATTTGGCGTACAACTGTTTGTCTCTCAAGGTTTGTAAAACTGTTCTCAAATGCTCCGAGTGCTCACTCTCATCACGCGAATAAATCAATATGTCATCAATAAAAATGACGACGAATTTATCCAGGTACGGTCAGAAAATGCGGTTCATCAGGTCCATAAAAATCGCTGGGGCATTCGTTAAGCCAAAGGGCATAACGAGGAACTCATAATAGCTGTACCTCGTTCGAAAAGCGGTCTTCGAAACGTCTTGCTCCTTAACCCTTAACTGGTAGTAGCCAGACCTTAAGTCGATCTTAGAAAACACAGTGGCTCCCTTCAACTGATCGAACAAATCATCGATCCTTGGCAAGGGATGCTTGTTCTTCATAGTCACTTTGTTGAGTTGTCGGTAGTCTATGCACAATCTCATAAACCCATCCTTTTTCTTCACAAATAGTACTGGGGCACCCATGGAGAAAAACTCGGTCTTACAAAACCCTTGTCAGTTAACTCTTACAGTTGAACTTTCAACTCGTTTAACTCCGTACGAGCCATCTTGTACGGAGCAATCAAAATGGGTGCCGTACCAGGGACTAACTCAATTCCAAACTCGACTTCTCTGGTTGGCGATAATCCGGGAAACTCTTTTGAAAACACATCTATAAACTCACAAACCACCGGTACTAATTCAACCTTTGACTTAGATAGTTGAGTATTCAACACAAAAGTGAGATAAGCCTCAATCTCTTCCTCAAATACTTCTCAGTAGTTAAGGACTATATTATTACAGACAAGTTATCCAATTCATTTGGTCCAATCCGAAGAACATTCCCGTCTTCACATTTCAACTCAATAACTTTTCTTCCACAGTCCACTACAACACTATGAGAAGTTAACCAATCTATCCCCAGGATTATCTCAAATTCATTAAACGGCAATAACATCAAGTTAGCTAGAAAATAATGACCTCTAATTGTCAAAGGACAATTTCTACACATTTGGTCAACTAGCACATGTCTGCCTAAAGGGTTGGACACTTTTACCACAAATTCAGTGGACTTTACTAGCATGTTCATACGGGATATCAATTTCATACAAATATAAAAGTGGGTAGACCTCGGGTTAATTAAAGCAACGCAATATATATCATGGATAGAAAAAGAACTGTATTCACATCGGGAGACTCTGCCTCTTCACGAACATGTACAGCATAAGTCCTTGTAGGCGCTCTGCCCTTGGACATCACTACAGCATCTCTTGGCGCACCTCTGGTACTAGCCCCACTTCCAGGATTCTTTTGTGGTATACCCCTCAAAGGAGCACTACTTGCCTTCACATCTTTCTTTTTTCTCTACCATCAAAATCGATCTCGGATGAAGTGGTCTAGTGATCCACATTTGAAGTAGCCCCTCTCATTCCCTTGGCATTCGCCTAAATGACGTCTACCACACGTGAACACTCTGGCCTATTTGGCCGAGCACTACCAACACTAGCTATAGAAGTGGTTTGAGCTCTAGAAGTCGTGTTCTGCTAGTTCTTGTTTCTATTTGGGAACCCTACCGAAGCATTCGTTTAGGTAGAAAACTCTCTCGATCGCTTAGATGAGGTCTTCTGTGATTTCCCTATCTGTCTTTCTCTTGAGTCTCGGGACTCGATGTATGCTTTTCTCTTCTCTTTGGCTAATTTCTCGGCCTTACATGCTCTCTCCATAAGTACCACAAATTCTCTTATCTCCAAGATGCCAACTAATAAACGGATGTCTTCGTTTAGACCATCTTTAAAACTCTTGCACATAATGGCTTCTGTAGATACGCACTCTCGTACATACTTGCTGAGTCTCACAAACTCACACTCGTATTCAGTCACTGTTCTACGGCCTTGCTTCAACTCTAAAAACTCTTTCCTTTTTTGGTCTATAAACCTCTGGCTAATCTACTTCTTTCGGAACTCTTCCTGAAAGAATTCCCACATTATCCACTCTCTCTATACGACTGACTCGAGAGTATTCCACCATTGGTAAGCTGAATCTTGTAGGAGTGACACTATGCACTTCATACACTCCTTCGGTGTACACGATAATTCATCAAATACCCTGATGGTATTTTTCAACCAAAACTCGGCCCTTTCGAGGTCATCATCAGTGTTTTCCTGAAATTTTTAGGCCTCATGTTTTTGAATTCTATCTACTGGAGGTTTCTCTCTCCTAGCCATCTCTGCTCCTTGAGGAGCTATATGAACTAGTTGAGGAATTGGGGGAGGTGGGGGAGGTGGAGTATTCAGGTTTGCTCGAATAAACTCTAAGTACCACGCGTCCATCATATGGAGGTAAACCTCTCTAGCCCCTCCGTCCTGACTCATTGTCACGGGCCCATTATCCACTGGTGCAGTCCCTTTAGCGGGAGCCGGCGCATTACTCTCTACATCATCCGCCGTAGCTACGTCAGGATTCATTTACTATATGAAGAACATAATTTATAATCGTCAGGAGTTGTCACACTATCAATATAAAGTTATGGCATGTATAGCTAGACTCGTACTCACGCTGGGTTAGTCCTAGAACAGACTAAACCATACTCTGATACCACTAAATGTAACACCCCACACCCGTACCCTACAAGAGGATGGAATATGAGGTGTTACCTAACTTGAACACATATATTCACACATTATCCGAGTCACCAAGAATTGGTCAAATTTGAAAATTTTCCCAACTTTACCATACACTCCTTAATATGGGACTACGAGGCGCAAAACATTCATTTGAAACCATTTGGGACCGATTTGGGTCATTTTAAGAACTTTTAAAAATAACACGTGACATAGGGGCACATGCCCGTGTGAGAAGGGCAACACTCCCATGTGACCATATCAACATGGTCGTGCTGATGGCCCGTGTGGTTCATACGGCCTAAGCATTTAGGGACACGCCCGTATCCTTTACCCGTGTGGAATTAATTTCAAATTCGAACCTACAGGGGCTTTCACACGGCCTGACACACGCCCGTGTGTAGAAACCTAGACATTATGTTTTTGACGTCAGCAATTCTCTAGGGCCACACGGCCAAGGCACACGCCCGTGTGCTAGGCCATCCCCTTTACACGACTGAGACACATGGCCGTGTCTCTACCCGTGTGTTTACTACTATACATGCTGACTTGCAAATTTTACGTGCAGAGGACACACGGTCGGACAACAAGCCCATATGGCTGGCCGAATGTCACACACCCCCATGTGTCTACCCGTGTGGAAAATATAGGGCTATCTACCAAGCCCTTGCCACCTTGAAACATAATATAACAACATCCATTCAAAAATACAAGGTATAATTAGCTACACAAGGCATTATCTCATTCATGAAAATATCATTATTGCATTTATCAATAATGAACATCTATTTCAAGGTTTAATACAAAATGAAGGGATTCATCCCAAGCCAACACATTTGGCCAATTTAACATGGCACAAACATCAAAAGTCTAAGCCCTATACATGCCATATTTCAAAAAGTAAAACCAACTATACCAAGTGCTTTGGTTGATAGTTTGATCGATGCTTCCGACGTCTGATGAACCTCGAGCTGATTAGGCAGTGCTATAAGAAAATGGAAAGGAGAGGGAGTAAGCATAAATCTTAGTGAGTTGCATGTAAATAAACATAACAACAATTCTACCATTCGTCAACGTGCTCATAATACAAAAGAAGCATGCTCATAATACAAAAGAAGGCATAAGCACAACTTACTCGTCACTATCCAGTACAAATCACATAGCATATATTGAGCTCATATCTCTTATATTTCAAATAGGTACCTGTACCACTCACAGCATGGTTATAATTTTCTCGTTTAACTTAAATTACAACTCTCACCGTTGAACCATTTGGAATATTATCAGATATTCACTAAGCCTCAGAAATAAGGTGTAATGCTGATGCCATGTCCCAGACATGGTCTTACATTGGCTCATGTCTCAAGTTGATGCCATGTCCTAGACATGGTCTTACACTGACTATCGTCATTGAGGCTGATGTCATGTCCCAGACATGGTCTTACACTAGCTCTCGCATATCCGTGCCAATGCCATGTCCCAGACATGGTCTTACACTGGCTTACTTCACGAGGTCGATGCATGTCCCAGACATGTCTTACACTAGCTCTTGTCTCAATGCCGATGCCATGTTCCAGACATGGTCTTACACTGGCTCTCATAATGTGGCCGATGCATGTCCCAGACATGTCTTGCACTAGCTCACAATAACCCATACGTCATTGCATGAATATTCGATTTATTCCCTATGGTTTAAATGAGAATTCTACTATTTTAATTATCATCATGCGTTTTTATTTCCACAATCAAGCACTTCATGTCATATCAATTCAGCACATATAATAACAAAGTAGTTGTATTATTTACATACAACTTACCTCGGCTTCCAGAATATGACGATTCGTTGGTCTAATCTACTCGCTTAGCATTCCCCTGATCTAGGTTCAGATTTTGAATTTCTTGATCTATAATAACAAAATTCACTCGTTTTATCAGCACATTAATCTAGACACCCAAAAAATCATAATTGGGCAAAATGGCCATTTTACCCCTATGCTCAAAAATTGATATTTATCGAATTTCTTCAAATCTTAAGCCTAGTCAAACCCTTTTTACTCTTATAGCAACCCAAAAATTTCCATTATTTCACACATTTATCACTTATTTTATAACTTATGCAAAATGGTCCTTTTTAGGGTTTCCATGGGAAATCTCTTCACAAAAGTTGTTTATTTCACCACTATGATTCATTTTCTTACATGAAATTTCAGAAAAAAAACATGAACACACTCATGGTAAAACCCTAGACTTTCAACTGTTTTGCAAAATAGTCTCCTCATTTGAAAACTTATGTTACAAAGGTTGTAAAAGTACAAAAATCATCAAAATCACTTACTTGTGGAGAGACTAAATGGCTGAAAATTCAAGCTTCAAAAACCCCTCTAATGGATGATATTTTCGGTCAAGAAGAAAGAATGGAGGAAAAAGATGATGACTAGGCTTTTAGGGTATTATTTTATTGCACATTATGTCATCACATACCTAGTACCTTGACCATTAGATTTTCTTTGCCATATGGCCGGCCAAGCTATAGTCTAAGGGTCTATTTTCCCTTTAAAGACCCCCAATTTAAGTTTCATGGCAATTTAACTCCCTTAGCTATCAAAATAAGACTTTTGCACTTTATGCAATTTAGTCCTTTTTCGCAATTAAGCTCACAAATGCTAAAATTAATCCACTCATGCACCTTTATAAACATGCCATCACACATAAAATAATATCAAAAATAATTTCTCTGACCTCGGGTTAGTTGTCCCGAAACCACTGTTCTGACTAAGCCCAAAATCGGGCTGTTACATTCCTATACAGAAAAAGACACATTTTTTCATTAGTTAAAACAAATAAAAATAGAATCTAACAAAAGAATAAAAATAAAAATCATCCAAGTCCCATAAAAATTAAAAATTTTCAATTTAATCAAAGTTGGGCCTCAACTCCTCAACCATCGTCTCCTTCCCCTTTCCTTGATCCTGACCCACAAATGTCTTGGTAGCCCTCTTACCCTAAGATTGGGTTAGGATTTGTTAGCTTGGAATACAGATGCGAAGATCCTTCGTCAAGGGACGTTAAGGTTGAAACGTTGCCTCGTAGTTGTAGGTTGGGAAAGGTTCATCATTATCATCATCATCTCCCTCGTCTTCTTTATTGTCACCAGCGTCCTCTTCTCCCTCCTCAGTCTCGTTGGATGGTGGGAAGGGCACATACTTGTTGGGTGGTGGATTTGGCACTTGACCAGCACGCGCTTGTGCGGAGAAAAAAAATAATTTTATGAAACAATTTAAAAAGCGGGTTTTAACTACAAGCGGACAATGTCAGTTGTAATATTTATAGTGTCCGATGGAACACTGGAGTATTCCAAGGGGTCGAACCCAAAGGATTACCAAGTGGGTAAATGTGTTTATTAAGTTAATTACAAGTTAAATAATTACTAATCTAATCGAGTTAGAAATTATTAGTGCAAGTCTAAATAAAATTGTTTATAAACTAAAATTAAACTATTAATTATACTAACTAAGCTAAACTTCCTTCCTAATGTTTTAGATAATGTAAATATCTAAACGATGGTCGATTGATTAGTTGAGTGCTAATGAAACTAATGAACCTATTGGTTACCACTCTTAGTTAGGAATCTCCTCTTGGTCTCATCCTAGACTAAAAGATACCACCTAAGATTACCTCTCGGTTTCACCTAGGCATATAGATTACCTCTCAGTCTCACTATCGGCATGATTATATCAAACTATCTAAGGATAAACTCTCATCTTGGTCTCATTTATCTAGGTTTTCCGCTAGAGGTGTCAATTCTAACGTATTAAGCATTTCAATATAATCGACAACCAATCAATCAAGAATAGACTGGAAAATTTGAACTAGTTTTTCATGAGGTTTATTAGTAGTTATTTTTTGGGATTTTATGCTATAAAATTTGGAAACAAAGAAACTTATGTGTTTTCCAAGATGAGCAGTTTAACAGTACTCAAATTATCCAATCTAGTTGGTGTTGGGTGAAATTCACCAAGCATAGGTTGGGAGGAATAGATGGTATAAATATGAGGTAGATTCATAATCATTAATGGAAGCCACCTACGCCATGATCCATTAAAATGTATACAGGTGGGGCACGTAATCCTTATTCGGGGCTAGAGTTTTTGGTGACCATGGCTAGGGAGGAATGCGACAATTGGCTTTGGGGAATCGAAAGAAACATTGGGAGAAGTAATGTTGAGCAAGCTGAGTTAAGGCTATTTATGATGGCCTCCAGTTTGCATGGAAGGCAAAATGCAAAAATGTCATTGTAGAAACAAATTGTGTTCTTGTTATAGAATCCATTCAAGGTAGATTTCAAGGCCAACTGAATAGGGATTTAGGTATAAAAATTATTGAACTGTGTCAAAAACAATGGAAGGTAGTGATCCAATATGTCTCGAGAGAGGCTAATACGATTGCATATGCTTTTGCCGGATTGATGAAGCAATTTCCTATTGATCCACATGTTTTTCAGGATATACCTTTAGTGATAATAGATCAATTACAAAGAGAGAATTCTTCCTCTAGCTTAGGGTATTATTGTTAATGTGTAATTGTTATTAATGTATCAAAAAAAAAGGGAAAGTAACAGATACAATAGATTATAATGATATTTTTTAACTATTTTTTTATAAAATAATCTATGAAAAATTTAATAGGATAAAAATGTAATTACAAACTTAAAAAGGAAACTTAGTTTACTCTCTCTATCTTTACTCCAAAATAGGATAAATAAATTATCCAACGTGAGAGGAAGATGGACAGTGGAAATGAATTTGACATAAAACCTTGTTTTATATATATATATATAAACTTATTTTAAGGAGCTCACTCCTCGGCTTTTTCAGCCCTAAATAATCTATGAGATGTAGGATTTACCGTAAAAACTTTTGATGTCTACAATCATCATCCCATTCCCTCTCCACTCTAAATACCAGGAAAATGGCTTCAAATTCGGCCTCCCAGATTCTGGCTATAACCAAAACGGCACCGTACTCGAAACCAATGGCTTCTCGTTTCCTTCAATCACGAAGACCTTACCTCAATCTTTGTTGTTTATCCCAAAAATTCTCAAATGATAATGCTCTCTTCTGCTTGCCCAATTCTAAATCTTTTCTACTAGCTAAAGAGCTGGAGGAAAGGAATAGTAATAATCATTCTCCAACCCTTCGTGAAATTTGCCTGGATCATGTGCCGGGCAATGTGCTACGTAGGCAAGTTTCTGCTCCACCTCCATCGCCTTCTACAATTTGTACCTCCCTTTTGTTTTGTTAATTTCTTAAAATATTGGAGGTATGTTTCTCACTGATGCGGTGGCGTTTCAGACTGGAAGAGGTTGGATATTTAGTGCCAACAGATGTACAGAAGGAAGCTTTGCCTGTTCTCTTCTCTGGAAACGATTGCATTCTTCATGCTCAGGTTCCTTTTCTTCCAAATCATTGTTTTATGTAATTTCTATTATTAATTTCAATGTTCATGTGGTTTTATCTTTTTTCATACGGTTAAAATAGTTTCTATAAATCGAATTCGTAATTATATATATTTGGAAAAAAAGAAAACGATTTGGCTGAGATGATGATTTAATCTAACGTTTGGTTTATTAGTGGTGCTCTAGACAGGTTCAGGGAAGACGCTGACTTACTTGTTGTTAATTTATTCTCAAATAAATCCTAAAAAATCGGCTGTTCAAGCTCTAATTGTGGTTCCCACCAGGGAACTTGGCATGCAAGTAAGACTTTTCATTTTTATTATTTTAATATTTCAAGTTCTATTGCTTATCTATGTGCTATTTCGGACAAATATGTAGTTTACTGAATTGGATTCTATGAAGTGAATGTGATAGTAGCAGTATTATTATGGAAATTTTGGTGTTTGTTGTATGATCAAGATCACGAAAGTGGCTAGGATGTTGGCTGCTGCAAGACACATGGGTCCCGAACTAGAACAGAAGTCATATACTGTTATGGCGCTTTTAGATGGAGGAATGTTGAGGAGACATAAAAGTTGGCTCAAGGTGCTTTGTTCTTTTTATGCTGTTTGTTAAGGCTTTTTACCTGGTATGAGTTTGGGAAGGAGCGAGAATGGAGAGTTTCTTAATCAAAATGGTTAAGATTCACAACCACTTTCCTACTTTGTAGCTTAACCATTTCATTAACAAACTTTCTCGTCACTCCTCTTTTATCTTTCATACCAAGTAAAGTCTAGATGTCCGTCTAGATAACAGGATAGTTTTTTCAAAACATTATCATCATTCTAAAGTAGTTAAAAAGATTGTCCAATAGGAAGTGATTAGTTTTGACAATGTATAACTATCTGATAAGTAATTGATAAAGAATGGAACTCAGCTCTCTTTCAATCCTTTCTAATTTTATTGAGCAACAATGAAAGTGTCCCTTGGGTAAAGTTTGATGACCTATTAT